>NC_091981.1:54922443-55222443 GCF_044704955.1 Pristiophorus japonicus | reverse complement strand
CTAGGAAAGAGTGATCATAGCATTGTTAAATTTCAAATTCAGTTGGAGGGTGAGGGAGTTGGATCTCAAAACAGACTCCTAAGCTTAAATAAAGAAGACTACAAAGCTATGAAGGCAGAGTTAGCTAAAGTGGACTGGGAAAATAGATTAAAATGTAAGACGGTTGATGAGCAGTGGTGGACATTTAAGGAGATAGTTCATAACCCTTAACAAAAATATATTCCAATGAGAAGCAAAGACTTTAAGAGAAGGGATAACCCTCCGTAGCTAACTAAGGAAATAAAGGATGGTATCAAATTGAAAACAATGGCATACAAAGTGGCCAAGAGTGGTGGGAGGCCAGAGGATTGGGATACTTTTAAAAACCAACAAAGAACGACTAAAAAAATAATAAAGAGAGGGAAGATAGATTATAAAAGTAAACTAGCAAGAAATAGAAAAACAGATAGTAAGAGTTTATACAGGTATATAAAGAGGAAGAGAGTGGTCAAAGTAAATGTTGGCCCGTTAGAGGATGAAGCTGTGGAATTAATATTGGAAAACAGGAAATGGCTGAGACTTTGAACAAATATTTTGTATCGGTCTTCACGTAGAAGACACTAAAAACATCCCAATAATGGATAATCAAGGGGCTATGGGGAGGGAGGAACTTAAAACAATCACTGTCACTAAAGAAGAAGTAATTGGTAAAATAATGGGACTAAAGGGGGCTTGCATCCTAGGGCCTTAAAAGAAGTGACTGCAGAGATAGTGGATGCATTGGTTGTACTCTACCAAAATTCCCAGGAGTCTGGGGAGGTCCCAGCGGATTGAAAAACCACAAATGTAATGCCCCTATTTAAAAAAGGAGCCAGACAGAAAGCGGGAAACTATAGGCCAGTTAGCCTAACATCTGTCGTCAGGAAAATATTGGAGTCCATTATTAAGGAAGCAGTAGCAGGACATTTGGAAAAGCATAATTTAGTCAAGCAGAGTCAGCATGGTTTTATGAAAGGGAAATCATGTTTGACAAATTTGTTAGAGTTCTTTGAGGATGTAACGAGTAGGCTGGATAAGGAGGAACCAGTGGATGTGGTGTATTTGGATTTCCAGAAGGCATTCAATAAGGTGCTACATAAAAAGTTACTGCACAAGATAAAAGTTCATGAGGTTGGGAGTAATTAGCATGGATAGAAGATTGGTTAACTAACAGAAAACAGAGAGTCAGGATAAATGGGTTATTTTCCGTTTGGCAAATGGTGACTAGTGGGGTGCCACAGGGATCGGTGCTGGGGCCTCAACTATTTACAATCGATAGTAATGATTTGGATGAAGGGACTGAGTGTAATTTAGCCAAGTTTACTGATGGTACAAAGATGGGTGGGAAAGTAAGTTGTGAGGAGAACACAACAAATCTGCAAAGGGATATAGTGAGTGGGCAAAAATTTGGCAGATGGGGTATAATGTGGGAATGTGTGTGGTTATCCATTTTGGTAGAAAAAATAAAAAATCAAATTATTATTTCTAAGGAGAAAAATTACAAATTGTTGTAGCACAGAGGGACCTGGGGATCCTTGTGTATTAAACACTAAAAGTTAGTATGATGGTACAGCAAGTAATCAGGAAGGCAAATGGAATGTTGGCCTTTATTGCAAGAGTGAAGGAGTATAAAAGCAGAGAAGTTCTGCTACAACTGTACAGGGTGTTGGTGAGGCCACACCTAGAGTACTGCGTACAGTTTTGTTCTCCTTATTTAAGGAGGGATATATTTACATTGGAGGGTGTTCAAAGAAGGTTCACTAGATTGATTCCTGAGATGAAAGGGTTGACTTATGAAGAAAGATTGAGCAGGTTGGGCCTGTACTCGTTAGATTTCAGAAGAATGAGAGGTGATCTTATCGAAACATATAAGATAATGAGGGGGCTTGACAAGGTGAATGCAGAGAGGATGTTTTCACTCATGGGGAAATCTAGAACTAGGGGGCATAGTTTTAAAATAAGGGGTCGCCCATTTAAAACTGAGATGAGGAGGAATTTCTTCTCTCAGAGGGTTGTAAATTTGTGGAATTCTCTGCCCCAGAGAGCTGTGGAGGCTGGGTCATTGAAATAGTCAGACTTTTGAGCGATAAGGGAGTAAAGGGTTATGAGGAGCGGCTAGGAAAGTGGAGCAGAGCCCATGATCAAATCAGCCATGACCTTATTGAATGGCGGAGCAGGCTGGAGGGGCCAAATGGCCTACTCCTGCTCCTATTATGTTCTTATGCACATTCCCAGCACGGAGCCTCACCCATCAGCATTCCAGATGGAGAAATCATAGGCACTCTCCCCACGATTTTGCATCCATTATGAATGAAAAATGTGGTGGAATGTACCTGCAATTTCTGCCAGATGCTCTCAACAGGGAAAGACACGCACTGGGAGAGTACAGTTGTAAAATTTACCCACGTATGTAAGATTCTCTTGTCTCTGAGATGGGCCTTCTGCTCCATCTCCTGCTACAAGTCAAAGTATTCCAGTGATGTTCACTATTCCTATCACCAGACCTTGAACTAAGCCCTCAAAGACACAAGCTATTACATCTGAGATAAAATGATCCCTGAGTGACAGGTCTGTAACCCGGAATTGCTTCCCACCACCAATATTGGGTTTGCAATGCATTCACTGACACGTGCAGTTCCTTTTCAATTGGAGTGTCATTGCCATCTAAGTAGTGTTCTGTTCTTACTCATTTTTCTCTGTCAGAACACCTCCTCACTTGACAAATGTATTCCTTTGTGTGGGTTACTCTTACTGTGTGTCCATCTGTTTGCAGTACGGGATCACATTTATCGCTTCTGTTGGCACTTAGACTGCTTGTTTAGTAGTCACAGAAGGTCCCAAAAGTACTCTGTGTATATAGGTAAAGGAGCAGAAGTCAAGCATTAGAGGCAATTGTCGCATTCGACACAGCAGAGAGTAAAGGATCTGAGCACAAACTTTGAAACTCAACCTGTCAAGGATTGTTCAATTCTCCAAGTGAGTGTGGCCTACAAATTTCCACAGTTGGCGTGACCACCAAATTTGCTTCCAGGTTTTTTGCATTGGTAATTTTATCAGGGATGGGAGTCAGTCAGGACTCTCTGAACTTGAAGCTTGAGTATAGTGTTTTACTGATTGCAATTAGTCATTAAAGGGAAAGAAAGGTTGATATAACACCTTTCACACCTCAGGATCTCCCAAAGCGCTTTACAGCCAATGACGTACTTTTGTGAACTGTAGTCACTGTTAAAATGTAGGCAACACGGCAGCCAATTTGCGCACAACAAGGTCCCACAAACAGCAATGTGATAATTCCCTGTTCTTCTTCAAAATAGTGGCATGGAACCTTTTACATCCACCTCAGTATTGCACTGGAGTGTCAGCCTAAATTTTGTGCTCACGTCCCTGGAGTGAAACCTGAACCTAGAACATTGTGACCCAGAAGCAAGCGTGCTACCAACTGAGCTACAATTGACATGGGGACTCATATCTTGGTCAAATGCAATCTCTTGAGCCATTACTAGAAATCCTGCTGCAATTTGCATTCACTATCTTTGCCACTCCTGCTCTGTCTGAATTTGCGTTGTTTGTTTGGTACTATTCCAGCTGTAGTTACTGTCGCTAATGGTTGTCAACAGGCTCAGTGGCACTGCCTAAGAAATGAGTCAGTGACAGGCTTATATTTCCTTTTCAGCTTTGAGCCGAGAGGTGGGTAAATTTAAAAACATTCCCTTTTCCTCACCGGTTTAATTTTTTGGTAATCACACTACTGTTGATAGTTGGTGCTGCTCCATACCACAGAATTACCCATGAATTGGCAATCTCACTCGAAGAGATCATATGGATGATTTGTGTGGGTAGTAGAATAATTCACACAATGCAATAGTGGATTAAGCTGCCCATCAGAATAGAAGCAGCTTTACTTTCCATCTGGTGGTGTTTGTTGGTCCTGACTTTTTAAATTGAGAAACCATGGTGAAGGGCCAGGGCCAATATTCTAGAACAGCAACATGGTTGAAAAGAGTAGAAGAACAGATGAGGTATATCAGACGGTCGTGATCAGATGATGCAAAGCTTGGGTTTGAAAAGCCTGATAATTACAGGATGAAAGAAAGACTGAGGGAGGTAAGGATTCACACTTCCAGGTCATGAGAATGAATGAGTCGACGAACCACAGTGGTGATGTAGGTAAAAGGAGCAGTATGTGGATATCATATTTGGGACTGAGAAGGAACAAGAGGAATGTTGGGATGTTGGGAGAGACATGAGAAAGTACAATATAAATGCAAGTTCTTTCTTCTTTACCAGATGTGGGAGCAAATTCAACTTTTCAGTGGAGGTGATTTCACAGAAAGTTAAGAGTTGTAGAGTTGGAATGGTGCCTTGTGATATTAGTATCCAACGTGTTATCATGTTCATTCAATATTCCTCTGTACACTATTTAAAATTAATCAGATGCTGCTTTTTTTAAGATAGCAGAAAAAGCAATTTCACATTTCAACTCAAATACAAAAGAAGAACCACAGCCTTTTGAAGACATTTAGCCATGAAGGGATATTCAAATTCCATTTGAGGAAATAGTGACACCAAGAATATCAGTACTTTCTGAATTAGAGATGCCTATGCTGGGAGGACTGATAAATTAACTGGAGCATTTGGTCTTACTGTTTGTTCCGGTGCTGGCAGATGGTTAGCTTTAAGACAGGAAAAACAGACAAGTTACTTCAGAAGGTACAAATGCCCAAGCCATCACTGATGTAATAATGACAAATGGGCCTGAATTTGCGGTCGAAGGCTTCACGTGAGCAGATGCCTCTGACTGGCAAAAAATTTACGAACCTACTTGATGATCCTGGATCCACGGAGACTCGCACTCCTGGGCTTCTATGCGTAGACAGGCGTAGAGGCCCATGTATCCCGGGACGCAGGGGGTTCACAAGCACCCCTGGGATCATGTAGGCCGGTCCAACCAATGAAAGAAGGGACAACGCTGTTCATGCTTATAGGGATTCCGTACGTACGAATTTCCCATGAGCATGAATGGGGTTCACATAAAAAACACATTAACATAACAAATAAATAAAAAATCATTATATATTTAAAATGAATTAAAATACAATATAATGAAACATTTAAAACAAAAATAAAATTTTTAAAAAAATACATGTAAATGTTTTAAAGGGGCTTATTTTACAGGTATTTTATTGTTTAAATGATTGAAAGGAATTCATTTTTATTTTTCACTTAAACTCTTACGATGGTCTTCTTCAGTATGGTAGTAGCAAAGTGGATCAAATGTCAATATCCAAGTCAGATATCCAGGTCAAAGCTTCCAGTGTAACAGCGTGGATATCTTGTAAAAAGCAAGACTTGCATTTATGTAGCAGCTTTACAGTCAATGAAGTACTTTTGGAGTGTAGTCACTATTGTAATGTGGGAAACCCGGCAGCCAATTTGTGAACAGCTAGCTCCCACAAACAGCAATGTAATAATGACCAGATAATCGGTTTTGTTAGGTTGATTGAGGGATAAATATTGACCAGGACATTGGGGATAACTCCCCTGCTCTTCTTCGAAATAGTGCCATGGGATCTTTTACGTCCACCTGAGAAAGCGGATGGGACTGCCTGCAAATTTTCTCTGAGGACAGTGCTCAATGATGTGCTCCAGGGTCTGATTAGGAGCTGCACAATCACATGATGGAGATGCTTTAATCTTCCATCTATGGAGAAGGTGGCAGCATCTATCATGACCAGTTCTGAGGTGGTGTTGTCGACTGTTTGCAAGGAAAGTTTGATCCTTCAGGTTGTATTGTAGGTTCCTCTATAAAGAATCCATTCCGTATGTCATAGTTCTTCCAATCATTCCGCCATTGGTCATCAGGGCCGAGGGGAGATCGCTGATGGTTAAAAATGGCCGTCTTGACTTGAGATGGGATGGGGGTAGGTTGTTCATGTCGCCTGGATCAGCATGTCTTTGCTGGTGTAATGGTTGTATTCTCTGGAGACTGCATATTCGCGGCATAGCTGTGGTGGTGCGATGTTTGCAAG
Organism: Pristiophorus japonicus; assembly: GCF_044704955.1. NCBI lineage: Eukaryota > Metazoa > Chordata > Chondrichthyes > Pristiophoridae > Pristiophorus > Pristiophorus japonicus. Next base: position 55,216,396 of record NC_091981.1, on the reverse strand, counting down.
CATGGGCAGCCAAAGTGTTTTACCAGGCATAAGAATTTCACGGGCATTCACTGGGCAGAGGTTGGGCAAATATCACGGATGCCCTTTTCCTGGGGAGGCGGATGATTTGCCAGGAAGATCCTTGACAGATTGCAAGTTCCAGGTTTTCGTGCATGAGCTTTGCGTACGGACATGTACGCACCTCGTGTGCACCCGTAGGGGCCGCAAAACATGGGCCGATAATATTTGTGGTTTGGCATTCAGGCTCTTTTCCGAGGCCCTCCTTGTTTCTGTAAATTAATCATATCAATCAGTCCGTGTTCAATAACATGCTACTGGAGCTTCTGGGTGTAGAGTTACTGCTGAGGTGTGCAATCTGTTGAAATGCATGGAAAGAGTGTGGGTGGGGGAGAAAGAGCAAAGAAGCAGAAAGCAGGCAAGCTCAGTTTGGATCTAAGCCAGCTCTGCAAGTAAGGTCTGTGTATCGTGAAACTACTGTATATAGAAAGGACACTAACAAGTAAGCAGATCGCACATGAGCTTCAGTCAGAGTTGCCTTCATGTGTTACAGCTGAAATTTTGCTTAAAAGTTATAAATCAGCTGGTCCAAAAGGTCAATCCCCTATACTTGGAGGACATGAAACATTCATGAAGGTATGATTTTGCATGGAAAAAGTGTGCCTCACTATTTGAGGTGATGCCTTTAGCTGTCTAGCCCATAAGCTCTGGATTTCATTCCCTAAACCTCTCAATCTCTCCACCTCCTTTAAGACGCTCCTTAAAACATATGTCTTTGTCCAAGTGTTTAGTAACCCGTCTTAATATCTCCTTTTTCTCAGTGTCAATTTGTGCCTGATTACACTCCTGTGAAGAGCCTTGGGATGGTTCACTATGTTAAAGGTGCTATATAAATACAAGTTTTTGCTGTACACATTAGAATTTGCAATAACAACACTGAGATAGATTGATCAATTATCCTCGGGTTGGAAAGCAAATCATTCCCGAGACAGTTCGAGTTGCAGTTTGAGTGGGTACATTCCTATTCTACAATATGGCACAAGACACGTCTGCAGCCTGATTGCGATCCCAGAATGACACAAGCGACTACATCCCGTTAATATTTTCCAAATTAATTTGATTATTTATTTTTATTGTTTCGTGATACACTGTAGCCCTTTTTGCTTCCAATAACAAAAACAGAAAATGCTGGAAATACTCAGCAGTTCAGGCAGCATCTGTGGAGAGAGAAACAGAGTTAACGTTTTGGGTCGATGATCTTTCTTCAGCCCTGGAAAATGTTAGAGATGTAACAAGTTTTAAGCAAGTACTGAGGCAGGGAAAGAGGGATGAGGAGGAAAGAACAAAAAGAAAGGTCTGTGGTCGGGTGGAAGGCAGGAGTAATTGAATGACAAGAGGGACGATGGTGCAAGGCAAAAGGGGTGGTAATGGGACAAGTAAAGAAACAAAAGATGGGTCTGGAGGAGATGTAAATGGCAACAGCAGAGTCATCTACAGCTGCCGTCTGAAAAAATGGGGACAGAGGTTATGATCTGAAATTGTTGAACTCAATGTTAAGTTCAGAAGGCTGTAAAGTCCCTAATCGAAAGATGAGGGGGCCAAAATTCAAGTGCACCAGAAAGCTGGCACACCTATGAGTTTTGGAGTGGCACTTACTGCTGAAACTCCTGGTATGGTAAGTAGATCCTTTTTCAGGACATTGACATTTTTTCAAAGTCCTACAGGAAATGGATCATAATGGGGCGGGCCTTAGATTCAAAGCCAGGCTGAGTGGCTGAAAATGGGTCGGTTGGGGCTTCCGCCACTGTCAATTAGCAGTGGAGTCGTGGTGATGTCACAGCACGTGTGCGTCACCACGCTCTCTCCCCTCCGTTAAAGGGGAGAGATTCGAAAGTTGTTTAACTTTGGTCACTGAGCCACCACAGAGAGTTTCGGCTGGGCCAGCGGCCTGGCACTTGCCCAGTGGCAGTATTTTGCCGGTCGATCGGCAAGTCAGCCGGCAAAACTTTCTCCATTGCGGCTGCGGCAGGGGGCCCTCCCCTTTAAGGGAGGTCATGCTGCCGGGCCGCACTCAGTTCGGAGAGGGTGCACCAGCAGAAAAACCTGCTGGGGGCACCATGCGGTGGGGGATCGACCGATGGCGCTGAAAATGGCTGGTAAGTATTTTTTTATTGCTTTAAATTGGCGGTGCAACTACTTGGGTGGAATGGGGTGCAGGCCGAAAAATCTCCGACCTGAATTTAGGTCGAGTTGGCCTGTTGACCCCAAAGTGGCAGCCATTTGATTTTTAGGAATGGCCGCCGCAACCGGGCATTAATGGGTCTCTTTGAGACTTTTAATTTTGGCCTTGAGGTGCTGTTTCTCGAGCTTACATTAAACTTCTCTTGCACAAACTGGCTACATAGTAGCTTTGCAGCTTTTTCCCTCACCTAGTGAGAAGAATGGGATCACAAGGCGGTAGTAAACACACAGTAATGTGTTACTATGTCAGACTTTCATTGCTTTGGATAGAAGCATTCTGAAAGATTAGTGGAATAACCCATCTACTGCTACAGCCTAGTTAAAACCAACAAAGTAAACAGCAACATCTTGCATTTATTTGGCACCTTTAACATAGTAAAACATCCCAAGGCACTTCACATGAGCCATGTGAGGAGATATTAGGACAGATGACCAAAAGGTAGTTCAAAGAGGGAGTATTAAGGAGCGTCCTAAAGGAGGAGAGAGAGGCAGAGAGGTTTAGGGAGGGAATTCCAGAGGTTGGGGCCTAGACAGCTGAAGGCACGGCCGCTAAATATGGAAATACATGTGAATCCCCTTGGGACATTTTACTACATTAAAGCTGTCATGTATTCAACTATCATTGTAAACCATGTATAAGCTGACCTAAGTTGTACACCTTGAGAACATTGACCACAAGGGGGTGAACTTGTGGGAGACACTCCTAACCTAGACTTTCAGGTATAAAAGGGGAAGCTCCACCCACCTTCATCACTTGAGTTCTTGGTAATAAAGGTAACTGGTCACAGAGTGACCTTCTCTCAAGCATGGGCCTCGTATGCATTTATACTGTGTAGTAAGGACATATCATTGGTGACGAGAGACTGGGATTTAAACCATGCGAGCATGGCCACTAGCAGCACAGAAGAGAGGTACTGTGTTGGTGATGATTGGGACAACTTTATTGAGAGACTACAGCAAAGTTTTGTGACTAAGGAATGGTTGGGACAGGATTCGGCCGACAAACGCAGGGCTCATCTCCTGTCAGTTTGTGGATCCAGAACGTACTCCCTGATGAAGGACCTCCTAGCACCAGAGAAGCCGGTGGACAAGACGTTCGAAGAGCTCAGTAAGTTGATCGGGGAACACCTTAAACCGGCGAGCAGCGTGCACATGGCGAGACACCAGTTTTACACGCACCGGCAGCGAGAAGGGCAAAGCGTTCAAAACTTTGGGGCAGATCTCTGACGACTGGCGAGCCTATGTAAGTTCCCAGATGCTTGCAGAGCGGAGATGCTGTGAAACTTTTTTATTGAGGGCATCGGACACGCTGGGGTTTTCAGGAAACTGATTGAGACCAAAGACTTGACCTTGGAAGCGGCGGCTCTGATAGCCCAGACATTTATCTCAGGGGAGAAAGAGACCAGACTGATGTATGACAAAAATCTTGGCTCAAATGCGGCAAACGACCAGAGAGTCAACATTGTTAACGCGGCACACAGTTCTCTAGGCAGGCAAGAGCAATCAGACATGCCCCAGCATGTAGTTGAACCCAAAGGGGAAATTCAACAGAGGCAATGGCTAGCTGAACGGCGATTCATGCCATCGCAATGAACAATGCGGCTAGTAATGGGGCCATCAACACCTGTTAATGGTGCGCTTAAGGACAGTTACAGAGACAGTCAGAGACGATCGACTGGTAATGGACCTTTTGTTTCCAACAATGGGGCCTCCAGCTCATGCTGGAGGTGTGGAGGCAAACACCCAGCCAGAGCTTGCAGGTATCAGCAATATACCTGCAGAAACTGCAACGTCAGCGGTCACTTGGCGCGTATGTGCAGGAAGCCTGCAGCCAGGTTAATGTACGAGGAGGACGGGCCCGATGTAAGCCCTACGAGGCCAAATGAATACTGGGGGAAATCGCTGGAAGCTGAAGTTCAGCGAGTTCATGTGGAGCACATATACAGTTCATATACCAGGACGCCACCGATAATGATGAAAGTGCTCCTCAATGGCATCCCAGTATTAATGGAGCTCGACACAGGGGCCAGCCAGTCCCTGATGAGTATCAAACAGTTCGAAAATTTGTGGGTGTCCAAGGTAGGAGGCCAAAATTATTGCCGATTGACGCACAGCTACGGACATATACAAAGGAGGTCATTCCGGTGCTAGGCAGCGCCACGGTAGTTGTGACCCACAAAGATTCGGAGAACAGGTTGCCACTCTGGATTGTCCTGGGGGATGGTCCGGCACTGCTGGGGAGGAGTTGGCTTGCTGTCATGAACTGGAAATGGGGCGATGTCAATGCAATTTCTTCTGTGGAGCAAGTATCATGCTCAAATTTGACTCATTATTTCATCCTGGCATTGGCACTTTCATGGGGGCCAAAGTAGTGATTCACATAAACCCGGATGCCAGGCCAGTACACCACAAGGCCAGCGGTGCTGTACATGATAGAATGTGAATTGGACCGCCTGCTGAGGGAAGGCATCATCTCGTAAGTCGAATTCAGTGATTGGGCAAGCCCGATCGTGTCGGTGCTCAAGGCGGATGGGTCGGTCAGGATATGTGGCGATTACAAGGCCACCATCAATCGGGTGTCACTCCAAGACCAGTACCCGCTACCGAGAGCGGAGGACCTCTTTGCGACGCTATCCGGTGGCAAACTTTTTTCAAAATTGGACCTGACCTCAGCTTACATGACCCAGGAGCTGCCGAGTGAATCGAAGAAGCTGACCGCCATCACGACACACAAGGGGTTGTTTGAGTATAACAGATGTCCGTTCGGGATTCGTTCGGCCGCCGTGATCCCTCAGCGAAATATGGAAAGCCTCCTCAAGTCGATTCCAAGGACGGTGGTTTTTCAAGACGACATCCTCGTCACAGGTCGTGATACTGAAGAACACCTCCACAACCTGGAGGTGGAGCTACGCAGACTGGACCGGGTAGGGCTGCGACTGAAAAAGGCGAAGTGCGTCTTCTTAGCTCCAGAGGTAGGATTCCTGGGGAGGAGGGTAGCAGCAGACGGGATCAGACCGACTGCGTCCAAAACGGAAGCGATCCAGAGAGCACCCAGACCCCGTAACACGGCGGAGCTGAGTTCGTTCCTGGGGCTCCTGAACTATTTTGGTAACTTTCTTCCCAAATTGAGCACGCTCTTAGAGCCGCTACATGTGCTCCTATGCAAAGGTCGCGATTGGGTCTGGGGGATAGCCAGGAAAGGGCTTTTGATAGAGCATGCAATTTGTTATGCTCCAACAAACTGTTAACGTCATATGAACCCGCGTAAAAAACTTGTTTTAATGTGCGATGCGTCGTCCTATGAGGTCGGTGTGTGTTGCAGCATGTGAATGCCAATGGTCAGTTACAGCCGGTAGCTTATGCCTCCAGAAATCTGTCCCAGGCAGAAAGGGGCTACGGAATGGTAGAAAAGGAAGCGCTAGCATGTGTATATGCAGTAAAAAAAAATGCACCAGTACCTGTTTGGCAGGAAGTTTGAGCTGGAGGCAGATCACAAAGCCCTAACGTCCCTTTTGGCCGACAACAAGGCCATAAATGTGAATGCATCGGCCCACATATAGAGGTGGGCACTTAAGTTAGCCGCCTATGACTACACAATTCGGCACAGACCGGGCACTGAAAACTGCGCCGATGCACTCAGCAGGTTCTCACTAGCCACCACTGAGGGGGCAACTGAGCATGATGCTGAGATGGTCATGGCTGCTGAAGCTTTCGAAAGCGAAGGCTCATCTGTGACAGCTGGTCAGATTAAAGTCTGGACAAATAAAGACCCGCTACTGTCTTTAGTTAACAAATGTGTCCTGAATGGGGACTGGGCAGCCACATATGGGACATGCACTGAGGAATTTAAACCGTTTCATAGGCGCAATGATGAACTCTCGATTCAGGCCGATTGCCGACTGTGGGGAAACCGAGTAGTCATGTCCCAGAAGGGCAGAGAGGTGTTTATCAGAGAACGTCACAATGAGCACCTGGGCATTGTCATGATGAAGGCAATTGCCAGGTCACACGTTTGGTGGCCAGGGATAGACGCAGACCTGGAACTTTGTGTTCGCAGGTGCAACACGTGTGCTCAGCTGGGCAACGCACCCAGGGAAGCCCCCCTTAGCCGTTGGTCCTGGCCCGCCAAGCCATGGTCACGCATCCATGTGGACTACGCAGGTCCTTTCATGGGAAAAATGTTTTTGGTTGTAGTAGACACCTACTCCAAATGGATTGAGTGTGCCATTTTAAATTCAAGCACATCCTCTGCCATGGTAGAAAGTCTATGGGCAATGTTCGCCGCCCATGGTCTACCAGATGTCTTGGTCAGCGACAATGGCCCGTGCTTCACAAGCACTGAATTCCATGGCAGGCAATGGAATCAACCATGTCAGAACGGCACGGTTCAAGCCGGCCTCAAACGGCCAGGCGGAACGAGCACCGGAACCAAGTGGAGGAGAGCCCAGTCACTGTGGGCAGTCCGGACAGGCCTGAGGCACCGCAAACTGCAAACACTCAGGCCAGCGCCCAACAACCGGAGCCCCAACTCAGGCACTCTACAAGGGAGCGTAAACCACCAGAGAGACTTAACCTGTGATCCCAATAAGACTTTGGGGGGAGGTGATGTCATGTATTCAACTATCATTGTCACCCATGTATAAGCTGACCTAAGTTGAACACCATGAGAACATTGACTTCAAGGGGGTGAACTTGTGGGAGACACTCCTAACCTGGACTTTCAGGTATAAAAGGGGAAGCTCCACCTACCTTCATCACTTGAGGTCTTGGTAATAAAGGTAACTGGTCACAGAGTGACCTTCTCTCAAGTATGGGCCTTGTGTGCATTTATACTGTACAGTAAGGACATATCAAAAGGTGCTACTTGGTTCCTGTCTACTTGGTTCCTGTCCTTGGGGACAGGCAATCTAAAGCAGCCATAGTGCCACCCATCCAGATGTGATTGAGAAAGTATAGAAAGTAACCTCTCGGCAAACGTATTGTGAACAAACACCTTCCTGAGATAGAAGAATAAAAAACATAAGAAAATAAGAAATAGGAGCAGGAGTAAGCCATACGGCCCCTCAAGCCTGCTCCGCCATTTAATACGATTATGGCTGATCTGATCATGGACTCAGGTCACTTCCCTGCCCGCTACCCATAATCCCTTATTCCCTTATCGGTTAAGAAACTGTCTATCTCTGTCTTAAATTTATTCAATGATCCAGCTTCCACAGCTCTCTGAAGCAGCAAATTCTACAGATTTACAAACCTTTGCGAGAAGAAATTTCTCCTCATCTCTGTTTTAAATGGGCGGCCCCTTATTCTAAGATTATGCCCCCTAGTTCTAGTCTCCCCTATCAATGGAAACATCCTCTCTACATCCACCTTGTCAAGCTCCCTCATAATCTTATACGTTTTGATAAGATCGCCTCTCATTCTTCTGAATTCCAATGAGTAGAGGCCCAACCTACTCAACCTTTCCTCCTAAGTCAACCCCCTCATCTCTGGAATCAACCTAGTGAACCTTCTCTGAACTGCCTCCAAAGCAAATATTCCTTTCTTAAATATGGAAACCAAAACTGCACGCAGTATTCCAGTGTGGCCTCACCAATACACTGTGTAACTGAAGCAAGACTAGCCTGCTTTTATACTCCATCCCCTTTGCAATAAAGGCCAAGATTCCTTTGGCCTTCCTGATCACTTGCTGTACCTGCATACTAACCTTTTGTGTTTCATGCACAAGTACCCCCAGGTCCTGCTGTACTGCAGCACTTTGCAATTTTTCTCCATTTAAATAATAATTTGCACTTTGACTTTTTTCTGCCAAAGTGCATAACCTCACACTTTCCAACATTATACTCCATCTGCCAAATTTTTGCCCACTCACTTAGCCTGTCAATGGTCTTTTGCAGGTTTTTTGTGTCCTTCTCACACATTGCTTTTCCTCCCATCTTTGTATTGTCAGCAAGCTTGGCCACGTTACACTCAGTCCCTTCATCCAAGTCATTAATATAAATTGTAAATAGTTGGGGTCTCAGCACTGATCCCTGAAGCAACCCACTAGTTACTGATTGCCGACTCTGTTTTCTGTTAGTTAGCCAATCCTCTATCCATGCTAATATATTACCCCCAACCCCATGAACTTTTATCTTGCGCAGTAACCTTTTATGTGGTACCTTGTCAAATGCCTTCTGGAGGTCCAAATACACCACATCCACTGGTTCCCCTTTATCCACCCTGTTCGTTACATCCTCAAAGAATTCCAGCAAATTTGTCAAACATGAGAAAGCAGTTGTGAGTGTGGAGTATTTGTTGCAGTATTTCCGTGAGATTGATTCAGCCTCCTCAATTGAGCTGTGTCACCCCCCTTGCCTTCGCTGGCGAGTTTCAGGTTGCCCGGGAAACCCGTGGATATGCCGTTAAATTTGAAAGTGATTTTAAATATCGCTCTAATTGAGCAATTAACGTACATTGATAGGCAACTCGTCTCTCCCGAGGGAGTTGCGCACGTAGCCTAGCTCGCTCCAGTTAAACCCGGAAGTTGGGGCCGGCTTCCTGATGCGCTGACAATTTTACGGATTTTAATCCCTCACCCGCACTCAAACCCATGTGCTCCTCCAATGTGGAAAAACATTATTACAATAATCAAAGCAACAAAAGCAAGTGCACAAAGTCAGTACATTACAACATGAGCATTAGAAAAAAAGGGTAAGGAATCTGCTAATGAGGGTTTAAACTGTGTAATTCTTATTCCTTTAGCAATGTGAAGTGACAGAAGACTTCAAAGGCATAAAGAATGTATTTACGGTTTTGTGGCTCATTGAAACCTTACAGTACAGTGCAGCTTGAGTAATAATTCCTAACTTGTTGGATACACACCAGCCAGCATCTGATTGACTTTAAAATAAAATCAAGAATGCTGGAATTACACTGCAGGTCCATTAACTCCTGAGGAGAAAAAAGAGAAAAGACAGGTTCATGTTTTGGGCGTAAAACTTCAGACATGTTTATGTTATGACAGTGATCCCAAATCCCCAACTCATGGGTTTTGCTTTGGTTAGCATCGCGACTCCAGGTGAATATTACTGTCTTCACAAACCAAGGGCAGGATAATTCCAGTTTATGCTGGGTCTCCTAGTCTTCCTCTAGACCCCGAAGTCCTTGGAACTGCCCAATGAACATGTGGATTTTGATTCAGCAAAAGAAAGAAAGAATTGCATTTCTATAGTGCCTTTCATGACCTCAGGATGGCCCAAAATGCTTTACAGCCAATTAAATACTTTTGAAGTGTAGTCACTGTTGTAATGAAGGATGTACAGTAGCCAATTTGTGCAAAGCAATGTCCTACATGTAGTGTCTCTGCACCTTATTACAAACTCACACGAGGCATGTATATATCAGACACAGTCACTCTGTGACCTGCACTTTATTCCCAGGACCAAGGAGTGCTGACCCTGGGTGGGACCTCCCCTTTTATATCTGGAAACCCAGGTGAGGAGTGTCTCCCACAAGCTCACCCCCTGTGGTTAGGGTGTGCATTTCAAGGGGACAGGTACAGTTTGCATGAGTTACAGTTACATAACTATTGTCATTGCAAGATGGTGAAATAGATGACAACACCTCCCCCCTTAAGTCTTTTAGTTTCAGAGGTTAAGTCTATCGGGTGGTCGACACTCTCTCGTGGAGCACCGCAGTTGTGGCTCTGGTGGCTGAGCCTCAGCACGCGTATCTGTCACTTGAGGTGATTCCGGCCTGTCCGGGCTGGCCGCCGGGACTGTGCATGCTGTCTTTGTTGCTCGTACGCTGGCAGTGGTGTGGGTGCTATCTCATCATGCTCTTCTTCGGGTTCCTCCGTGTCTATGCTGAACCTTGTCTTTACTTGGTCCAAGTGTTTGCGGCATTTCTGCCCATTGTTTAGTCTGACCACCATGACCCTGTTTCCTTCTTTGCCGATTACAGTGCCCTCAAGCCATTTAGGTCCCAAAGCATGATTCAGAACAAATACCGGGTCATCTATTTCTATACACCTCCCCCTTGAGCCTCGATCATGGAGCTCGGTTTGGGACTGGCGCTTGCCCTCAACAATGTCTGCCAGGTCTGGGTGAATGAGGGACAGCCGTGTCTTGAGCATGCGTTTCATGAGGTATTCCGCTGGCGGGACTCCCGTGAGCGAGTGCGGCCGGGACCTGTAGGCCAGCAGGAGGCGTGATAGGTGGTACTGAAGGGAGGGTCCTTAGATGTGTAGCATGCCCTGCTTTATGACTTGGACTACCCGTTCTGTCTGGCCATTGGAAGCCGGCTTGAACGGTGCTGTCCGGACATGCTTGATCCCATTGCCCGACATAAACTCCTGGAATTCATGGCTGGTAAAACACGGGCCATTGTCGCTGACCAGGATGTCCAGCAAGCCATGGGTCGCGAAAACCGTACGCAGACTCTCCACTGTGATGGATGTCATGCACGAGTTCAATATGATGCACTCGATCCACTTCGAGTATGCATCGACAACAATCAGGAACATTTTCCCCATGAACGGGCTCGCATAGTCTATGTGAATGTTTGACCATGGCCTGGTGGGCCAGGGCCACGGGCTGAGTGGAGCCTCCCTTTGGGCATTGCCCAGCTGGGCACACGTCGTGCACCTGCGAACCCAGTGTTCCAGGTCTGAGTCAATCGCTGGCCACCATACATGTGACCGAGCAATGACCTTCATTAACACGCTGCCAGGGTGCTCGCTGTGGCGTTCCCTGATGAATGCTTCCCTTCCTCTCTGGGGCATGACTACCCGGCTGCCCCATAACAGGCAGTGGGCTTGGATGGAGAGTTCATCTATCCGTCTCTGAAACGGCCTGACTTCCTCGGGGCACGCGCCCAATTCCTAGCCAGGACACATTTCTTTATCATGGAAAGGAGGGGGTCCCTGTTCGTCCAGAGTTTAATCAGTCGGGCTGTGATGGGGGAGCCCGCAGTGTTAAAAGCCTCAACGGCCATGGCCATCTCGCCGCTCTGCTCCAACGCCCCCTCGGTGGTGGCCAGTAGGAGCCTGCTGAGTTAGTCAGCGAAATTTTCAGTGCCTGGCCAGTGCCGTATGGTGTAGTCATATGCAGCCCGCGTGAGGGCCCATCGCTGTATGCGAGCTGATGCGTTAGCGTTGACAGCCTTGCTGTCGGACAACAGGGATGTTAACGGCTTGTGGTCCGTCTCTAGCTCGAACTGTCTACCGAAAAGGTACTGGTGCATCTTTTTCACACCGTACACACACGCGAGTGCCTCCTTCTCGGCCATGCCATATCCACGCTCTGCCTGGGAGAGTGACCTGGAGGCATAAGCCACCGGTTGGAGTTGGCCGTCATCGTTACCCTGCTGCAACACACACCCAACCCCGTAGGATGATGCATCGCATGTTAAAACCAGTTTTTTACAGGGGTTATACAAAGTCAACAGTTTTTGGAACACAGCAGGTTCCTCGTCTTATTGAAAGCCCGTTCTTGACAATCCCCCCAAAACCATACATACCCTTTAGGGAGGAGCATGTATAATGGCTCCAACAATGTGCTTAAGTTTGGCAGAAAGTTCCCAAAATAGTTCAAAAGTCCCAGGAATGATCGCAACTCCGACATGTTGCCGGGCCTGGGTGCCCGGCGAATCGCCTCAGTTTTTGATTCAGTGGGCGGATCCCGTCTGCAGCAACCCTCCTGCCCGGGAACTCGACCTCTGGGGCCAAAAACATGCACTTAGCCTTTTTCAGCCACAAGCCTACCCGATCCAATCGGCGTAGCATCTCCTCCAGGTTGCGGAGATGTTCCTTGGTGTCTTGACCCATTATAAGGATGTTGTCTTGGAATACGACCGTTCCAGGGATGGACTTGAGCAAGCTTTCCATGTTTCGCTGAAAGATAGCCGCTGCCGAACGAATGCCAAACGGGCACCTGTTGTAGACAAATAATCCTTTGTGCGTCGTGATGGTGGTCAGAAGCTTGGAATCTTCCACCAGTTCCTGAGTCATGTAGGCCGAAGTGAGGTCCAACTTCGTGAACAGCTTTCCACCTGCCAGCGTGGCAAAGAGGTCTTCCGCTCTCAGAAGCGGGTATTGGTCTTGCAGCGACACTCGGTTGAACGTGGCTTTGTAGTCGCCACAAATCCTAACCGAGCCATCTGCTTTAAGGGCAGGAACGATGGGACTTGCCCAGTCGCTGAATTCAACGGCCGAAATTATGTCCTCTCTGAGCAGCCTGTCCAGTTCACTTTCAATTTTCTCACGCATCACCTACGGCACCGCTCTGGCTTTGTGATGCACTGGTCTGGCGTTCGGAGTGATGCGTATCACTACTTCAGTGCCCTTGAACGTTCCGACACCGGGTTGAAAGAGTGACTCGAATTTTTGCAATACCTGCGAGCATGAACTTCACCCCACGGATGAAATAGCATGCACATACCCCCATTTCCAATTCATCTCAGCGAGCCAACTCCTCCCCAAAAGCACGGGGCCATTTCCCGGAACAATCCAGAGTGGCAGCCGGTTCTGTAATCTATTATGCGTTACCACCAAGTTTGCACTGTCCAGCACTGGGATGATCGCTTTGGTGTACGTACGTAGCTGGGTCTCAATGCGTTCCAGTTTGGGCCTGCTAGCTCGGTGTGGCCATAGTCTCTCAAATTGTTGGGCGCTCATGAGTGACTGGCTAGCTCCTGTATCCAGCTCCATGTGCACCGGGATGCCATTCAGTAAGACTTTCATCATCATGGGTGGCATTTTAGTGTATGAGCTGTGGACGTCAGCCACATGAACTCTCTGAACTTCAGCATCCATGGTTGTTCCCCAGGCCTCATCCTGCATTGCAGACCCCTTGTCTGGTTCCTCTGTCTCGCAGACTAGCCTCGCTGCTGCCTTTTTGCATATCCTGGCCAAGTGTCCACTGACATTACAAATCCTTCAGGTATAAAGCTAGAACCTGCAGCTTTTGGCAGTGTGTCTACTCCCACACCTCCAGCATGAGCTGAGATTGCTGTTAACAAAAGGACTATTCCCAGGCATTCCTCTCTGATGGCCCGTTTGGCTGTTTCTAAGCACTCTGATGGAGGGTATTATTGGTCCCATCACAGGATGCATTGTTCCTCGTGATGGCGTGAATTGCCGATCCCCTTTCCATTGTCCCTGTTGCGGGCCCACCCTGGAGCTTGAATTGCCCTTGCCTGCCTGCCTGGGTGGTGTCGCATTGCCCTTGCCTGCCTGCGGGGTTCTGTATCACTTTTACAACATTAACTCCCTGGTTCATCGCAACCAGGGCTGCGTGCGTAAATTAGCTTGGTCTCCTCTTCCCCTGCCATAAAGGTCTGAGCTATCAACGCCGCCCCTTCACAAGTCAAGTTCTTAGTCTTTATGAGCTTCCTGAAAATGCCGGCATGATTAATGCCCTCGATGAAAAAGTCCCTGAACATCGCCCCCCTGCAGGCATCGGAGAACTTACAGAGACTGGCCAAACGCCGCAGTTCCGCCACGAAGTCCGAAACGTTTTGACCCTCCCGACGACGGTGAGAGTAGAACTTGTCGTGTACGCTACTTGCTGGCTTGAGATGCTCATTGATCAGCTGGCTGAGCTCTTCGAAGGACTTGTCTGGCTTTTGGGGTGTGAGCAGGTCTTTCATCAGCGCATACGTCTGTGGACCACAGCTGGTCAGTAGATGCGCCTTTCGCTTGTCAGCCGCTGTCTCTTCCAGCCAGTCCTTTGTGACAAAGCTCTGCTGGAGTTTTTCCACAAAGTTGTCCCAGTCCTCACCCACACAGTAGCATTCCTCTGTGCCACCGGTGGCCATCCTCGTGGTTCAGTGATTCCCGTTTCTCGCCGCCAAATGTAGTGTCTCTGCACCTTGTTACAAACTCACACGAGGCATGTATATATCAGATACAGTCACTCTGTGACCTTCACTTTATTCCCAGGACCAAGGAGTGCTGACCCTGGGTGGAACCTCCCCTTTAATACCTGGAAACCCAGGTGAGCTCACCCCCTGTGATCAGGGTGTGCATTTCAAGGGTACAGGTACAGTGTGCATGAGTTATAGTTACATAACTATTGTCATTGCAAGATGGTGAAATACATGACACTACAGATAGCAACGTGACAATGACCAGATCATCCGTTTTAGTGAGGTTGGTTGAGGGATGTATATTGACCAAGAGACTGGGGAGAACTCCCCTGTTCTTTGAAATAGTGCTGTGGAATCTTTTACATAAATCACCATGTGCAGTTGACATCATAAGCCGCCACTGGGCTCTTGGCTATTATAGATGTCATGATTTCATAATTCAGTCATGAACTGTGACAAAAACAATCTTTTTACACTTCACTACAAAGTTAATTTCAGTTGTGCACTGTCAGAAAGCTGCTACAAATGTATTTCCTGAAGTTCATTTTTTTCTCTCTCTGTGACTCTCACTGCATTGCAGCAAAGTTGTGGTTTTGTATTTTCAAAGGAACTGTTTAAAAAAAATTGTGACAATTAATTGTTGGGACAGATGAATCAAAGAATCGCATGTAGATGTTTGTCATCAATCTAAAGACTGAAGTTTTACAATCAGTTGGGAGATATCCAGCGAGCTTTTGCCAAATTTAAGTGCGGTTTGAGACTCATATCCTCATACAGGGGGAGTGGAAAATGGTGCAAAGTTGTTTGGGAGGACAAGTTTCTTGGTGCCAAAAATGCAGTTTGGCAGGCAGAACCTGTACTGTCCGCACCTGGCACCATCATATCCAAGGTTTTATGAGAAGGTACCATGACCTGAAAGCTGGTATGAAGGCTGCGTCATTTTACAGGTTCCTTGAACGGCAGGACACAGGATGGAGGAAGAACAGGACACGTACTTCTGGCTTGCAATTGCACGCACCTCACCCACAATTTTCTGTACACCAATTAGAGGGAAAATTCACTCTAACATGCTTGGAATGCAGAAGTTGGCTTATTGTGTTGGAAAAATTGTTACAAATCTTGTCATTTTTTTTGAAGCATTGATGTTTCATTATAGCTTGCTCCCTGCGTGAGCTTCTGTTGCTATGGAAGACTCCATTTTTGCATTAAAATGATTTGGGGGGAAAAATTTGGTAGCGCCATGTTTGGGGCGTTAATTTTATATGATTGACTATTTAGCGCCGAGCGAGATGGGCTGCAAAATTGTAGCAAATTGGGCACTTTTCCCTCAAAAATGTGCCTCAGTGGGGCGTTGCAGGGGCGTTATTATCGGGGCTGCACCCAATTTCAGCTGACGTTCATTCACTGATAATAAGGCTGTTGTTCATTCCAATTCTGAAAGGGGATGTCATTTCAGGCAGCACATGGTCATTCTCATCATTTCTTGAGTTGACTGAGCTGCAAAGAAGGTGTGTGATGGCTGCTCCAAGAGCTCATGCAAGGACCTCTTGGTTGAACGACCTGGCGTTGGAGACATTGGTGGGGGCAGTAGAGAGTTGGAGGGAAGCACTGCTCCCTCCATCTGGGAGAAGGCCAACTCCACAGGTTTCTAGGGCCATGTGGGCAGAGGTGGCTGCGGAGGTGTCGGGCAGCACGGTCATGGATAGAACCGCTACACAGTGTTGCAAAAAATTCAACCACTTCACTCAGGTGATCAAAGTGAGTACATGTCTTATATACCAGCCTCTGAGCCTCTGTCTGTGCACACTCTGCAAACCAGCACTTAACCCAGTATACAACCACCAATTATCTGTGCCTACTCATAGTCACAGCTTCATTTCATGCCTTGCCTATATTCACAGATATTTACCCACAGCAGGCATATCTTCCACATACATAACTGGACACTTACTCACACAGCTTCCTTTGTTTTGCAGGCCAGGATGGCACACAACAGGATGCAGCAGCAGCAGACTGGAGGCGGGACGCTGAATTGCGCCAGCTTTCCGACCTGGAGGAGCGAGTGCTGCGGCTCATTGGCCCGCAGGTGATGGACCCTGTAGCCGCTGGAGACATCGAGCCTGCTGAGGTCACCAATGGTATCTTTATTCCTTCTTCTCATCCCACTTCCCCATTAAACCAGAAGGGCTCCAAGGCTCATACTGTCTGCCTTCCTTGCTCCATTCCTGCCCCCCTACCCTCACCGTAGCACAACTCTTGTGCCATTTATGCTTTCAGATAATCAGCCAGCAGATGAGCAGCCTGTGCCTGAGTCCACCCCCAACCCAGTCACAAGGGAGAAGAAGAGAAGGAGGAGGATGATGAGTGGGAGGAGGAGCTAAGCCCGCGTCAGTGCTTCTCTCACCCGCAGTCACCAGCTCAGATACTGGCAGTACCCGGTCATTAGAGGTTAGCTTAGGACATGGGTATGCACTGAGTGATGCACCAGGGCCTAGTGGGCTACAACACAGTCAAGAGGAAAGGGAACCTCGGGAGCCATCTCTCCGGAGGGTGAGTTTGGGCACCAGTTCTGCTGCACAGGACTCTGATGAGGACCCCGATAGGGAGGCATTCACACAAAGGGTGATGGTTATGCACTCCGACATGATAGGGGCAATGGCAAGGGTGCCTGAGAGCCTGTGGCAAGTGATGAGGAGCATGGAGGAGTCTCCCTCCCACATTGTAGACAGATCTGCACACACCTTGGAGCCCATCATTGCCAGTGTGCAGACGATAGTGCACTCCCGGACAGACCGTGCGATCCAGACCTCATGATGTGTGTCATGGTGCTGCCCGGGGGAGTGGCACTGGGTCAGTGGAGCAGGAACCTGCTGGTATCTCTCAGGAGGACAGCATTTCTGATCTCACCACTGCCATTCCGCCATAGCACTTGTCCATGCCTGTCACCCAGCCAGCCCAGACTGCCGCCACCCAGCCTGAGGTGATGCAGTCTGTAGCAGGGCCTTCCAGGCCCAAAGCTGATCAGAGGGCATCCTACAAAGCCATCTTTAGTCTCTGGCCCTGACACACAGCAGCCTTCCACCAGCCATGCTGCAGCCACAGGGGAGACACTGTGGAGAAGAAGTAGAATAGGTGGACGAAAAAGAGGCTATAAGGAAATGCACAAGTATGATGATTAAATGCGCAATTATACATTTTATTGTTTCATAAATTGTGACTGGAATGTTTAAGGTTTGCTGTTGTCTCTCATTTCAATGTTGAGGATTTGGCATGGAAGGGCAAATTGATGTGGTGATGGGGACGTCCACAGAAACCGAGAAGTGGGATGGAAATCAGTGGAAATGAGCTCTGTTGAGATGGTCACGGACCTTCCTTGCAGGATCGCGATGGACTCGCTGCTTCCTCCGTCGCAGCTGTTGCTGCTCCTGCTCCTCCTCGTCTTTGCCCTCCGAGTAACCAGCCGCAAGCTTCATTTGGGTTCTGGAACAGAGCTGGCAGACTGGTCTGGCACAGGCTGAAGGTATCGCGGCTGTTGCCAGTATAGCTGCCATTGACCATCATTATTCTGCATGTGTGGTCACACACCAACTGTACATTAAGCAAGTGGTAGCTTTTGCGGTTATGGAAGATCTCTGGATTGTGCTGTGGTGCCCTCAAAGCGAAGCGGGTGCAATCAATGGCACCCTGCACCATGGGGAAGCCCGCTATCCTGGCAAAGCCACATGCCGATTGTGCTGCTTCTCTCTGCTCATGGGGAAGGAAATGTATTCCCTCCTCCTTCTCTACAGAGCATCTGTCACCTCGCGGATGGAGCAATGGACGCCAAACTGGGAGATGTGGGAGATGGGAGATGTCTCTTGTTGCTCCCTGGAAAGATCCATTGGCATAGAAATTGAGAGCGATAGTGACCTTGACTGCCATTAAGAGAGCCATCCTCACCCTGGTGTGAGGCTTGAGGTCTGGTTGCAGTAGATGGCAGAGCTCTGTGACCATGTCCTTCCTGAATACAGCCTTCGCACGCACTGCTCCTCAGTGAAACTGAGGTAGGAGAACTGCTACCGGAATACCCTGGGAGAGTAAGGCCTGCTGTTGCCAGCCCTGTGGTGCCTTCTTCCTTTGGCAACATCTTGATATGCTTCTCCCTGTACTGCTGGATGTAGTTGTCCCTGTACTGCTGCCTGTGGCTCTCCCTGTGCTGCTGCCTGTCCCTTTACCTGTCCCTTTCCCTCTCCTTTTCCCTGTCCCTGTGCCTCTCCCTGTAGCACACTCCATAGGCTTCTCCATGGGCCTCTCCCTGTGCTGCTCCCTCTACTTGTCGTAGCCTTTCTCTCTCCCTCTCTCGATGCCTTTCCCTCTGTAATTGGCCGCATCTTTGTCTTCGTTGAAACATCCTCTGACAGTGAAGTCGGAGCAGGCGGTCGAGTGTCAGCACAGACCCCATGAAGTGACAGAAATGGTAGAAAGTCGAAGTCGAAGGGGAAAAGGTAGGAGGCAGAAGAATCTTTGAGCAAAAAATCGCTGCTATCGGTCCATCAGCCACTCTGCCCAACTGTTGG
Source organism: Pristiophorus japonicus (assembly GCF_044704955.1). Taxonomy (NCBI): domain Eukaryota; kingdom Metazoa; phylum Chordata; class Chondrichthyes; family Pristiophoridae; genus Pristiophorus; species Pristiophorus japonicus. The sequence goes on along the minus strand of NC_091981.1, from coordinate 55,197,755 downwards.
AAACCAGAAGTAAGTAATGGAGCGGTCACTTCAAGGTTAGGCTGCTCAATGTGTAAGCTCTATCAATCGATTCTTCAAAATCACATCAGGATCCTATTGATGTCATAGGAGCCCAATTTGCATGGGTTAATTAGTATTCACAAGGGGTCCCCAGGAATGTGTCGGTATTTGCAGGGGTCTCTGAGAGTTTGTCAGTATTTACAAAAAGGTCCCCAGGAGTGTGTCAGTATTGGTAAGAGGTCTCTGAACGCGTGTCAGTATTTTTAGGGGGTCTCCAAGAATGTGTCAGTATTTGTAGAGATTCCAAAGGAATACCAGTATTTATAGGAGGGCCCCAGGAGTGTGTCAGTATTGATAAGGGGTCTCTGAAAGTATGTCAATATTTACAAGGGGTCTCCAGCTGAGTGTCAGTATTTACAAGGGTCCCTAGGAGTGTGTCGGTATTTATAGGGAATCCCAAGCAGTGTGTCAGTATTCATAAGGGGTCTCCGAAAGTGTATAGGGAATCCACAGAAGTGTACAATATTTGCAGGGAGCTTTCCACACAGAGGCCGCGATTTCGCCTACCGAAGCGGGAGAGAGACGGACGACATCCGGGGCGGGCTACAACCCCACTCCAGGCTCCATGCCAGCTTCCCCCATAACTCTCCCCTGATTGAGCATTTTAAGCTCTCCCTCTCTCTCTCTCTTTATCTACATTATCACATCCCCATCTCAGTAGCCACCGCTCACACTCATCCTCATCCTTGTCCAATCAAACCAACTACCAACACACAAGGTTAGGCATTTGCAGCTTTTAGCCAATGTTTATGTAAAGTTTCTGTTAATGTGTTGTCAAATATTGAAATCTTTATTTTAAATTCTTTGCCTTCTTGGACAGATTTGTGTGCACCTTTGGAAGTGGATTAGTGAGTTGTAGTGAATGGTCAGAAATAACGATGCCGCCCGCAATGGTAATGTGTGTGAAAGGAATGGCTTAAGCGTTATAGGGATGCTTTATGGTGTTGTAGTCGGGTGGTGCCAATCCAGCGCATCATGTGACAGCCAGGATGTTCAGCATCACGAGAAGTAAATCTGGCCATGGTGAGTCCATCCCTGGCCTCCCGGGTAGCAATGTGGACATGTGCTGATGCCCTGTGTCCTGTGCAGAATCAGTTGATTGTGGAGAAGGTTGGTGTTGTTGTTGGTGCTGCTGGTGTGTCTAGTGATGTTGGTGTTGGGGCTGATCATGGTGGGATTCTGAGGACCAAGGTGAGATTTTTTCAAGGGCACCGATGCTGCTAGAATAGATGGCAGCTAAAGTTGAGATGACAGAAGCAATCTGTCAATGGTGAGAGAGGTTGCTCCAAGGAGGTGACACTGGATAGAGAGTTTACTCGAAACAGTTCCAACATTCCTAAAGCTAAAAAGTGTATTTCAAATCTTGAAGGCTTCAGCTTCTAAGATTGGAAAGTGAACAGCTATGAAATGGTATCTTTTACAAGCAGTTTGGCAGCTGTCACCTATTCAAAGCAATAGATAGTTGTTGAAAACCTGACCTACTTAGCTGACATGATCCCCGACCGGCATGAACCTCGTGGCAATGTTGGAAAAATGGTTAGTAGGTGGTAAAATGCTGTAAAACTACCTTTAAACACTCTTTTAACTATTTCAATTGTCTCACCCGCTGCTTAGTGCCGGGTCTGTAAAGCATCGGCAGATCCGGCATTTGGGAAACTTACACGGAGCCGGGTTCAGAGCGGGATACCGCCCCGCTGTCAATGTTTTAGATTTTGACAGTAGAGCCGCCTCCAAACCCGTCTTTTGACACCGGCTGTCAAGTATGTAACCAGCATACTACGTAACCCTTATACAATTGTAACCCTCAGGTAACCACTACAGATTATACATACTTACTAGAAATGCACACCTTGGCCACAGGGGATGTACTTGTGGGAGACACTCCTTACCTGGAGATTCAGGTATATAAGGGGAGGTCCCTCGCAGGGCCAGCACTCCTTGGTCCAGGTAATAAAGGTGAAGGTCACAGAGTGACTGTGTCTGCAGTACGTGCCACGTGTGATTATGTTTAAGAGTTAAGGACTCAACACCTGGCGACGGGAAACGGGAATGACTGAACCCAGAGGATGGCCACCGGTAGCTCAGAGGAACGTTACTGTGTGGGTGAAGACTGGGACGATTTTGTAGAGAGACTCCAGTAGACCTTTGTCACGAAGGACTGGCTGGGAGAGGATGTGGCGGACAAGCGGAGGGCGCATCTACTAACAAGCTGTGGGACAAAAACGTATGCGCTGATGAAGGACCTGCTCGCACCCCACAAACCGGCCGACAAGTCTTTTGAAGAGCTCAGCCAGCTGATCAGCGAACACTTAAAACCGGCGAGCAGCATACACATGGCCCGGCATCAGTTCTACACACACCGACGTCGGGGAGGGCAAAACATCTCGGACTTCGTGGCAGAATTGTGGCGCTTGGCCAGTCTCTGTAAGTTCTCAGACGCCTGCAGGGGGGAGATGTTAAGGGATTTTTTCATTGAGGGCATTAGCAATGCCGGGGTCTTCAGGAAGCTCATAGAGACCAAGGACTTAACTCTAGAAGGGGCAGCATTGATAGCTCAAACTTTCATAGCGGGTGAAGAAGAGACCAAGCTAATTTAAGCGAGTTGTCCTGGGTCCAACGTGCCGACGGACCAAGGAATTAACGTGATAAACGCGGCTCAAGATCTCGCAGTCAGGCAAAGGCATTTTGAAACTGCAGCAGTCAGACAAAGGCATTTTGTAACTGCCCAAGCTGAAACCGACTCTAAGGTGGGCCCCCGACAGGGACAATGGAGAGGGGAGCGGCAATTCACGCCATCAAGGGGACCATTAACACCCACCATCAGAGTGTTTAGAAACAACCAAGGGAACAATCAGCGAGGAATGCCTGCTAACAGTCCTTTTGTGAACAACGATCTCAGCCAATGCTGGAGATGCGGGGGCAGACATTATGCGAAAAGCTGCAAATTTCAGCAGTTCGTCTGAAGGAATTGTAATGCCAGAGGACATTTGGCTAGGGTTTGCAAACAGCTGGTAAAACTGAGGAATCAGGTGAGGGGCTTGCAGTGCAGGGCAATGTCTGGGGTAAAGCCATGGATGCTGAAGTTCAGCGGGTTCATGTGGCTGATGTCCACAGCTCATACCATGATGATGAAAGTTTTATTGAATGGCATCCGGTGCGCATGGAGCTGGACACGGGAGCTAGCCAGTCCCTCATGAGTGCACAACAATTTGAGAAACTATGGTCACACAGAGCTAGCAGGCCCAAACTGGAACGAATTAATACGCAGCTACGGATGTACACCCAAGAGATAATTCCAGTGCTAGGCAGTGCAAACTTGGTGTTAACACACAATGGGTCACAGAATCGGCTGCCACTCTGGATTGTTCCGGGAAATGGCCCCGTGCTTTTGGGAAGGAGCTGGCTAGCTGAGATGAACTGGAAATGGGGGGATGTGCACGCCATTTCATCTGTGGAGCGAAGCTCATGCTCACAGGTACTACAAAAATTCGGGTCACTGTTTCAACCCGGTGTCGGAACGTTCAAGGGCACAAAAGTAGTTATACACATCACCCCGGACGCCAGACCAGTGCACCACAAAGCCAGAGCGGTGCCGTACGTGATGCGTGAGAAAATTGAAAGTGAACTGGACAGGCTGCTCAGAGAGGGCATAATTTCGCCCGTTGAATTCAGTGACTGGGCAAGTCCCATTGTTCCTGTCCTTAAAGCAGATGGCTCGGTTAGGATCTGCGGTGACTACAAAGTCACCATCAACCGGGTGCCCCTGCAGGACCAATATCCGCTCCCGAGGGCGGAGGACCTTTTTGCCACGCTGACACGTGGCAAGCTGTTCACGAAGCTGGACCTCAACATGACTCAGGAACTGGCTGAAGAATCCAAGCTTCTGACCACCATCACGACGCACAAGGATTTATTCATCTACAACAGGTGTCCTTTTGGCATCCGTTCGGCGGCCGCCATCTTTCAGAGAAACATGGAAAGCTTGCTGAAATCCATTCCTGGCACAATCGTATTCCAGGACGACATCCTAATAACGGGTCGAGACACCGAGGAACACCTCCACAACCTGGAGGAGGTGCTACGCCGACTGGACCGGGTAGGTCTGCGGCTGAAGAAGGCCAAGTGTGTGTTTTTGGCCCCAGAGATCGAGTTTTTGGGCAGGAGCGTTGCCGCAGACGGGATCCGGCCTACCAAATCCAAAACAGAGGCGATTCGTCGTGCGCCCAGGCTCGGCAACACATCGGAGTTGCGATCGTTCCTGGGACTGTTGAACTATTTCGGGAACTTCCTGCCGAACTTAAGCACATTGTTGGAGCTGTTACACGTGCTCCTGCGTAAGGGTTGCGATTGGTTTTGGGGGGACTGTCAAGAACTGGCTTTCAACAGAGCGCGGAACCTGCTTTGTTCTAACAAACTGTTAACGTTGCATGACCCTGTAAAAAACTAGTTTTAACATGCGATGGATCATCATACGGGTTCAGTGTGTGTTGCAGCAGGGTAATGGAGACGGACAACTCCAACCGGTGGCTTATGCCTCCAGGTCGCTCTCCCAGGCAGAGCGTGGGTACAGCATGGTCGAAAAGGAAGCACTCGCTTGCGTTTATGGTGTGAATAAAATGCCCCAATACCTTTTTGGCAGACCGTTCGAGTTAGAAACGGACCACAAGCCATTAACTTCTCTGTTGTCCGGCAGCAAGGTGGTCAATGAAAATGTGTCAGCTTGCATACAGCAATGGGCTCTCACACTGGCTGCAATGACTACACCATACGGCACCAGCCAGGCACCGAAAACTGCGCTGACTCATTCAGCAGGCTTCCCCTTGCCACCACCGAGGGGGCAGCGCAGCAAAGCGCTGAGATGGTCATGGCTGTTGAGGCTTTTAACACTGCAGGCTCCCCCATCACAGCCCGCCAGATCAAATTCTGGACCAACAGGGACCCCCTCCTATCCCTGATAAAGAAATGTGTCCTGATGGTGGATTGGGACGTGCCCCGAGGAGGTCAGACCGTTTCAGAGGCGGATGGATGAGCTCTCCATCCAAGCTGACTGCCTGCTGTGGGGCAGCCGAGTGGTCATGCCCCAGAAGTGGAGGGAAGCATTCTTCAGGGAACTCCACAGCGAGCACCCTGGCATCGTGTTAATGAAGGCCATTGCCCGGTCACATGTATGGTGGCCGGGGATTGATTCAGACCTGGAACACTGGGTTCGCAGGTGCACGACGTGTGCCCAGCTGGGCAACGCCCCCAGGGAGGCCCCGCTCAGCCCGTGGCCCTGGCCCACCAAGCCTTGGTCACGCATTCACATGGATTATGCGGGCTTGTTCATGGGAAAAATGTTCTTGATAATTGTTGATGCATACTCGAAATGGATCGAGTGCATCACATTGAACTCGTGCATGACATCCATCACCGTTTAGAGCCTGCGCACGGTTTTCGCGACCCACGGCTTACCGGACATTCTGGTCAGCGACAATGGCCCGTGTTTCACTAGCCATGAATTCCAGGAGTTTATGTTGGGTAATGGCATCAAACATGCCCGGACGGCACCGTTCAAGCTGGCTTCCAATGGCCAGGCGGAACGTGCGGTCCAAGTCATAAAGCAAGGCATGCTCCGCATCCAAGGACCCTCTCTGCAGTACCGCCTATCGCGCCTCCTGCTGGCCTATAGGTCCCGGCCGCACTCGCTCACGGGAGCTCCTCATGAAACGTACGCTCAAAACGCGGCTGTCCCTCATCCACCCAACCCTGGCAGACATTGTTGAGGGCAAGCGCCAGTCCCAAACCGAGTGCCACAATCGTAACTCAAGGGAGAGGTGTATAGAAATGGATGATCCGGTATTTGTACTTAACCATGCATTGGGATCCAAGTGGCTGGAAGGCACCATAATTGGTAAAGAGGGAAACAGGGTCATAGTGGTCAGACTCAATAATGGCAGATATGCCGCAAACACTTGGACCAAGTAAAGGAAAGGTTCTGCATAGACACCGATGAACATGAAGAAGAGCATGAGTTTTCAACCACACCACTGTCAGTGGACGAGCAACAAGGACAATCATCAACAGGCCGGAAGCACCTCAGGTGACAGAAACGCATGCCAAGGCTCAGCCACCAGGGCCTCAACTGCGGCGCTCCACGAGAGAGCGTCGACCACCTGATAGACTTAACCTTTGAGTCAAAAAGATGTGAGGGGGGAGGTGATGTCATGTATGTAACCAGCATACTACTGTAACCCTTATACAATTGTAACCCTCAGGTAACCACTACATACTGTACACACTTACTAGAAATGCACACCTTGACCACAGGGGTGTACTTGTGGGAGACACTCCTTACCTGGAGATTCAGGTAGAAAAGGGGAGGTCCCTTGCAGGGCCAGCACTCCTTGGTCCAGGTAATAAAGGTGAAGGTCACAGAGTGACTGTGTCTGCAGTACGTGCCTCGTGTGATTATGTTTAAGAGTTAAGGACTCAACATCGGCAAAATCCAGCCCTCAGAAAAACTTTTGAAAATCTCTGCTTTAGATAACAATGAAGAGAATGCAGGGAATCAGTTTCTGAAGTTTATCCTCAATTTAGGTAGTCAGGACTTTAATTCTGATCCAAGTTTCAGATTTTTTTCAATCAGTTCTGAACTCCTTAGCTACAAACAGCCACAGATAGGAATTGGGTGGTGGGCTTGAGAATGGTGTATTATCTATAGTAGAGACCAATTCAGTAACTGTTAGGAAAGCTTGATCATAATGTTGCCCACTTGCTCCTTTTCCATTATAGTGCAAGCTCTTTATCGGTTAAGAATAATATAAATATAATCACATCCAAACTACACAAGGCTAAGCAGATTTTAAGATGGCGAGGGAAATTGGCAGGACAATGAGAATTCTGAAGAAACCTATCTTGTTACATTATATCAAACCAATATCTGCCCAGTAATTATATCTTGTAGCTCTGTTTGTCAAACCTCTGGGCTGAATAAAAACAAAAATTATTGGAGTGAAATTTCATCTTTCATGCTGTCGGTGTTGAGCTTCATGTGGTGGAGTACTAAAGATCCAAATTAACCTTATTAAGATCAGATGGTTTGTTTTTATGTGAAGTATTTTGCGTGTGCCCACAATAAATCCCAGCTACATTATAACAGTAACTACACTTCAAAAGTACTTCATTGGCTGTAAAGTGCATTGGGATGTTCTGAGGTTGTGACGACACGATATAAATGCAAGCCTTTCGTTCCCCATTGCATTGCCCACTTACATATTTTGTAGATCCTGCCACAACTCCTCAGAATAAAATGCCCCTCCTAGCTCAATATTATCTACAAATTTGACCAGTTTTCACCGTGTTACTGAATCTATGTCCTTGTGCAGAGACAGTGGAAACATAGAGCCCTTGGCACCCCACTCTGCATGTTCCCCTGCCCACCCTAACATAACTCCTCCAACAAGTACTTGCTACTTCCTACCCTTCCGCTGTATTTTAGCGCGTATGTGATTGAGCCTACTGTTAAACCACTCATTGTGCTGGGTGGAAAGTAACAACTATAGGTATCTGTACAAGATCTGAGTCAGAGGTTGTGGGTTGAAGTCCCACTCCAGGGACTTGAGTATATAAATCTAGGCTGACATTTCCAGTGCAGTACTGATGGAAATGCCATCTTTCGGATGAGACGTTAAACCGAGATCCTGTCTATTCTCTCAAGTGGACATAAAATATCCCATGGCACTATTTCGAAGAACAGAGGAGTTAGCCTCGGTGTCCTGGCCAATACTTTTCTCTCAATCAACATCAATCATTATCACATTGTAATTTGTGGGAGCTTGCTGTGCGCAAATTGTCTGCCGTGTTGCCTAGATTACAATAGTGACTACACTTCAAGCAAGTACTTCATTGGCTGTAAAGCACTTTGAGACATCCAGTGGTCATGAAAGGCGCTATATAAATGCAAGTCTTACTTTATCTTCAACTTGCCTATGTAAGGGAACAGAAGTTCTAATGTCAGGCTAAGATTCAACCTCCGACCTCCCTGTCCAAGCTGCAATGTACAAGTGGCTATTGCCGCTGTATCTCGTGTCAGAAATAGAAGTTTTTATTGCAAAGAAACCGAAAACATTTGTAATTCATTTGAGTTAGACACAAATGTGCTACTGATTAAGATGCAGTATCTTCCTTAATCTTCTGTGATACAGCGCGGAATAAAAATAGCAATTATAGTGAGGGTGATGGATTATTATTACATTTCTACAGAAATTTGATTAAGGATTGCTTCTGTTGATGCAGTGGTGTCATGGCAACAGACCTTTGTGGAATTAATTATCTACTCCAAGGGTGGGGATTTAAACAACTTAATGTGAAATTTCACTGCCTGCACCAGGGGAGCAAATTAAAACCAAGGATTCCTGAAGATGTTAGAATAAGATAAAACACTGTCAAAAGTAGAATGCGGAAACATTGATGAGAAGAGTTGCTAGCATTGACCTTTTGCCTTACCATATTGCACCGCAGTAAGAGAAAAACTGTCACAACTAGGAGACACAATTCAAAGGTGTAGAACGCATATAACTGAGCTAGCATTGAGTCCTGGGAGAGAGGCCAAAGAAAAGGGTAGGAATTTGAATGCAATATGTATTGAATGCACAAGAGTTATAAAGGGGTAAAGGATGAAAAAGGATGGAAGCATATACCCAAATTCCCGATACGTCCTCCCAGCGAGGGAAGCTCCTCACTGAGAGCGGCAGAAATGCAAACTCTTACGGTGTTTGTTTGGTGCAGCCATTACATCACCGCCATTAAAATAGTAGGCTAAGTTGTTGTTGTTTTGTATGGCGGGAGAAGCTTATAATGGGATGTCTATTTTGGCTGACTTCCTGAGATGCCAAGTGAAAATATGAGGTGACTCCCACAGCAGATCGTAGTGGACAGGTTGATGTGATGTGTTCCACAGTCTGGGAATCATGGCCACAGTCGCACTTCGGGTTGTCCCTCATCTCTCACTTGTACAGCAGGTGGCCACATTGTCCATGCCCTGTGCAGATTCGGTTGAATGCTGTCCACTGTCTTTGAGGGAGGCCAGTGATGAGATGTTGGTTCTTTATGTTGCATGCATCCCACGATTCCGTCCATCTGAATAGTAGATCGATACCAGCTGCATGAATATTGGCCCCTGTTTCCCAGACTGGCCGGCGTTATTTTAAGCATTTTCATCATGAATGGGAAGGTCAATGTTGCTCATGACTTTTTTCCATCTCACGGTGATGTGGTGGCGAATGGCAGGCGGGACAATGTGGGACAGCACCAGGAGCTACTCAGTTGGAGTGGACTTGAGCGTCCCTGACACCGTCCTCATGACGGCGTTTAGCTCCACGTCCACAATCTTTGTGTGGCGGCTTCAGGACCATGAGGCAGATCAGTATTCTGTAGCAGAGCAGACTTGGGCCACTGTTGCGGTGCGAAGTGTTCTGGCTGTGCTCCCCTCTGATGTTCCAGCAAGTTTCCGGACTAGGTTCACGCTGGTTTTTACTTTTTGGACGGTGTTAGCAAGATGAAGCCAATAGGTGAGAGTCCTGTCCAGAGTGATGCCCAGGTAATTTGGATAGAGTTCAAGGTTAAGTAGCCTTCTGCAAAAGGACACGTTGAGTTCTTTCCCGGCAGCGTTGTTGTTCAGATGGAACGGCGACACGACTGTCTTCTCTGCATTGGGGCAGAGGCACTAGGTCCAGAAGTAGCATTTCAGTAGGTCCAGATCATTTGTTAGCATCCTACCTGCTTCCTCTAGCGTTGATGCCTGCGTCAGCAGTGCTATGTCATTGGCATATGCAAATTCCCGGGATTTGGTGCAGGGCATGTTGAAATAGATGTTGAAATAGGCTGGTGCGAGCACCGACCCCTGTGGCAGACCGTTGTTGAGCATTAGTGTTCGGCGGGTCTTGTCACCAAGATAGACGTGGAACTTATGGTCAATGTTCCCTCTTATTTTATTTGTGTGCACGGCCCACTCACAGCTTGAAAGAGCTGGTCCCGGCCTGTGTGGGACTGGCAGAGAGGTGCGAGGCCGCGTGGCTGCACACCTTACAGGGAACGTTGCTTACGGTTGCTCGTTAGGGTGTTGATAAGACTGAGAGTCTTGCGGGATTGGATGATTATTGAAAGCTTCAGAAACAGACCTTTGTGCCAGACATGTCGTATGCCAGTCTTCAGCTGCTTCTGTAACCCTGCCTCAGTGTTGGTAGGTCAGAGCAGCTTCTCCTTCTCTGCTCATTTGGGAGGGCGGGTTCTAAAGCCGGTTTTATCCGGTTAAGGATGAGCTGTTCGACCACTTTTTAGATCGTAGAAAGAAGGGCGATTGGGAGGTAGCTTTTTGGATTGTTGGGTGGTTTTCCTGGCTTTAGGATGGCAACAACTTTGGAATGGTGCCAAACTTCTGGGATTATCTCAGTGTCAAGGATGTTGGAGGCAAGTTTGGCCAGCCACATCCGTCCATTTGGGCCCTGGTTCTTGAAAAATTCTAGGTAGATGCCATCGATCCCAGTGGCCTTCCCAGGCTTGGTGGCTGTCGGCGCTGTGTCCACCCAGCATTAATGTTGGATCTGACCCTGATCTGCATTCTGGGCAATGTGCCACATTGTCACGCACAGAGTGCTGCTCTGGAAGACTGGAACTGCCTTCATAGACTTGTCATTGGCATACAACATGTCTGCTGCTTCTGAAGCTTTCAATAATTATCCAATCCCGCAAGACTCTCAGTCTTATCAACACCCTAACGAGCAACCGTAAGCAACGTTCCCTGTAAGGTGTGCAGCCACACTGGTGTATTCTGGGAGTCTGCTACTTTACTTGATCCTCCTAACTTAGGGACCTGGTGAAGCAGCAAACACAAGTCTAAAGCTTCTAACACAGAGACACACCTCCAAACAAAAACAGTTATGAAGATGAAACAAATGGTCTGTAGGGGAAAATCATATTAATATGGATTGTTTAATTTTTGTATGTTTTTCATATGTCAGAAACCTTGTCCTAGAAATTTGATCGCTCAGTTGTCAGGTGCAAATGGGCTGCGTAAGCTTCCAATATGGTGGCCCACCATGCGCCTTAATTATGTGCCATTAGTGCCTTGCCCGCCATATTGGTAAAGTTAGAAAAAGAGGCGTTCATGGCCCACATCTGAAACAGGCATTTAGCTCTTTGCATATGCAAATAGGGAGGGGTCTAACATCTACTTGAGGCCCCCTTTACAAAATTGGGCTGTCCTAACATTGCTTACGTACAAACTAACCAGTGTTGTTTAAAGACACTAGTGGAGGTCGCCATCGAAAGGTAACTTAAAAAATTTACTTTTTATGTGGAGCCAGGAGGTGCAGGAATGCTCCTCCTATCCCTATTGCAGTGCTGCAAACCTCTGCTCAGCTGCCTCCCAATTTCTCCCTCACTCCCCCCTCTCTTCCAGTCACAACCCTCGCTCCCCCCACCAACCTCCCCCCCCCCTCCTAGGACCTACCTGAGGGTTGCTTCCGGCGATGCAGTAGCCTGAAATTCAAATCCCCCATTGGGGAGGCCCAGCAGGTTGGTCTATAAACAAGGCCCGAGGCCCAATATCAGGTGTGCCTCAGGTCTATGTTCCTTGCGCCCAGTATTAGGCCCAGTGTTATGATTATCTTATAAGAACATTTAACAAGATCATGGCTGATCTGATCATGGGCTCAGCTCCAATTCACTGCCACTCCCCATAACTCTTCACTCCCTTATCATTCAAAAATTTGTCTATCTCCACCTTAAATATATTCAATGACCCACAGATCTCTGGGGCAGAGAATTCCACAGATTTACAACCCTCAGAGAAGAAATTCCTCCTCATCTCAGTTCTAAATGAGTGATCCCTTATTCTTAAACGATGCCCCCTAGTTCTAGATTCCCCCACCAGTGGAAACATCCTCTCTGCATCTACCCTGTTGATTCCCCTCAGTATCTTATATGTCTCAATAAGATTCTTTTATACTCCTGTGAGTATAGACCCAACCTGCTCAACCTTTCTTCATAAGTCAACCCCTTCATCTCAGGAATCGACCAAGTGAACCTTCTCTGAACTGCCTCCAGTGCAAGTATATCCTTCCTTAAATACGGAGACTAAAACTGTACACAGGACTCTAGGTGTGGCCTTACCAATATCCTGTACAGTTGTAGCAGGATTTCTCTGCTTTTATACTCTATCCCCCTTGCAATAAAGGCCAACATTCCATTTGCCTTCCTGATTAATTGTTGTACCTGCATGCTAACTTTTTGTGTTTCATGCACAAGGACTCCCTGGTCCCTCTGTACTGCAGCATTTTGTAATCTCTCACCATTTAAATAATAATTTGCTTTTTTATTTTTCCTACCAAAGTGGATAACCTCACATTTTCCCACATTATACTCCATCTGCCAAATATTTGCCCACTCACTTAGCCTGTCTATATCCCTTTGCAGATTTTTTGTGTCCTCCTCACAACTTGCTTTCCCACCCATCTTTGTATCATCAGCAAACTTGGCTACATTATACTCGGTCAATTCATTAATTTAGATTGTAAAGAGTTGAGGTGACTGAGGTGACTGATAAACTAACATGGTGACCAAAATGATTTTCAGAAAATATTTCGCTCAATTTCACTGGATATCCTGCTTTTTGTTTTAATTGGTTGTCTTTTCCCTGCTACTATTTGTGTCTGGTAGTTTTCATTCTCTCATACTATTTGTTGATTAGTACATTCTGTAGCTGTGATTTCTTTTGGTGTTTTAGGAGAATTATATTTGGCTCAATTAAGTGCCAGTGTGATGTTACACTTTCAACTGTGACTCTTTGAGATGTGATAGGTGCATTCCATGCATAGGACTTTTAGAAACTGACAGAAAAAAATCTTGTGCTCATCTCATTTGTGAAGCATTCATCATACACACAATCCTAATTGGCTCCTATTTTCCAGCAACAAACCAAAAGATACTGACTTCACTGTCTCTGAACATGTCTCTCAATGCTGCAGAAGGTTTGCTATTAGTTAAATGGTTGCATTAGACCTGTTATTTTCAATATCAAGAGTTAAAACTATACTGTGCTGGTGCAGGTGTGGTGCTTCTCACATCAATGCTATTAAGTTCAGAGACAACGTATTTTCTTCCTGGAGGATGGTCATGGAGAGAAGGGGGCCTTCAGCTGGTTCAGATCTTAAATTCTTCCGGTAAAATTCACATTATTATATCATATATAGTTTATTCAAATACTGCCATGTAGATTAATGTAAATCTGTTCACAGGGATTTTATAGGAGATTTTTAAGGTTGCCAACATTTATGGAACTCAAGGTGGAATTGGCAGTGAATTAGGACCATTGATAATTACACACTGTTAACTGTATAATATCACAGAAACCAGTGGTATAAAAGTTAGTAAGCTGCAGATGTATTGTGGTGATCCTCTGTGTTATCTAATTTACAGAGCAAGACCGCATTAGATTGGGAATAATGGGTCATAATTTGTTGTAGGAGTGAATTTAATGGTGTCTGCCATTAATTAAACTTGCCCTTGCCCGTTTAATCACAACGTTATTTTGCACCTCAAATTGCTGAAAGTACGAGTGATAATGTTGCAGTGAGAGAAACCGAGCATCTGGGATTGGAGTGAACAGGACAAGCAACTCCGTATCTCCTTAACCAATCAGATTGAAGGATTGTGAAATAAACAGCGCAACTGAGAACTAAGTGTAAATTAGAGTGGGTGGATTCAATGCCAAATCAGGTACAGGAAGAGAAATAAAGGGAGAGAAAGAAAGAATGGATCAAGAGAGACAGGAAAAGAGAGACAGAAAGAAATGTAAAATAAAAAGTTTTTAATTTTAAATTTCACATTTTTAAATATTCAACAACAATACCTGAAGGAATGAGATTCCACACGTAGAATAGTTATCTCTCAGTTCCAGAGAGGTTCATTGCAGTAATGAACAATTAGCACATCATTAAAAGAATCTCTGACAGCTAATCCAGATTTAATTAAATATGCGTTGACTTTAAATGGCTCCAAAACAGGCTCTTTGCAACACTTCAGACCAGCTCTAACTTTTCGTGTCATTTATTTCGAATCTATCATAAAAGAACAGTAACTTCACACCGCTCAATGTATTTCAATGGTGAGCCAGATGGCGAGGTGCTGTTTTCGTGAAGCTAATGGAGGAGCGGCGCAACTCAAACAGCAACTATTGGATTTCTGTGCTTAATCGCACATTTGCCCCTCGCCTAAACATAGAAACATAGAAACATAGGAGTAAGCCTATGCAGGAGTAAGCCATTCGGCCCTTCGAGCCTGCACCGCCATTCAATAAGATCATGGCTGATCATTCCCTCAGTACCCCTTTCCTGCTTTCTCTCCATACCCCTTGATCCCTTTAGCCGTAAGGGCCATATCTAACTCCCTCTTGAGTATATCCAATGAACTGGCATCAACACCTCTCTGCGGCAGAGAATTCCACAGGTTAACAACTCTCTGAGTGAAGAAGTTTCTCCTCATCTCAGACCTAAATGGCTTCCCCTTATCCTAAGACAATGTCCCCTGGTTCTGGACCACCCCAACATCGGGAACATTCTTCCCGCATTTAACCTGTCCAGTCCCGTCAGAATCTTATACGTTTCTATGAGATCCCCTCTCATCCTTCTAAATGGCAGTAAATAAAGGCCCAGTTGATCCAGTCTCTCCTCATATGTCAGTCCAGCCATCCCTGGAATCAGTCTGGTGAACCTTCGCTGCACTCCCTCAATAGCAAGAACGTCCTTCCTCAGATTAGGAGACCAAAATTGAACACAATATTCCAGGTGAGGCCTCACTAAGGCCCTGTACAATTGCAGTAAGACCTCCCTGCTCCTATACTCAAATCCCCTAGCTATGAAGGCCAACATACCATTTGCCTTCTTCACCGCCTGTTGCACCTGCATGCCAACTTTCAGTGACTGATGAACCACGACACCCAGGTCTTGTTGCACCTCCCCTTTTCCTAATCTGCTGCCATTCAGATAATATTCTGCCTTCGTGTTTTTGCTCCCAAAATGGATAACCTCACATTTATCCACATTATTCTGCATCTGCCATGCATTTGCCCACTCACCTAACCTGTCCAAGTCACCCTGCAGCCTCTTAGCGTCCCCCCCACAGCTCACACCGCCACCCAGTTTAGTGTCATCTGCAAGCTTGGAGATACTACACTCAATTCCTTCATCCAAATCGTTAATGTATATTGTAAAGAGCTGGGGTCCCAGCACTGAGCCCTGCGGCACTCCACTAGTCATTGCCTGCCATTTTGAAAAGGGCCCGTTTATCCCGACTCTCTGCTTCCTGTCTGCCAACCAGTTCTCCATCCACATCAGTACATTACCCCCAATACCATGCGCTTTGACTTTGCACACCAATCTCTTGTGCGGGACCTTGTCAAAAGCATTTTGAAAGTCCAAATACACCACATCCACTGGTTCTCCCTTGTCCACTCTGCTAGTTACATCCTCAAAAAATTCCAGAAGATTCGTCAAGCATGATTTCCCTTTCATAAATCCATGCTGACTTGGACCGATCCTGTCACTGCTTTCCAAATGCACTGCCATTTCATCCTTAGTTATTGATTCCAACATTTTTCCCACTACTGATGTCAGGCTAACTGGTCTATAATTACCCGTTTTTTCTCTCCCTCCTTTTTTAAAAAGTGGTGTTACTTTAGCTACCCTCCAATCCATAGGTACTGATGCAGAGTCGATAGACTGTTGGAAAATGATCACCAATGCATCCACTATTTCTAGGGCCACTTCCTTAAGTACTCTGGGATGCAGACTATCAGGCCAAGGGGATTTATCAGACTTCAATCCCATCAATTTCCCTAACACAATTTCCCGCCTAATAATGATATCCCTCAGTTCCTCCTTCTCACTAGACCCACTGTCCCCTAGTACATTCGGAAGGTTATTCGTGTCTTCCTTCGTGAAGCCAGAACTGAAGTATTTCTTCAATTGTTCTGCCATTTCTTTGTTTCCCATTATAAATTCACCTGAATCCAACTGCAAGAGACCTACATTTGTCTTCGCTAATCTTTTTCTCTTCACATATTTATAGAAGCTTTTGCAGTCAGTTTTTATGTTCCCTGCAAGCTTCCTCTCGTACTCTATTTTCCCCCTCTTAATTAAACCCTTTGTCCTCCTCTGTACAACTCTAAATTTCTTCCAGTTCTCAGGTTTGTTACTTTTTCTAGCCAATTTATATGCCTCTTCCTTAGTTTTAACACTATCCTTAATTTCTCTTGTTAGCCACGGTTGACCCACCTTCCCCATTTTATTTTTACTCCAGACAGGGATGTACAATTGCTGAAGTTCATCCATGTGATCTTTAAATGTGTGCCATTGCTTATCCAACGACAACCCTTTAAGTATCCTTGGCCAGTCTATTCTAGCCAATTCACGCCACATACCGTCGAAGTTACCTTTCCTTAAGTTCAGTACCCTAGTTTCCGAATTAACTGTGTCACTCTCCATCTTAATAAAGAATTCGACCATATCATGGTCACTCTTCCCCAAGGGGCCTCGCACAACAAGATTGCTAATTAGTCCCTTCTCATTACACATCACCCAGTCGAGGATGGCCAGCTCTCTAGTTGGTTCCTCGACATATTGGTCGAGAAAACCATCACTAATACACTCCAGGAAATCCTCCTCCACCGCATTGCTACCAGTTTGGTTAGCCCAATCAATATGTAGATTAAAGTTACCCATGATAACTGCTGTAACTTTATTGCGCGCATTCCTTATTTCTTATTTGATGCTGTCCCCAACCTCACTACTACTGTTTGGTAGTCTGTACAAAACTCCCACTAGCGTTTTCTACTCTTTGGTATTCCGCAGCTCCATCCATACCGATTCCGCATCATCCAGGCTAATGTCCCTCCTTACTATTGCATTAATTTCCTCTTTAACCAGCAACGCCATCCCGCCTCCTTTTCCTCTCTGCCTATCCTTCCTAAATGTTGAATACCCCTGGATGTTGAGTTCCCAGCCTTGGCCACCCTGGAGCCATGTCTCTGTGATGCCAATTACATCATATCCGTTAACAGCTACTGCGCAGTTAATTCGTCCACCTTATTCCAAATGCTCCTCGCATTGAGGCACAGAGCCTTCAGGCTTGTCTTTTTAACACACTTTGCCCCTTTAGAATTTTGCTGTAATGTGGCCATTTTGTATTTGCCTTGGGTTTCTCTGCCTCCACTTTTACTATTCTCCTTTCTATCTTTTGCTCCTGCCTCCATTTTATTTCCCTCTGTCTCCCTGCATAGGTTCCCATCCCCCTGCCATGTTAGTTTAACTCCTCCCCAACAGCACTAGCAAACACTCCCCCTAGGACATTGGTTCAGGTCCTGCCTAGGAGCAGAACTTCCGGTTTGTATTGGTCCCACCTCCCCCAGAACTGATTCCAATGTCCCAGGAATTCGAATCCCTTCCTTTTGCACCACTCCTCAAGCCATGTATTCATCTGAGCTATTCTGCAATTCCTACTGTGACTAGCACGTGGCACTGGTAGCAAACCTGAGATTACTACTTTTGAGGTCCTACTTTTTAATTTAGCTCCTAGCTCCCTAAATTCGTCTCGTAGGACCTCATCCCGTTTTTTTATCTATATTGTTGGTATCTATGTGCACCACGACAACTGGCTGTTCACCCTCCCTTTTCAGAATATCCTGCACCTGCTCTGAGACATCCTTGACCCTTGCACCAGGGAGGCAACATACCATTCTGGAATCTCGGTTGCGGCCACAGAAACGCCTATCTTTACCCCTTACAATCGAATCCCCTATCACTATGGCTCTCCCACTCTTTTTCCTGCCCTCCTGTGCAGCAGAGCCACCTACGGTGCCATGAACTTGGCTGCTGCTGCCCTCCCCTGATGAGTCATCCCCCTCAACAGTACCCAAAGCGGTGTATCTGTTTTGCAGGAGGATGACTGCAGGGGACCCCTGCACCACCTTCCTTCCACTGCTCTTCCTGTTGGTCACCCATTTACTATCTGGCTGTGTCCCCTTTACCTGTGGTGAGACCAACTCGCTGAACGTGCTATTCACATCGTTCTCAGCATCGTGCATGCTCCAGAGTAAATCCATCCGCAGCTCCAGTGCTGCAATGCGGTCTGTCAGGAGCTGGAGGTGGATACATTTCCCGCACACGTAGTCGTCAGGGACACCGGAAGCGTCCCTGACTTCCCACATAGTACAGGAGGAGCATAACACATGTCCGAGCTCTCCTGCCATGACTTAACCCTTAGATTAACAAATTGGCAACAACAATGCTAAAAGTTACTTACTGATATAGAAAAGAAAAAGAAAAACTACTCACCAACCTCCAGCCAATCACTTACCCCCTTGGCTGTGACGTCACCTTTCGATTTCTTTCTACTTCTTTTTTGCCTTCTCACCCCACTGCAGCTGCACTGGTAGGCCTCTTGTCGGCCTCCCAACTCGACGCTGCTCCTCCTCCTCGCTCTCCCGCTCCCCGACTGCGACTGATGGGCCTCTTGTTGGCTGTGGCATTTGCATATAAATAACGGCGAGCATCATTCGCCTCACCATTATTTTGACAGCTAATTATGGGCCAACGTGACAGAGATAAGATCAGAGAAACTTTAGGGGGTACAAATTGCCCCCACCCGAAATGGTGCACTCCCACTCCGTTTCAATGGTTTTTACGCACCTGCAGTTCAAGTCGCCTCTTGAACGACATTCGGCTCTTTGTTATTTATTTTTTCTTGGCTCCGGAAGTTGCTCTTATTGAGGGTGGTGACAACACGGGAGGGGCAGATACGGGGCAATGGCAATACCTGAGGGGCGGAAGTTGGGGACGGTGCAGAGTGACCGCTGCGATGACGTCATCACGGCGCCGCGTCACCATGGCACTCCCCTTCATTTAAAGGGGAAAGCTTTCGCAATTTTAAAACTTAAGCCCACTTGGCTACCAGGGAGGGTTTCAGCTGGGCCAACGGCCTGGCACCCAAGAGGGGGTGCCAAGCTTGCTGTTGGTGGCCCGGCTGAACCCAGGGGCATAATTGTCGGGCCGACATGGCAGTCGGCTGACAAAAAAAAACCACGGCGGCAGCAGCAGTGCATCCTCCCCTTTAAGGGAAACCGCACTGCCATTGCCGAAGGCCACAGCCTTTCTGGACCACCAGAAAAAAAAAGGGTTTGGCTCTCCTGGGCAGGCCGAAGATTTTCAGAGGGGAATGTCGCCATCGGGGAGGGGGGGGTAGATCGGTGGTGCGCACGGTGATGACATGCTTACCTCTGATTGGCAGCAGCGGAGCGGTAAGGGGGGGATTGGGGAACTGCTGGGAAACCTCGGGAGGGCAAGTGGGCTAGTAGCGGCCATTCCATGAAAAGTCAGTGGCCACACCACTCCGCAGCGTGGCCGCCGGTTTACGGTGGTAACAGGCCTTAAGGAGAGGGGCAATTTCGGCCCTGTTATTCATACAGAGAATTAACTTTTCTCTTTTTTACAACATAATTCAATCCGAGACCCATACTAACCTCTATAGCTACACCTATAGTAGGCATTAATACTATTATGCCCCTGCAGTTAGACTTACATTTATTGCCTTGTTACATCCAGTATAAGAGGATTAGTATCAGGACAGGCCTTGTGCCTTGCCCATCAACCTTACACAGTTCAACTTTAGGAGGTAGCGAGAGAGTGGGGGGGAGGGGCGGCGCGAGGGTGCGGGGGGAAGGAGAGAAAAAGACACAAGGGCATGAAGAAGCTTTCATATCCAGCCAATACACTGCAGAGGACGGGGGAGGCATCAGCAGAAACATTTTTAGGAGGAAGTGGCATTTACAAGTCTGTACCTAGGCGTCATGATTGTGTTGATAATGGCTGCACTCTGAGCTGACTAAACGAGATTCAACCCTTTTGACTTGGACTCGATAAGGTTATATATTACTTGGAAAATAAGAATCTAAATGGGGTATAGGAGCTATAATAGGAGTATAAATACACAAATTATTCAAAGTAGTGATGCAGGTTAATAAGGCCATTAAAAAGCAAACCAAGCACTAAGGTTTATTTCTGGAGGGATAGCATTGAAAAATAGAGAAGTTATGCTCAACTTGTATCGAACCTTGGTTAAAGCACACTTGGAACACTGTTTACAGTTCTGGTAGTCATATTAAAAAAAAAAGGATATAGAAGCACAGGAGAGGATGCAAAAAAGGTTTACAAGGTTGATCCCAGAACTGCAAGGTTATACCTATCAGGAAAGGATGATTAGGCTGGTTTTCTTTTAACTCAAAAAAGAAGGCTGAAGTGTGACCTAATAGAGGTGTTTAAAATGATGAAAGGTTTTGATAGAGTAAACACAGAAAGAGTGTTTCCACTTGTGAGGAAAAGAAAAACTAGAGGCCATCAACATAAGATAGTCACCAAGAAATTAAATAAGGAATTCAGAAGAAACCTCTTTCCCCAGAGAGCGATGAGAATTTGAAACTTTCTACCACAGGGAGTTGAGGTGAATAGTATTGATGCACTTAAGGGAAAGCTGGATATGCAAAATAGGGAGAAGGGAAATAGAGGGCTATGCTGATAGAGTTAGATGAGGAAGGATGGGAGGAGGCTCAAGTGGTTTGATTCTGTGTTGTATATCCAATGTAATTCTATTTGAAGCAAAATCCTGGAGAGGTAAATGTTGAAGATTTTTCTGCCGTGAAAACAATCCAGGAGCTGCTGTGCTGTGTGGGTTGATAAACCCATCTGTTGAGGATGAAGGTTATCTAATGCCGCATTGCTGAAGTTGTTGGAAAAACACCAATGAAGCTGATTAACTGAGGAAGATCCAGTTATATATGCCATGTTGTAATTACTTCATACTTAGGTGGCCTATGGACCAGTCGCCTGCTAGTCGAGGTTAGAGTTGGCGCTAAATGGACAAATGGGGAGAGATTCATGTTCGATACAAATCGCCACAGAAAATGGCCGCTCGCTAACAGGACTAAATTCATCTGGGGGCCTGGCGGTTAATGGTACAGCGCTTAACTTCTGTGCAATGCCGTTCTGGTAGTGTTAGTGGAGGCATCCGACCCGAAGT
The DNA here is from genome assembly GCF_044704955.1 of Pristiophorus japonicus. Classification (NCBI taxonomy): domain Eukaryota; kingdom Metazoa; phylum Chordata; class Chondrichthyes; family Pristiophoridae; genus Pristiophorus; species Pristiophorus japonicus. The sequence continues at coordinate 55,176,590 of NC_091981.1, read as the reverse complement.
TCCTGTCCAGGTGGGGTGTTCGAGCTTCGCTTGCAAGGAATTATGGACAATGAAAGGGGCTGAGAATTGAAGAGGCCATGCACTCAGAACTAATACAGAATAAAATGCAGTGAAACAATGCAGTTTACAGCCCTTTCTGCCTTTCAACAAAAGATAACGGTGTTGCGCAGAAGTTAAGCGCTGTACCATTAACCTCCAAGCCCCCAAATGTGAATATTCAGCTCTTAAAGCTTCCTAACCTAAAAAAAAATGGGAAAACTGCTTCACCACTAACACAAATGGCTCAGCAAGCCAGACAAGGGGAACCCAGGATCTCGCACACAACACTCCAGCTTTGTGCAGGGGGTCAACTCCGCAACACAGGTTCTCGAACCACAGAAGCCAGGAGGCTCTCCAGAAAGAAGGATGTGGAACCAGATGCCGTCACTGCCAGCAGTGTCACCCCTACCACCTGGCTCCAGTGCCCAAAGAAGCTTCATGACCTCAGACCATTGGTCAAGGTCAGTAAAAGCATCTTCAAAAGCCATCTCCTACCAACTACAACACTAGCCTCACAGGAAATTAGTTCCATGGTGGATACCATAATTTTTCCTTCAAGTGACGGACCAAACATAAATTTGGGTAAAAACCATCGCCATCCATTTCAATTAAAGGAGTCTCTCCTGTGCCAAGGCAGATGGTACAATATACGGATCTGATGGATAACAATGTGACAAAAATAATCATTTCTGTCTGGAGTTTTACATGGATTCAAACAATTTGTGTATCAAATAAAAGGCAGCTCCTTCACTAGATCTAAAATGGAAAACAGAAATGCTCCATCTGCATGAACCTGGCAAGGTTGTTGTCCACAAACGAGCTGATAACGAAAATCTCCTTTGATGACAGGGCAGCAAGTTTAAAATGTTAATGTATGCAGGTTGGACAGATGGAGATATAAGCTGGCAGCAACCCCTCACTGTGGCCCTGAGGGGATTGCTGAGGCTTAGGCTGTGCCACATTTTGTGGTGAAGAAATTTCACTCTGTGGGAGGGTAGCTATACTGCACGCCCAGGAAACCCTTAATAGCATCTCAAAAGTTACGTAGTTAGAGGCTCACCAGATTTCAAGGAGCTCTGCCCTGGGGGCTCTGCTCACCCCTATAAAATGGGGATGTCATTAATCCTCATAGCTGACCTGTGCAAATAGTTTCTTAAAGGGCGATTATTGCAGCACACTTCGGGGGTCATTTTGACTTTGAGTGATAGTGTAAAACAAGCAGTATTGATTCAGCCACCTGTTATACATTATTGGAGTGGAAATCAGGAGAGATGTATAATGGGCGGCTGAATTGATATGGCCTATATTACACTATCACCCAAAATCAAAACGATCTCCTTTAATTTGCAACTTTGGAATTTTTGGGGGGCTGGCAGTTAAATTTTGCTACATCCATTAACTGGATTTACTGAGTAGTTCGTCATTTTGCCTTTTTTTCTCAGCCAGTACTTCCCTTCATTATTCCTGGTTGCCGCTACCATTTAAGTAATCCAGGTCGAACCTCTCTAGTCTGGAAACATCTGTGATTCGGCATTAGTTTGCGGAACTGCCGCTTTGCGTGGGTGCCTTCCCGGTTTCTGCACTGTTGGTGACGTGCAGGATCCTCACAAGCTTACTTCCTTTCTGTGTCTTATATTGCCATTTTGTGGGCACCTTTTGTCAGTCTGCTCTTTGTGATTCCTATGGGGCATCTGTGCTTTCTTGATCTATAGTCCGAGGGGATTGAGTGCTGTCATAGTTCGTTCTGAATGACGGGAGCTGATTTTGGTGGGTGGGGGGGGATTTATTCTATCAACGCCTTTATTTATGACTGTGCAGCAAGGATTGTTAATCTTGTTCCTACTCTGAAATAATTTCAAACCTCCCTGAGGGAGCATTCGCTAAGAAAATACTGCTGATCTCCCGTGGTTCGGAAACATTTTTGTTCCGACACTGGGTCAGGTCCCGAGGATGCCGGACCACAGAGGCCCCACCTGTGCAGACAAATTGGTGAGGATTGTAATTCCATTGGGGCTTCTAAAAGCACTGCATGATTGAGATGAGGAAGATGATTCTGCGAGAAGGCAACAAATGCAGGTGCAGCAACAGGTGAGATATTTTGTTCACATCCCTCATTACCCCATAAATACCTTCGTACCTATTTGGTCGGAGAAGACAAGTCTTTGCTGCCTCTGCTTCACAAGTGGTGTCATCACAGAGTTAGACCATCTTCTGGCATCATCGAGACTTTGAGCACCTTGAGTCTCATTGCCGAGAGCATGCAGAAATGAAGCACAGGCAGTGGAAAGAGCGCGCGGCAAACCAGTCCCACCCACCCTTTCCCTCAACGACTATCTGTCCCACCTGTGACAGGGACTGTGGTTCTCATATTGGACTGTTCAGCCACCTAAGGACTCATTTTAAGAGTGGAAGCAAGACTTCCTCGATTCCGAGGGACTGCCTATGATGATGATGATGATGATGAGACCATTTTCTGTAGGATGACTTGCAGGCAACATCTGGAGCAGGAATGGTTCTTCCCATAGAAGTGAAGGTGAACGCAACATGAAGCATTCATGCTACTGGATCCTTCCAAGTCACTGCAGGGGACTACTACCACATCAATGCACACCTACATCCCTTCTGGTGGCAGACCCTATCCAAGCTGGGAGCTCGCCATGAATAAATGATGAAGCTGACCCTAGGAAGTCAAGTGAAGTGAATCAATTCCACAATGTGAACATGAAACTGGTAGCACTCCAATCCAGCTGCTAAGGTGGTGTGAACAAAAAAATCAACCCTCCCAAAATTACAGAAATTATTTATCCACATTGCCATAAAACCCTGCTTTATGGGAACATAATCTTGGAGGCTGTACAACATTTCCAGTCTACCATTCAACCCGACTGGTGGTGTTCAAAGGAGAGGGAAAACCTTGTGTTGTTTTTTAACATCAAATAATGGCAGTTTCTAAAGTGACCGCAATGATGGTTGCAACATGAAAGGTATTAAATACCCCAGTCACAAGCTGTAAGACATCAGGATCTGAACGCCTGCTATCCTGTTCTGCCCCTGGGCACCTGTGCCAGTATTGGCACAACTGAGGTGCCTGCTAGGTGAGGATCAGGAAGATGTGGTAGTAGCCAGCCTGTTAGGGCCGATAGGTCTGGTTGAAGATTTTGGTGAAAGCCAGAAATTAGCTCCTTTCCAAGAAAAGCTCATTCCCTACTAGTGAAATCTGTTTCCCTCATTGTTCCAGGCCATGAGAGGACCTGGAACACCCATGTGGGTCCCCACTTCTGCCACCGGAGGAACTGTGCACTTGCCTCTTGCAGGTATACAGTCATTTGGGGCCACTGGAGACTGGTTTAGCGGGAATTACGTTGAGTAATGCATTCCAATTGTCGCTCCTCCATTCATGGTTAAGGGAGCAAGGGGATAGGTGGAACAAACAGCACCACCGCTGCCCCCGCCCACACCCACCACCCCACCCCACCACACACACTTCCACAGGAAATCCTGACAATAAGCTGAATGGGGCAAGGACTTAGTATATCTGGGTCCCACCACAATTCCCTCCATGAATAGTCTCCACATGATCTGAATGCACTCTGAATCCGCCAGTAAATTCATGCCCTCCGTTACATTCTGCTTGGGAATTCAGTTGCTTTGCAAATAATCCAGAACTGTCAGATGTAATTCAGCTTTCTCTAACCAGATTCAGAAAAATGTTTTATTATTTTATTTTTTGAGTTGAACTGTTCCATTTCATCTGTTCCTATGCAAACCAGTTTTCGGCCAAAAGACAGGATGTGGTGTAACAGGAGTCAGACACATACTTTTTATTCCCAATGACAATTGACGGAGCAAATTTTACATGCAAATAAAGCATCCCGTAAGCAAAACAGTCAGCTGCAAACTCTGTTACACTAACTGGACTGCCAACTGGTGTTATTCCAATCAATACATTACTCTTCTTTGTGCCCTGCCTTTAGAACTCCAGCTGTAAGGGAAAGGCCTACTCTGATGGCAGAATGGATGTATCTTATTGGCAGTTGAATTTTAAACATTCTGACCTGTTGATCTTTTTGATTAAGGCAGTAGATTATATTTAAAAAAAGAATCAAACCATTCTGAGTGTATCTGTCCAGTATTTTCTCTCTTGGGTTATGCACAAGGAGCTCTAGTTGGGGAACTGCAGGCCCACAAAGCCTTCAATTTTCCATCCACTTAAATGAATAGAAGGAAAATCAAGGGGCTGAGGGCCTGTGATTTGCTGATCAAAGATCCCGGCAAGCACCCACCTTCATCCAGAGTGCCTTATTGGGGAATCAGCCCTCAATGTGTGTAGGGGTAACAACTCAGGTTGGACGTAATCCTGAAGGTTTCATCACATGACCTCCCGCCTCCAACTGCCCCACCCCCATCATGGGTCTGTCTATAGCATGCTGCTTCTACTATTTGACATGTATGTAGTCCAGTGTTGTAGCTTCACCAATTTGGCACTCCATTTTCAGGTACACCTGATGCTGCTTCTGACATGCTTTTCTACACTTTTGGACGTCCTATGGTTATAAAAGTCGCTATACAATTGCAAGTTCTTCTTTTACCAATAGGGAAGATTCAATTCCCTCAAGCTACTGATGATTTGCATCCAGCAGATCAAAATCATGCATGTCAGTGCACACTACCCACTGAGTGCCAGTAAATTCATTATCACCTTTGAGGCCAATGGGTTTGCAGCGAGGAAATCAAAAAGCGTATTCAATGTCTGCTCTCAACAGTCAACAAAGTCCAGTTTTCTGACTGAGATCTCACAGTTCTTCTTGACAGCATGTACAAGGAACAAAGGGGGGAAAATTCAATGGAAGTTTAGCAGCGTAGGTAACCGGTAGTGCCCCGCTCCTACTGGCAGCACCCCGCGCCACTGCCCCGGCGATGACAACGTCATCACCATGCGCAGAGACCCGTTTTTGCCCTGGAGCAAAATTTTGGTAGCGCCCCATGAAGCTGCCGCTCGTGGGGTGAAAATTAAAGGGGAGGTGTGACAGGGAAAAAAATGGCGGCATTCTTCTTTGTAGCTCGCAGGGTTTGTTCCGCGATCTTGCAGCACAGCACTCCGCTTGTATGCCAGGCTGCTGCCGCGGCACTCTGCTCTCTGGTAGTCCAACTATGGCCCCGTTTCCACCCGCAGAGTCGGCAGCTTGGCCCTCCCCTTTAATGGAAGGGGAGGGGGCTGTCTACGCGCTAGCGATAGCCACTGCGTAGCGCTGCAAATTTCACGTGGCTTTACGCCCCATTGCTGAACCCCGAGAGGACTTGCAGTGCGATATTTTGCATTCCACTTCCTCTCAGGGGCGGTAAGCCCAATATAGGTTGCGGGGCAGGACCTCCCCACCTGGCGCAGGAACTCCCGCCTTGCGGCTGTTACCATCCCGGTACCGGATTTCACACTCGTCATTTTCAGTATCAAAGCATGGCTTGCTAATCAAGTTCAGGCACAGTGTGCCTAGCTATAGGTTAATGAACGTGTCAACGCAGGATCAGAAATGGAAAGGGCAGGAAAGGATGTGAAGAAATAACAAAACTTGATGATAGTCAGCAAGATAATGCACAAAATGAAACTGTGAATTCATCTTTACCATGCACTGCATTCACATATTTCAATCTGGTTTTTAAGACACTGCAAAGGTTGCCATTAGAAACAATGCATTGCCCTCATAATACTGAATAATTCAACCAAATCACACTTCAGTCTTCTCCTTTGTCATTTAAAAGCATTACACTGCAAATATTTATTAAACTAGCAGATCCCCCATGGCATTGCTGACTGTATGTTGGATGATACATTGCTCTCCAATAATGGGCGTGTTAGATCATGCAAGGCAAAGTGTATTATCCACTGCTAAGGTAAAGTTATGCTTAACTAGACCTGTTGCTTTAAGGTCAGTCTACTTGCTAAAAATAAATACAGCTGGAGGTCAAAGACCCACAGCAATGTGGTTGACTCTTAACTGTCTTCTGAAATGGCTTAGCAAACCACTCAGTTGTACCAAACTGCTGCAAAGAAGTATACAAAGAATAAAGCTGGACAGACCACCTGCCATCGACATTGGCACCATACATAACAACGGTACACCCAGCCCAGTCAACCCTGCAAAGTCCTTCTTACTAATAGCTGGGGACTTGTGCCAAATTTGGGGGAGTTGTTCCACAGGCTAGTCAAGCAACAGCCTGACAGAGTCATACTCACAGAATCATACCTTTCAGCCAATGTCCCAGACTCCTCCAACACTATCCTTAGGTATGTCCTGTCCCACCAGCGGGACAGACCCACAAGAGATGGCGGCACAGTGATATACAGTCGGGAGGGAGTGGCTCTGCGAGTCCTTAACATTGACTCCAGATCCCATGAAGTCTCATGGTGTCAGGTCAGACATGGCAACAAATTGCTGCTGCTAATGGCCCACAGTGGCTCATGGATGCCCAGCTTTGAACTGCTAGATCTGATCTGAATCTCTCTCATTTAATACGGTGGTAGTGTCACACAATACGATGGAGGTTGTTGTCAATGTGAAGATGGGACTTCGTCTCCACAAGGATTGTGCAGTGATCACTCCTACCAATACTGTTGTGGACAGATGCATCTACGGCAGTTAAATTGTTGAGGACGAGCTGCTGCTGATTGCCACTACCGCCCTCCCTCAGCAGAAGAATCAATACTCCTCCATGTTGAACACAGCTTGAAAGAAGCACCGAGGGTAGCAAGGGCACAGAATGTACTTTGGGTGGGGGACTTTAATGTCCATCACCAAGAGTTGCTCAGTAGCATCACTACTGTCCGAGCTGGCTGAGTCCTGAAGGATATAGCCACCAGACTGGGCCTGCGGCAGGTGGCGAGAGAACCAACACGAGGGAAAAACCTACTTACCTCGTCCTCACCAATTTACCTATTGTAGATGCATCTGTCCACGACAGTATTGGTAGGAGTAACCACTGCACAGTCCTTGTGAAGACGAAGTCCCGTCATCACACTGACAACACCCTCCATTGTATTGTGTGACACTCATCATCATAGGCAGTCCCTCGGAATCGAGAAAGACTTGCTTCCATTCTTAAAATGAGTTCTTAGGTGGCTGTACAGTCCAATACGAGAGCCAGAGACTCCGTCACAAGTGGGACAGATAGTCGTTGAGGGAAGGGGTGACAGGTTTGCCGCATGCTCTTTCCGCTGCCTGCGCTTGATTTCTGCATGCTCTCGGCGATGAGACTCGAGGTGCTCAGCGCTCTCCCAGATGCACTTCCTCCACTTAGGGCGGTCTTTGGCCAGGGACTCCCAGATGTCAGTGGGGATGTCACACTTTATCAGGGAGGCTTTGAGGGTGTCCTTGTAATGCTTCCGCTGCCCACCTTTGGCTCGTTTGCTGTGAAGGAGTTCCGAATAGAGCGCTTGCTTTTGGAGTCTCGTGTCTGGCATGCGAACTATGTGGCCTGCCCAGCGGAGCTGATCAAGTGTGGTCAGTGCTTCAATGCTGAGGATGTTGGCCTGGTCGAGGACGCTAATGTTGGTGCGTCTGTCCTCCCAGGGGATTTGTAAGATCTTGCGGAGACATAGTTGGTGGTATTTCTCCAGCGATTTGAGGTGTCTACTGTACATGGTCCATGAGCCATACAGAAGGGCGGGTATTACTACAGCCCTGTAGACCATGAGCTTGGTGGCAGTTTTGAGAGCCTGATCTTCAAACATTCTTTTCCTCATGCTGCCGAAGGCTGCACTGGTGCACTGGAGGTGGTGTTGAATCTCTTCGTCAATGCCTGCTCGTGTTGATAGGAGGCTCCTGAGATATTGGAAGTGGTCCACGGTGTCCAAGGCTGCGCCGTGATCGTGATGACTGGGGGACAGTGCTGTGCGGTAAGGACAGGCTGGTGGAAGACCTTTGTCTTACGGATGTTTAGCGTAAGGCCCATGCTTTCGTACGCCTCAGTAAATATATCAACTACGTCCTGGAGTTCAGCCTCTGTATGTGCGCAGACGCAGGCGTCGTCTGTGTACTGTAGCTCAATGACAGAGGTTGGGGTAGTCTTGGACCTGGCCTGGAGACGGTGAAGGTTGAACAGATTCCCACTGGTTCTGTAGTTTAGTTCCACTCCAGTGGGGAGCTTGTTGACTGTGAGGTGGAGCATGGCGGCGAAGAAGATTGAGAAGAGGGTTGGTGCGATGACGGAGATTTAGAACAGATCCAGCAGCTTAAAACTGGGCAATCATGAGCCACTGTCAGCCATTAGCAGCAGCAGAATTGTATTCCACCGCAATCCATAACCACATGGCCCGGCATATCTCTCACTCTACCATTACCATCAAGCCAGGTGACCAACCCTGGTTCAATAAGGAGTGTAGAAGAAAATGCCACGAGCAGTATCAGACATAACTAAAAATGAAGAACCAATCTGGTGAAGCTGCAACACAGGGCTACATACATGCAAAATAGTGGAAACAGCATGCTATAGATAGAGCTAAACAATCCCAGAACCAACAGACCAGATCAAAGCTTGGCAGTCCTGCCACATCCACTCGTGAATGGTGGTAGACAATTAAACAACTAACGGGCGAAGGAGGCTCTATGAACATCCCCAACCTCAATGACAACAGAGATCACCATGCAAAAGACAAGGCTGAAGCGTTTGCAACTATCTTCAGCCAGAAATGCCGAGTGGATGACCCATCTTGGCCTCCTCCTGAGATCCCCATCATCACAGAAGCCAATCTTCAGCCAATTCGATTCACTCCACGTGATATCAACAAACGGCTGATTGTACTGGATCCAGCAAAAGCTATGGACCCAACAACATCCTGACTGTTGTGCTGAAGACCTGTGCTCCAGAACTAGCCATACATCTAGCCAAGCTGTTCCAGTATAGCTACAACACTGGCATCTATCCGACACTAGAAAATTGTCCAGCTATATCCTGTCCACAAAAAGCAGGACAAATGCAATCCGGCCAATTACTGCCCCATGTCTACCCTCAGCAAAGTGATGGAAGGTGTCATCAACTGTGCTATCAAGCAGCATTTACTCACCAATAACCTGCTTACTGATGCTCAGTTTGTGTTCTGCCAAGGCCATTTGGCTCCAGACCTTATTACAGCCTTAGTCCAAACAAGGACAAAAAAGAGATGAATTCCAGAGGTGAGCTGAGAGTGACTATCCTTGACATCAAGGCAGCATTTGATCAAGTGTGGCATCAAGGAACCCTAGTAAAATTAAAGTCACTGGGAATCAAGGGGAAATCCCACTATTGGTTGGAGACATAACTAGTGCAAAGGAAGATGATTGTGGTTATTGAAGGTCATTCATCTCAGTCCCAGGACATTGCTGTAGGAGTTCCTCAGGACAGTGTCCTATGCCCAACCCCTTCAGCTGCTTCATCAAAGACCTTCCCTCCATCATAGGGTCAGAAGTGAGGATGTTCGCTGATGATTGCACAGTGTTCAGTTCCATTCGCAAATCCTCAAATAATGAAGTAATCCGTACCCGCATGCAACAAGACTTGAACAACTATTAGGCTTGGTCCAATAAGTGGCAAGTAACATTCGTACCACTTAAATGCCAGGTAATGACTATCTCCAACAAGAGAGAGTCTAACCACCTCCCCTTCACATTCAACGGCATTACCATCGCCGAATCTCCCAACATCAACATCCTGTGGGTCACATTGACCAGAAACTTAACTGAACCAGCCACATAAATACTGCGGTTACAAGAGCAGGTCAGGGCTGGGTATTCTGTGATGACTGTCTCACCTCCTGTCTCCCCCAAAACGTTCCAACCTCTATGAGGCACAAGCCAGGGGTGTGATGGAATACTCTCCACTTGCCTGGATGAGTGCAGCTCCAACAACACTCAAGAAGCTCGACACCAGCCAGGACAAAGCTGCCCGCTTGATTGGCACCCCATCCACCACCTTAAACATTCACTCCCTCCACCACCAGTGCACTGTGGCTGCAGTACGTAACATCTACAGGATGCACTGCAGCAACTCACCAAGGCTTCTTCGACAGTACCTCCCAAACCCATGACCTCTACCACCTAGAAGGGCAAGGGCAGCAGGCACATGGGAACACCATCACCTCCAATTTCCTCTCCGTGTTACACACCAACCTAACTTGGAAGTATATCGCCGTTCCTTCATCGTTGCTGGGTCAAAATCCTGCAACTCCCTCCCTAACAGCAAAGTTGTGAATACCCGCAGTGGTTCGAGAAGACGACTCACCACCACATTGTCAAGGGCAATTAGGGATAGGCAATAAATCCTGGCCTTGCCAAGGATGCCCACATCAGCTGAACAAATTTTTTTTTTAATTGTTGTTTGGTGAGGGAAGTTAACACCTTTTAAAGGGAAATGGCCAAAGAAAGTGGAGTGCTTGATGTGGTGGGCAGACATTTGTGGAGGCAGAAGTAATGATGGTGTCAAGAATAAGAGACTGGCACAATTTTCTGTGTGGCCCACTGATGGCCGGAGGTTGGACAAAGAGAGGTCTGGCACACCTCAGGGTGGCAAAAGTTTGTGTAGGCAGGAAAAGTAGTCTCGCACAATTATTCAAGCAGTCCCAGACCTGAACACTCTAATTGATGGATAGCAAAGTGGAAATACTGCTGCATGAAGCGAGTGTCAGGAAGATTAACCGATTTGCCCTTCCCAGAGGACAGCAGTGGCTGAACTTGGTGATCAGGGTCAGCCCTGTGTCCTGGAATATGCAAGACCTTAAGGAACCAAAGTATGGCTAGCTTGTAGTACCACATTGTTAAGTGGATGGCCCCAAGATTACATGCCACAAATTTTTGCCTGTCAATCTGTTACATGTTTACTGTTGGCCCATGCCAACCTTCAAGCCTTTCTTGATATCATGCATGTCATACTTGAGGATGGCACACATTTAAGTTGCAACTTATAACTGAAACCATTGACGCGCTGATATTTTAAAAGGGCTTCTCTTAGGAAATCATTGTAATACAACTTAACTGCACAATGGATGGTTAGTTACTGACACAAATGATGGGCTGCAGGTTCGTTAAATATCTGTTGCTATATGTACTCCTTCAACTTACAACAGCTCAAGGCCACTGTTCTGCTTGCAAAACAAGATACATAATACATGAGACCTGAAATTATAGGCATTTGAACCCCTTTGAAAAGGTCATTCACTATTCAAGAACATTCAAGCTCATTCAAGGAGTTAGCATGGATTTGTTAAGGGAAGGTCATGTCTGACTAACTTGATTGAATTTTTTGAGAAGGTAATGAGGAGGGTCGATGAGGGTAATGCATTTGGTATAGTCTACATGGATGTTAGCAAGGTCTTTGACAAGGTCCCATATGACAGGTTGGTCAAAAAAGTTGAAGCCAATGGGATCCAAGGGAAAGTGGCAAGTTGGATCCAAAATTGGCTCAGTGGCAGAAAGCAAAGTAATGGTCGAGGGCTGTTTTAATGACTGGAAGGCTGTTTCCAGTGAGGTTCCACAGGGTCAGTACTAGGGGCTCAATTTTCCACAAGTCCGTTTTCTGGTGTATTGCCAGAGTTACGCCCGTTTTTCTAGGCCAGAAATGCGGCAGAAATATTTTGCTAAAGTTTCCCCGATGTATAATTTGAATTTGCGCCGCACAGCGTCCAATCGCCTTTGGCAGTGGAGCCTGCTGTCTGCGCTGAATAACGAAACCGCACCTTCTGCACATGCGTGGGAAAAAAAAGTTACATTTTTGACGTTGTTCCAATGGATGCGCATGCTCAGTACAGCTTGGACTTGGGGCAATCGGACATTTTTAAAGAGCCAGTTGTTTGTGTGAGAAGGAGTGCTGTGTGAGAGCATTTGGAAAATCACAGCTGCAGTAATACAAGATGCAACACAGTACAATGACCAAGAATTTCTTACAGGATGATGTGGAGGCACTAGTTACTATGATTGAGAACAGATGGCAGGAGCTGGATACCAGCAGAGATCACATAAAAGTTGCACCCAAAGGAATGAAGAAACGCTGGAACCAAGTTGCAAAAGATTAGTGCGCAATAGTGACCACCACGAGATCTGGAGGCCAGTGTAAAAAGAAATGACAGGACCTTGGCCAAGTAGTTAGTGTAAGTAATATTTTAATTTATTCAATGGAATTGAAATTGCAATTGTAAATGTGACCAGCTGTATATGTCCCACCCAACAAAAAGTTGCATTTTCATCTTTGCAGAGGAAGGTGGCACATAATAAAAGGGAAAGAACTCGAACAGGAGGAGGCCTGGCAAATCTGCACCTACTGACACCCTTGGAAGAGAGGGTCGCTGCTTTGATGGGTCCTGCCTGGAAAAAAGCAATCACCACTGCACAAGCTGGGCCCACACTCGAGGGAGAGGGTAAGTCCTGCAAATTCATCGCGGTCCTTCAAATCAGCCTGCTGCCTGGCCTGCGATGTGTGAGCCTACTCATGCCACCCACCATACCCCCTCCTCTGCTGCTAACCATTTGACTGTTCTGTTATATTTTGCAGAACTTGAGGCCAACCCTGACGATGCAGAAGAAGATTCAAAAGTGGACGAGCCTGAAGAGAACAACATCTTATAATCCATCCATGGGGGTGAGGGAGAGGGGATGGAGCTGGATGAAGCTCCCACTGTTGTACTGACTTTGCTGTTCATGGAGGTGACAGCCCCTTCTGTGACTAGTGGTTTGAGTGTTGGTGGGACATTCCATGGTTTCCCACCTTCCGAGGCTGTGGATCCCAGTGGTGTGGTGCAGCAAGGCACACCCAGGGCCCCACCTTCCGTGGTTGCGGGTCCCAGTGATGGGGTGCAGCGAGGCACACCCATGGGGAGGAGGGGAAGGAGAACTCGATCGCGCTTTCCTGAGGTGCAGGATCTAACAGATGTGGTTCAAATGATGTCATTGAATGCGGAGAGCATTGACCTTACCCGATCACTTGTGGACGCCATCAGTGGGGTGAGTGATGGGGTAGCGGGACTGTCGGGAGAAGTAATAGCAATGACATGAGAAATGGGAACAATATCCGTGACCATCAGTGAGGGGATAGTGGCCATGAGGGAGGGAATGTCAGAGGTAGTGCCAACCACGTCACTGAACATGAGGGAAATAATGTTGCAGGTAGTTCAGACAGTTTTGCTCAACATGAGGGAGGGAATGTTACAGGTCGTTGAAACACTGTCAGGGCGCATGAGGGATGACATGTTGGAGTTAGCTGCTGCAATAAAGGAACACGCCCAGACCCCACGTCCATTGACAGAATCAACTGTCACTCCCATTCCAATCCCCACACCAGCCTCTGAAGATCCCAAAGCCGGGCCCTCCAACTTGCCGCCTGGGCCCTTCAACTTACCGCCTGACACTGATGCCCCCCCGCCCCCCCACCCTCAAGAGGTGCACAGTACCCGAGATGTTAGAAAGAATAAACTTGGTATCAAGCCCAGAAACACCGCACCACTGCCTGCAGGCAGGGGTCCAAGACAAAATGCAACGGACGGTCTTAGAATAAGGGGGATGTGAGATGGGTGCAGCCTTTCTTTGCTGCTGTTGTTGTTGTTTGATGCACCAATGTTAGTGTCCTCGACCAAGCCAACAACGCCAGCATCGAGGCACTGACCACACTCGATCAGCTCCGCTGGGCGGGCCACATTGTTCGCATGCCTGACACAAGACTCACAAAGCAAGCGCTCTATTCGGAACTCCTACACGGCAAGCAAGCCCAAGGTGGGCAGAGGAAACATTTCAAGAACACCCACAAAGCCTCCTTGATAAAATGCAACATCCCCACTGACACCTGGGAGTCCCTGGCCAAAGACCACCCTAAGTGGAGGATTTGCATCCGGGAGGGCGCTGAGCATCTCGAGTCTCATCACTGAGAGCATGCAGAAAGCAAGAGCAAGCAGCGGAAGGAGCGTGCGACAAACCATCCTTTCCTTCAACGACTGTCTGTCCCACCTGTGACAGGGACTATAATTCCCATATTGGACTGTTCAGTCACCTAAGAACTCATTTTTAGCATGGAAGCAAGGCTTCCTCGATTTCGAGGGACTGCCTATGATGTTATTATTATTGTTACTGTTATGTAACTGTTCTCAAATTAAGTTTTTTTAAGTTATGTAAATTTACAAGTTTATAAGTGATCTTAAAATTTTTAAGTGATCTTAAAGAGCGATATTGAAGTAAATTTTGATACAAGAATAATTTTATTAAAGTTAAGTACATTGTAAACTTTTGAAAAAAATATATATTTTACATTAAAACTGAATCAGGTTCCATTAACACAACACAACATTATGGAATAGCTCCAAACAGTAAACATGTCCATGTGGAATAGTTGTTGCTGAGCCCTCAGGCATCAGTAAAGCGCTCAGGGATGAGCTGCTGGTGCAAGGCTCAAGCAATTGTGAAAGGAGCACGATGGCCCGTCCTCCTCCGCCGTCGTGCTCCGGCCTCAGGCACTTGCATGGCTTCCTCATCCTCGTCATCCTCCTCCTCCTCCTGCTTGTCACCTGCATCTTCCACAGCAGTATCATCAGCCACTCTCACCGCACGTGGGTCTTCCACTACCAGGTGCTGCTGCCTCATGATGGCTAAGTTATGCAGCATGCAGCACACAACAGTGAACTGACCGACAATCTCAGGGGAGTACAGCAAGTAGCCTCCGGAATGGTCCAGGCATCGGAAACGCTGTTTCAATATGTCAATAGTCCTCATCAAAGGCCTCAATTTTGGCCGAGCCTGTTTTTCGGCGCACTTACCGGAGTTATCTACATTCCGAGGTGTGCCGAAAAATTTTGTTGCCACTTTGGCCGTTGTCCAGCCTCTTCACTGCAGTCGCGCAGCATGGCCAGTCAAGTTGGGGGTGGAGCCAGCGTTCTGCGCTGAAAAATGCGCCGGGACGTCTGCACATGCGCAGTGGAGTTTGTTGGTGATGTCCGCGCATGAGCAGTAGCGCTGCGAGTCTGCAACAACAGTAGGTCTCTCTCAGTTTCAGAGCGTGGCGATGTTCTTCCTCCCTGGGCTCCTTCAGGTAAAGTTCTCTGCATTTATTCTGCCTCCTTTATTGGGCTAGGGGCGGGCAGGAGAACTGATAGTGCTCCTGCCTGCCAGTATTTCTATCAGTTCTCCTGCCTGCCCCGAGCCCTGGCCGAGTGGCCTCCCTGTGTGTTGTCCCACTCCTAGCCCAGGCGAGTGGCCTCCCGCACCGGCCGGCCTGCTGCCCTCCCGGGCTGAGTTTGAAGATGAAGGTAGGACTTACTTCAATTTTTTATTTTTTATTGAATTCTTAGTACTTTTTGTTTGCAAGGTTTGGCGGTTTGTAAGGCTTGGTGCTTTAGGTACAGGTCCTCACCGCTTCCCTTCCCGCCCCTATCCCAAGCCGAATGGCCTCCAATAACCTACATGCGCTGCTTTTTTTAACTCTCCGCAAGGGTTTTCTGAAGTGGCGGCATACGCGGGCCTAAGTATAAATGGAGTAATTATTAGCTGGCCAAAGTTGCCTAAATGGGCAGAACTGTGGTGTAGGTGGCTGGTAACGCCCCCTTTTGAGAAAAAAAAACACACCTAAAAAATCGTAACTAACTCAGTTACGCTGGTGCAAATTGATTGGGGGAAATTGGGATTTTTAAGTTACGCCAGAAAAAACAAGTACTCCAAAAAAAATGGAGCAACTCCTGACCAAAGTTGAGCCCAATGTGCGACATGTTGTATTGACGGTCAGCTTCCGTCCGGGTTACGTGTAGGGGCGTCATGAGCCAGATGGCGGGTGAGGCCATACCCTTTGTCTCCCAGTAGCCAGCTCTGCCCTTCTGGTTGCTGCTGAAACATGGCAGATATAACGCTTTTGTGTAGGATGAATGCATCATGGGTGCTGCCAGGGCACCTTGCATCCACTGGCATGATATGATGCACGTTGTCACAAACGAGCGGCACATTAATGGAGTGGAAGCCTTTTCTGTTCCTGTACCTCTCGGAATCCTACAAAGGTGCTCGCAAGGCGATATGGGTACAATCAATGCAGCCCTGTACCTTTGGGAAGCCTGGAATCCTGGAAAAAGCTGGCACACCTACCTTTTTTGTAAAGTTTTTTCTGCCGGGAGCATTGAGGTGGCCTTTGAATCGGTTTTCGGGACATAGTAATTTTTTTAACGTTGGTCTGGAAGTCGGTCATAGTGGGGGCGGACGTGCAGCAGTAAGTCATACTGGGGGGCGGAATTTGGGGCAGGATCAAGACTCCGCCGCTGTCAGTCAGCGGCAGAGCGGTGGTTACATCACAGCGCATGTGTGTCATTACACTCTCTATCCTCCGTTAAAGGGGAGAGAATCGGGCATTTTTTATCTTCGGCCACTAGACCACCGGGGAGGGTTTCGGCCGGGCTAGTGGCCTGGCACCCAAGAGAGAGTGCCAGGCTGCCTGTTGACGGCACGGCCGAACTCGGGAGTGCAATAGTCCAGCCAACATGGAAGTCGGCCGACATAAAAAATTAGATGGCGGCTGCAGCATTCAGCCCTCGCCTTTACTGGCCGCCGCACTGCCAGGGCAGAGAGAGAGCAGACAAGGTGCCCTCGACAGAGAAAGCTGTCGGGGGCACTGTGCGACAGGGCAATCATTTTTTTAACAAAATTTTGGTTGGAGTATTCTGGAGGTGAGGGAGAGCAGTGGTGCACATTTTGATGACGCGCTTACGGTGGCAGTGGGGCGGAAGTGGGGACAGGCCGAAAAATCACCGATCTGAATTTGGGTCAGGGTGGCCAATGGACTGCAACACGGTGGCCACTCGATTCCGCCGCATGGCCGCCACAAAACAACTGAAATGGGCCTTATATGGACTCTGAATTTCGGCCCTATAGCCTTGACATGCAAGCTCTGGTTGAAGATCTGTCTTGTAGCGGTTGTGGTAACATTTATCCCTTTTTCTGTAATTACAGGGCTAGAAGAGCAGCCTCACAGCAATGCCAGTGGATCAGAGCATCATCAGCATTCTGTGCCTCTCTCATCAATGTTTCCAAGCACCAGCACAGCTACACATATCCAAACTCAACTGGACCAACCACATAAAAACCGTGGCTACTAGAGCAAGTCAGAAACTGGATATTCTGCTGCGAGTGGATCATTTCCTGACTCCCCAAAACCCCTCCACCACCTACAAGGCAGGAGTTTGATGGAATACTCTCCACTTGCCTGGATGTTTGCAGCTGCAACAACACTTGAGAGAATCAACCATCCAGTGCAAAGAAGTCTGCTTGATCGGTAGCCCATCCACCGCCTGATACATCCACTCCCTCCACCACTGATGTACTGTGGCTGCAGTGTACGCTCTCTACACGATGCACTGCAGCAATTCACCAAGGCTTCTTCGACAGCACCTCCCAAACCCGTGACCTCTACCAGCTAGAAGGACAAGGGTAGCAGGTACATGGGAGTCCCATCACCACCAAGTTCCTCTCCAAGTTACACACCATCCTGACTTGGATATATATCGCCGTTCCTTCATCATTGCTAGGTAGAAATCTGGAACCCCCTCCCTAATAGCACTGTGGGAGATCTTCACCACATGGACTGCAGCAATTCAAGAAGATGGCTCATCACCTGCTTAAAGGCAGCTAGGATAGTCAATAAATGTCAGCCTTGCTGGTGAGCCCATGTCCCGAGAATCAAATTTAAAAGAAAGAGAATAATAGTACATAAGTGGTGGTGCCAGTAGAGGAGGAACATGGACCTGTTGCTCAGATTCCCACCTGGAATGTCATCAATGATTCCTATACTTTGATAAAAGTAGCTGTTTAGTGAAATTGGGCAGATTTGTAACATATTGAGGGTGATGGTGATCTTTGGCAGTGCCACCCCTATGGTCCAGATGGAATGGTCTGCAATTGGCCCCATGCTGACACGCAGCCTATGGAGGCAGGTGTTCTCCCTCATTGCCAGGTGGATGTGCCAGGATCTGCATGTACGGTTGGTGGCACATTAAGAGGTGCAGAAATATAAAAGCAAAATACTGCGGATGCTAGAATCTGAAATAAAAACAGAGAATGCTGGAAATCTGAGTGGGTCAGGCAGCATCTGTGGAGAGAAAAACAAAGTTAACATTTCGGGTCGATGACCCTTCGTCAGAGGTCCAGGAAGTTTGGCCCTGATACCTGCTGATCTCCCTGATGTGCCTTCTTGTATCTTATACCACAATATCCATAAAATGCTATGTTTAGTGCTCTTTAAGAACAGCATTCATCATTAATTTGAATGTGGCACACAGTGGATATGAAAAGGGTTGCCCTGTTGCCACACCTCTGGAAAAGTATGGAGGCAGCTGTGCCACCCACTGCAAATACTTGCAGCCAATCTGCATCTGTGAGGCCACTGGCAGGAGGATTGCGTGCTGCACCAGTCAGGGAGAGATTCAGCAAAAGGGATTCCCATCAATTACCATTTCTCCCAGAAATGTTCTGTGAAAGAAACACGTGCATTTATATAGTGCCTTTCACAACCTCAGGATGTCATAAAGCGCTTCACAACCAACTTTTTAAAGGGAAAACTGGGTAAGTATTTGAAACAGAAGAAGATGCAGGGCAAGGGAGAAAGCAGGCCAGTTGAATCATAGAATAGAATAGTACAGCACACAAGGAGGCTATTTGGCCCATCAAGATTATGTCGTCTCTTTCGAAGAGAATTAGTTTTGGATTGTTCTAACAAAGAACCAGTGTCGACTGGATGGGCCGAATGTCCTACTTCTTTGCTGTAAACTTCTATGGTTCTAATAAAGAAAGAAAAAAAGAAAGAATGAGAGAACTTGCATTTATATAGCACCTTTCATGACATCAGGACAGCCAAAAGCACTTTACAGCCGATTAAGTACTTTTGATGTGTGGTCACTGGTGTAATGTAGGGAAACACAGCATTCAATTTACGCACAGCAAGCTGCCACAAACAGCAATGACATACATGATCTGATAATCTGTTTTAGTGATGTTGGTTGAGGGAAAAATAATGGCCAGAACTCTCCTGCACTTCTTTGAATAACACCATGGGATTTTTTATGTCCGCATGAGAGGACAGATGGGGCTCCGGGTTTAGGTCTCATCTGAAAGTTAGCACCTCTAACAGTGCAGCACTCTCTCAGTGCACTCACTGCACTGGAGTGTCAGCCTAGTATATGTGCTCAAGTCTCTGAAATGGAACTTGAACCGACAACCTTCTGACTCAAAGCTGAGAGAACTACCACTGAGCCAATGCCACTGAACCTGTGCTAATGGGAACCAATTCGACTGACAAAAGTCCTACTGTTATAACTGCATGGCGATGTGTCACCCAGTGGCTCAGTGGGTAGCACTCTCACCTCTGAGTCAGAAGGTCATGGGTTCAGTTAGCACACCAGTAGATCCCATGGCACTCTTTCGAAGAAGAGCAGGGGAGTTCACACCGGTGTTCTGGCCAATATTTATCCCTCAATCAACATCACTAAAAAAACAGATTATCTGGTCATTATCACATTGCTGTTTGTGGGAGCTTACTGTGCACAAATTGGGTGCCATGTTTCCTACATCACCATCATCATCATCATCGTAGGCAGTCCCTCGGAATCAAGGAAGACTTGCTTCTATTCTTAAAATGAGTCCTAAGGTAGCTGAACAGTTCAATACGAGAGCCACAGTCCCTGTCACAGGTGGGATAGATAGTCATTGAGGGAAGGGGTGGGTGGGACAGGTTTGCTGCACGCTCTTTCTGCTGTCTGCACTTGATTTCTGCATGCTCTCGGCGTTGAGACTCAAGGTGCTCAGCGCCCTCCCGGATGCACTTCCTCTACTTAGGGTGGTCTTTGGCCAGGATCTCCCAGGTGTCAGATGGGGATGTTGCACTTTTTCAGGGAGGCTTTGAGGCCTTGTAACATTTCCTCTGCCCACCTTTGGCTCGTTTGCCGTGAAGGAGTTCTGAGTAGAGTGCTTGCTTTGGGAGTCTCGTGTCTGGCATGTGTTTCCTACATTACAACAGTGACCACACTTCAAAAAGTACTTCATTGGCTATAAAGTGCTTTGGGACATCCGGTGGTCGTGAAAGATGCTATATAAATGCAAGTCATTCTTTTTTATTGCATGTGCCACTGTCGTCCTTTTCTATCAACAATTTCAGTAAGTCAGGTGCTCAGTAAATAGGTGCATGGGCACGGCCAATGACCCTGAGAGATACAGCAATGATAAATACTTGCTGTATTTTTCTCACTTGCCGTTGTGTTGTCAAATGGCTAAAGGTGCAGTTATAAACTCTCCTGAGTAACACTTCAGTGACCTGCGAAACGACCTTTGACATTGCTGACTGACTGATGTATTCAGTGACACCAGCAGTAATAGAACTGGTACAGAAGGGGATGCCGCAGTCATAGTTGTTGCCACTAAAAAGTTAAAATTCTTGGCAATAATGACATCCCAAATGCTCTTTCAGCTCCTCACGGAGTAACACACTCCTATGAATGATAAATCCACAGAAGCAGTGAGTGAAAGTCCACTCCATGAGACTGATCTACTGTCTCGATCCTTTAGGGATGTGCTCTTTTACTGAACTTTCTATTCTTAGCAAACAAGGAACCTTCAGCTTGGATCGGTCTTGCTGACATCAAGGGTCAAGGTATACTTGGAAACTTTTCAGCTGTAAGTATAACATCTGTTTTAGGGAAAGTTTTTGAAACAAATTTGAGAGATCTATTGAGTGAGCATTTGTCGGAATAAAAAGAGCTGATTTGCCTCATCAGAAACCCACCTTAATGCCTGTTTCTGGAATGTTCCACTGAGAAAAAATAGGGACGGGCAGTGGAAACTCCAACGCGAAACATGCAGGAGCTTCAGTTTAATATCCAATCACATGGGAGCACTGCCCTAAGCCCTCCTCTCCTTATACACTGTGTCTATGGAAACAGAAATGAACTCCAATTATAATGATCACTAATATTGAGACCATCCGTTCAGCTGTCTCTGCTGCTTCTCCCTCTCCCCTTACCGTCCAAGCTAAACCACCCCCATCCCCTGAACCCACATCTTTCTCCAGTTTCTCTCCTATTTCCCCCCACCATTCCCTCTCCGAGCTCAGTTTATCCATGTGACCCACGTTTTGCTCCTTTGATCTCATTCCCACTCAGCTGCTGACCACGGATCTTCCCTTCCTGGCCTTCATCGCCAGCTGACGTTGTTAATGATTCCCTCTCCTCAGGTGCTAACCCCTCCATTTCCAAACGCTAGGCAAAAGTAAGGGTTCATTGGCAGCAGTCTTGCTCCCTAGTCAGAAGATTCAAGTCCCACTCCAGAATATAACCTAGGCTGGTACTCAGTGCAGTACTGACTGAGGGAGTGCTGCATAACCAGCGGAACCATCTGACAAGCGCGATGTTAATCTGAGGCCCTGTCTGCATGTTCAGGTAGATGTAAAAAAAACATAGCACTATTTGAAGAGAGCAAGGTGCTCGCCCAGGGTCCGAGCCAACACTCAGCCCTCAACCAACCCACCAAAAAAGGTTAAATGGTAATTTATCTCATTTGCTTAAATTGGGTGCGATGTTTCCCTGAAAAACATCGGTGACTACACTACTGAGAACATGAAAGGCACTACATTAATCCACATTCTATCTCTTAATACTTTAAGGGGCCGCAAATGCCCCTTTCTATAAGACCCTTGGCCGCCTGATGGCCACGGGCCTTAGAGAAAGGGGCAATTTCGGGTCGGTGCGGACTGGCCGCTGAGTCTCCGTGGAGGGGCTGCCATTTTTGAAATTGCCCTTGCTCTGTTTTGGAGCAGTGCAGGGGACCCACTGCCCGTTTTCCCGCATGGCGTGCACACGCTGACCCCTTACCAACCGATAGCGACTCCTTCCGAAATTGTCCCATGGGAAATTGCCTCTTTCAAAAATTGCCCCGTGGAAGCGGCATGCCTCCAGTCGATGCCACTCACAGCTTTTTGTGTTGGTGACCTTTCTATGCCTTGGCAGCACAGCTGCCCTTAAAGGGGAGGTGGCGCTGCCAGCGACTCCATGTTTTTTTTTCTTGTCGACCAACTGCCAGGTTATGACAGTTATGGCCGTGGGTTCGGCCGGGCTGCCAACAGGCAGCTTGGCACCCCCCTCTTGGATGCCAGGCCACTAGCCCGACCGAAACCCTCCCTGGTGGTCCAGTGTTTGCCACTAAAGTGGCTGCAGAGTTCACAGTGGCCCTCCCCTTTAACTGATGGGGATGGTGGTTGTGACCCTCCAGCGTGATGATATCATCAGTGTGGCGCTGATGACTTGCAACGTTGCCTACTCCGCCCTGTCCCCACTTCTGCCCCGCTAATGACAGCCACTCCGCTCCGCCCCAACTTCTGCCCCGCTAGTGACAGCCACTCTGCTCTGCCCCAACTTCTGCCCCGCTAGTGACAGCCATTCT
Organism: Pristiophorus japonicus; assembly: GCF_044704955.1. NCBI lineage: Eukaryota > Metazoa > Chordata > Chondrichthyes > Pristiophoridae > Pristiophorus > Pristiophorus japonicus. The sequence continues at coordinate 55,154,148 of NC_091981.1, read as the reverse complement.
GCCCCGCCCCCACTTCCACCCCGCTAGTGACAGCCACTCCGTCCCACCCCCACTTCCACCCCGCTAGTGACAGCCACTCCGTCCCACCCCCACTTCCACCCCGCTAGTGACAGCCACTCCGTCCCACCCCCACTTCCACCCCGCTAGTGACAGCCACTCCGTCCCACCCCCACTTCCACCCCGCTAGTGACAGCCACTCCGTCCCACCCCCACTTCCACCCCGCTAGTGACAGCCACTCCGTCCCACCCCCACTTCCACCCCGCTAGTGACAGCCACTCCGTCCCACCCCCACTTCTGCCCCGATGATGTGCCCACCTCCGCTCCACTTCAAAAAAAAGTATGAAGTGCTGAGCTTCTCCGGTTTGGCCGCCCCATGTATTGGGCGGCCAGGACACTTCAAGATGGGTAGGTGCGACTTGTTTCGGGCGGTGGGCAATTTCTGCCCCTATAGGTCTACAGAAAAACTTGTTTTGGGGAACATTGTGGTCATCTTTTCTCTCAAAGGTTCACATTACTCTTTGGGCCAATCATTTAATTTATTTTTTCACAACACTATTAGAGCTCCCAATGGGTTTCCCAATGGGAATCTCCTGATGTTAGAAGCTGGGAAGAAGAAGAGGACCTTGAAGGGATGACAAGTGGGTTGCAATGCATGTGAGGTGTCCTGTGCCTACCCGCATCTGCAGACAGAGGTGACCAGGCCTCACTTTAGCAGATGATTGGTACAGGTTGAGGCTGCAGCACTAAGGTTAGGTTGTGACAGTAGGCCTGAAGGCACAGTGAAGGTTTATCTGTTATGTTGGCTGGCTACACAACTTATCATGTCATATTGTGCTTTGTGTGGTACTGCGTGACAGAAGGCATTCAAGGGTGATCACAGGACCGTAAACCACGATTGGACGCCAAAATTCCAAGACCAAGGTATCAGCCATGGCTTAGTGTTAACACTCTCATCTCTGAGTCAGAAGATTTTGGGTTCAAGTCCCACTCCAGAGACTTGAGCACATAATCTGGGCTGAAGCTCCAGTGCAGTGCTGAGGGAGTGCTGCACTGTTAGAAGTGCCATCTTTTGTATGACACATTAAACCTGGACATAAAAGATCACAGGGGAGTTCTCCCCAGTGTCCTGGCCAATAAATAATCCCTCAAACAACATCATTAAAAAATAGATGATCTGGTTATTATCACATTGCTGTTTGTGGGACCTTGCTGTGCGCAAATTGGCTGCCGCGTTTCCTACATTACAAAAGTGACTACACTTCAAGAGTACGTAATTGGCTATAAAACGGTTTTGGACATCCTGAGGTCATGAAAGGCGCTATATAAATGTAAGTCATTCTTTCTTCCTAACAACAACAACAACAATTTCCATTTATATTGCGCTTTTAATGTCGTAAAATGTCCCAAGGCGCTTCACAGGAGTGGTTATCAAAAACAATTTGACATTGAGCCACAAAAGGAGATATTAGGGCAGAAAAGGTTTTAAGGAGCGCCTTAAAGGAAGAGAGAGGTGTGGAGGCGGAGAGGTTTATGGAGAGAATTCCAGAGCTTAGGGCATCAGCGGCTGAAGGGATGGCGGACAATGGTGGAGCAATTAAAATCAGGGATGCACAATATATCTCGGAGGGTTGCAGGGCTGGAGGAGGTTACAGAGATAGGGAGGGGCGTGACTATGGAGGGATTTGAAAACAAGGATGAGAGTGTTAAAATTGAGGCGTTGCTTGACCAGGAGCTAATGCGGGCCACTCTTTCTTTGCAGATACTGAGGCGCCCGCCTGGCAATTGCAGTGGGGAAGAGACTTTGCCATCTGTTGTAAGCATAGCTGCTGCCAATTTGCACCACAGGGCTGGCACAACAATTTACAGAATCAGCCAGCGGCAATCTCAAACGTGAACGTAGGGCTTATTTTGCCTTTGCTTTTGTCTGTCACTTCTTAATGCCTGGCCCCCTCAACCTTGGCAAAGGGTACAAAGGGGTCGCGTGAAGCTAATGGGACCCCAATGGCATTTTAACCTGCTCCTGAGTGGGCATCCCGCCAAATATAACCAGCGAGGCAACTAAAGGTAAATTTAAAACTAAATTCTTCGCACTCCTGCTCCTCCTGGCTCCACAAGGGAAGTCCAGGCCTCTGCTGTCCCAGTCTATCCACCACCCCCACCACAACCACCATGGGACTCTCAAAACAGCCCACCCCCGCCCACACCCCCAGACTCACCTTGGAGCTGGCGGGTGGCCTGTGAGTAGCTCAATCTTCACCGCCCCCCTCCACGCCCCGCCAGATAGATAGCTGAAAATGGCGGAGCAGCTGTCCGGCGGTATTCAAGTCAGTTAAAAACTGCTGGGCCCCCGACTCAAACCCCCCCCCCTCCCCCCCATGGCGGGAATTCCGTCTGCTCCTGCGTCTGCTGGCTTCCTGTTGGCAGTTAAAATCAGCTCTTAAGTGTTGTAGAATTTTAGGCTGGCCGTAAAAGGCTGGTTGAAAGCTTGAGCGCTGTGCCAATCTAGCAGGGGTCGGTGAAAGGGATTCCCTGCTAGATTTCTTGACATTCCCACATGCACTGAATGTGCTGGCTGGCAAATCTACCCTTATTCATGAGGTACCAAGTGATTTGCGATAATGTTTGGCTGGGAAATTCACACAATGTAAAAGATTTGCAGATTTGACTGCTAATACTGGCATTATAATTAGAGAAGCTCTGTACCACCCACACACAGTTATTTTCATGATGGTTGAGATATTGTTCCTGACAAAGCCTTTTATTCAGGTCATCAACCGTTTCTTTGAATAATGGAGGAAAATATTACAGAGCGGGTGTTCAGAAATGAACAATGAATAGAGCAACAACAACAACACTGAGATCTATTTTTTGTTTTAGAGAAGGAAGATATGAATCTCCCCTTTTATGGAGAATTAAAAAGCAATACATTCAAATGGCAACCTGGCTTTGTTTCTTACTGGATGACCTCTTGAAAACGGTTTCTGTTCAGTTAACTTCAGAAGCCTGGCCAAATCCGGATGCATGTGAACTAAGAATCAAGTTTTATTAGCTGCTTAACTAGTAATAAATAAATCAAAGGCCATTAAGCCAACTGCGGAATGCCCAAGACAGTTGTAATCATTGGGTACATTTTGCGGAGCTGCACTCCTCAGGAAAGATATATTGGTTTTGGAAGGGGGACAGCGCAGATTCATCAGAATGATACTTGGGCTTTAAGGCCTAAATATAAAGACAGGTCACACAAACATGGTTTGTATTCCCTTGAGTTTAGAAGATTGACGGGTGATCTAATCGAGATCTTTAAAATGATAAAGAGATTCGATAGGGTAGTTACAGATAAACTATTTTCTTTGGTGGGGGAATTCAGAAAAAGGGCGCATCATCTTGAAATAAGAGCTGGGTCATTCAGGAGCAAAATCAGGAAGCACTTTTTGACACACAGGGCAGGAGAAACCTGGAATTATCTCCCCAAAAAGTTATGGAATCTTGGTCAATAAATTTTCATGACTGAGATCGATAGATTTTTGTTGGCTAAGGATATCAAGAGATCTGGAAGAAATAGCGGGTACACGGAGCTGAGGTATCGATCAGCCATGATCTGTCTGAATGGCAGAGCAGGCTTCAGGGGCTGAATGGCCTACTCCTGTTTTTATGTTTCCCATGATTCCCAGTGTGTCCTTCACAACTCTGCTGCCTGCTGCCTGTCTTCTATCGCACACTAAATCCCACTCCCCCATCATCCCTCTCCTCTGCAACCTTCATTAGCCCACCACTTCCCAACACATCATTTCAAAATCATCCTCCTCGCTTAGAGAACCCTCCATGGCCTTGCCACTCCCTCCCTCTGCAACCTCCTTCAGTCCTATGTTCTTACACATGCACTCTGCTCTTCTGCACTCCTCCCCATCATACCTTTGGCCATGCCAGTCCCACATATTGGAACTTTCTCTAAAAATCCCTCTGCCTTGCTAATTCTCTCTCCTCCTTTAGAGGTCTCCACAAAACCCATCTCTTTGATCTTGCTTTTTATCAGCTGTGGGCCTTCTCCCACCATAGCTACAATTCTAATTATTTTCACTTCTGCAAAGCACTTTGGGATGTTTCATCCTGTCACACGTGTTCTATAAGTGACTGTGAAATAGTGTGGGGCACACTGACCTCAAACTGCCTTCGCCTCCCAAGAAGCTCTGTGCCAAGTGAGCTATTTCATAAAATCTACCCTTACATTCCACACCTGGTTGTAAGTACACCTCATAGTTCTGCTACTTTACTTATTATCTATGCTGGCATGGTTTCACCCAAATTGCATATGATAGCACAGTATTACGCACATCTTGTTGGACACTTTTCTTTTGAATATGACAAGCTGCTACTTGTCCTCTGCACTTTCAGCCATGCGCACATTTTGTGTAACACTTCGTACCACAGGCTAAGTTTGCTGAAGTTGCTATAAAAATACCAGTTGGTTGGTGTATGTTGCATTTCCACATGCCTAAAGAATAAGGTGGAAGGATACCAATTAAATGGAGGACAAAACATTTCTGAGGGGATCTTGCGAGAAACTCTAACTTATTCCCTGATCAGGTCATAGCTGTTAGAAACCTCTCGCCTCTGAGTCAGAAGGTTGTGGGTTCGAGTCGCACTCCAAGGACTTGAGCACAAAAATCTAGGCTGATACGTCGGTGCAATACTGGTGGAGGTGCCATCTTTCAGATGAGACATTAAACCAAGGTCATGTCTGCCCTATTAGCTCAGCGTAAAGGATCCCACAGCACTATTTCAAAGAGCAGGGGAGTTCTCCCCCTGTATCCTAGCCAACATTCACTCTTCAACCAATACCTAAAAAAGATTATGTAATCATTTATCACCTTGCTGCTTGTGGAGCCTTGCTGTGCACTTATTGGCTGCCACATTTCCTACATTACAACAGTGACTACATTTCAAAAGTCCTTCATTGGCTGCAAAGTACTTTGGGACATCCTGAGGTCATGAAAGGCATTACATAAGCAAATCTTTCTTTCTTTTTAAGTTCTGACTTGCTTTAGAAATGCTTAAAATATACGTGCGACTCCTGCCAAGTTCCATCTGAAAATATCAATTTCTGTACTGATGGTGACTATTGAAAAGCATAATGCGAAAAGGTTTGGGTTGTGCTCCATTCATATTACATTCACTGTTTTCACCATGGATAATTTTCAATAGGGACTATAAGAATAATGTTATACTGCTCTGAGAGTATCTGATAGAACTTATGTCCAAAAGATCAACCTGCCTTTTTCTTTCAAATGCTGATTCACTGGCTATTCATTTCTCAGACTTTTTTTAAAAATTCAGATTAAAAGTGTTCAGTTTTTAACCTTTCGAAGTATTGCTCTCTATTCCTACATTCTAGACCTAACCGTACTCCATTAATCTGCCTTACTGATTGATACCATTACAGGCATTGTGTGACTGATGAGAGCCCACTTCCATTTCTCTTAAAACAAATTTACTACAATCTCTTCAAACCCTCTTTAAATACTAGAGCTTCAGAAAGTATAATATTTCAATATTCCTCCCCTTTAAATACATATAGGCCCCAAAATTGCAGTCCTCAGTAGTTCTGGAGTACGCTGTGGACATGTGAAAAGAATATGAACCTACCTGATGGGGTCCTTCCTTCATGAACTTGCTCTCTGAAGCTGCATATTGGAGGGCAGCGTTTTGGTCCTCTGACACCAGGGGCATAGCTTGTGTGGAAGCGTACCTGGGATCACATGGGCCTTGTCCTTCAATCAGCAAACAGAATTAGATTTTACATTATTTCAGAAAAGAAACTTGTAATCAGATTTAATTACAATGATTTTACAGGAATGGAATTTAATTCCTAATTAGCTTCATTCCCCCAACTTCACTACATCTTAGTTCTGTTCGTAAAAATTGAATGTTGCTGATAATTATCCACGCCATTAGAACTCCAATCTTTGCAAAACCAAGTTAAACTCATGTGATACAATTAAACAATCTAATTTCTGAGATGAAATTGATTAAAACATACCTGAGGTATCCCCTTACACTGATGCAAACAGGCTCTGCACCTGTTTGTATCAACCATAACATTTTCATACACCAATTGGTAGTTGGTGATCAAATAGCCTAACTCTGCACCAGCAATTGGTTTTTCTTTGGCCGTGCGGATGATCTGCCAACCCATACGTTGGCAGGTCGCAAGTTCGGGATTTAGCGTCTGCGCAAGCGCATGCGGAAATCCCAAACTTACGGGCAATTTCAAAGGCAGTATGATGGTGTCATCTGAGAGTACATCATTATACCAACCACAAATTCTGGCCCAATACGTATATAGTGGGATCAAATGCCCCTTTATGCAATGCAGTGGTCTGACGGTGAGGGGACGATTTCATCTCAGTCATCTCCCCATCCCAGTTCATGGGATCTAACTGAATGGAAATAAAGGGTCATTTTTTGCTGGTCCTTGAGGTGAGTGAATGGAGCTCCACCCTGAAACAGGTAAAAGCTTCATTATGGGAATTACGCCAAAAAGCCTCCATGTCTTTTTCAGCCTTTACACAGGTGCAAATCACGTCCATATATAATGAGCCTGCAGGGTTTCTAGAAGATCAGCTGCAAGTGGAAGTTCATTTATAGGGACATTAAATGAATAGTTTTGAGCCTATTTCTGTATTGATTCACTTTTTCCCCCCACTTGCTGCCACTTAGGCTTTCATGAACCTTTGTGATAATGGCCTATGGCTCCATTAGTGCCACCAGTGGATCTCCTAATAGGAATCCCAATATCTGTGAGCTTTGTGGAGGAGTAAGAGAAAAGCAAGAAAGACTTGCATTTATGAGGCGCCTTTCATGACCTCAGGATGTTCCAAAGTGCTTCAGAGTCAATTAAATACCTTTGCAGTGTAGTCACTATTGGCCAATTTGCTCACAACAAGGTTGCACAAAAGCAATTGAGAATGACCAGATAATCTGTTCAAGTGGTGATGGTTGAAGGATAAATATTGGTCATGCCACCGGGGAGAGCTCCCGTGCCATGGGATCTTTTATATCCACCTGAGAGGGCAGACGGGGTCTTGGTTCTATGTCTCTTGCCTTGGAGTCAAAAGGTTATGGGTTCAAGCCCCATTCCAGAAAGTTGAACACATAATCTAGGCTGGCACTTCTGTGCAGCACTGCGGGAGTGTCAGAAGTGCCGTCTTTCAGGTGAGACATTAAACCGAGGCCCCTTGTGTAGGCAGTAGGAGGGAGCTGACTGCAGCAGTAGGTGGGAGCTGACTGCAGCAGTAGGTGGAAAGCATCTCTCCTCCTCTTTGAGGAGTGGGTCCTCGATATTCCAGGCCACAGAGTTCAAGAGCTTTCCAGAGATGGGAAAGTAGGAGGGCAAGACCCAGCTAAAGACATTTATCTCCCAAAGATCATTTCTGTGCACTGCATCCAAATGCACTTTCAGAAGCACTGCCACACAGCTTATTAAGACTTGATGAATCATGCCATGTGCTTGCCTTGGCCAGCTCAGGACTACCACACTATCACTTCCTCCTAATAGCACTCTTTTTTTCCTTATGTTTGCCAGAACCTCTCAAATTGCAGGAGCTGACTGCTTCTGGGTCTCTTCACCATGCAACAACAGTGCACCAAGCACCCTGTCATTGCATCAAACCTTTCTACTCACTAGTATGGGGACATTCAGCAGGAGCAGCAGAGAGGTTAAGGCACTTCGTAAGAGTGGACAGGAGAAGGTGGAGGAAGAACAGCAGGAAGCCTCTCACCAGAAGTAGGGGTGGGCTGTGGGGGGTCACAACTCACAACTTTCTGAGCCATGGCCCACACTGTAACGTGGAGTTTTCCAGGCTTCTCCACTTGGACATATCGCAAACGGTCGTCACTGACGGTGAGCTAAGTGGCAGTGTATCAGAAATGATGTGTTCGTGCCTGAGCTGTGGTGTGGTTGAGTATGGAGCACGTTGTGATGAGAAATATGCACTGATAATGGCTACAATTTGCAGAGAATTAATTTCCTTTTCTTTTTATTTTGTTGTGTGTACACAAACTGTCAGTAAGTAACCAGCGTTTCCAGAGGTTGCAATAACAGTTTGTACAGCTGCTGTTTCCAGAACATTTGGAGATTGCATTCCTTCAGGGCATCAATCCGCACATTTGAATGTAAAATCATTCCAACAAAATGTGCCGTTTATGTTCTGGAGAGAACTGACCTATCCCCGGATCTCACCTGCTTGTAACCACATGTTTATCAAAGAATGAAGGCCAGGTGCTACACTGTCTGTAACATTCTGTTCTTTACAGGAAGCATAACAGATCTCCTCATCCTTGTTCCTTCTAGAAACCTGGTGGGTTTAACTGTTTCCCTCCTATATCATGAGGATGTAGCTGCAACTTCAGCATTGTGATACACGGTATGTGAGGAAAGAGAAAGAACCAGCATTTATATGGCACCTTTCACGACCTCAGGATGTCTCAAAGCACTTTACAACCAATGAAGTACTTTTGAAGTGTCATCACTGTTGTAATGTAGGAAACGCAAATCATCAAAGTTGCAAATTTTAGCCTTAATTTAGGCAGGACCATTATAGCAACTAATAAGACATTTGAGATAACTCAACCCAAATTACAATGAAAGGAAGAAAGAAAGACTTTGATTTAAATATTGCCTTTCACGACCACCAGACATCTCAAAGTGCTTTACAGCCAATGATTGGAACACTTCCATCAACCTAAGTTCAAAATGATCGTTTACCATTTAAGAACATAAGAACATAAGAAATAGGAGCAGGAGTAGGCCATTTAGCCCCTCGAGCCTGCTCCGCCATTCAATAAGATCATGGCTGATCTGATCATGGACTCAGCTCCACTTCCCTGCCTGCTCCCCATAACTCTTTACTCCCTTATCGCTCAAAAATCTGTCTATTTCTGCCTTAAATATATTCAATGACCCAGCCTCCACATCTCTCTTGGGCAGAGAATTTCATAGATTTACAACCCTCTGAGAGAAGAAATTTCTCCTCCTCTCAGTTTTAAATGGGTGGCCCCTTATTCTAAGACTATGTCCCCCAGTTTTAGTTTCCCCTATGGGTGGAAATATCCTCTCTGCATCCATTTTGTCGAGCCCCCTCATTATCTTATAAGTTTCAATAAGATCACCTCTCATTCTTCTGAACTCCAATGTGTATAGGCCCAATCTACTCAACCTATCCTCATAAGTCAACCCCCTCATCTCCGGAATCAACCTCGTGAACAGCCTCCAATGCAATTATATCCTTCCTTAAATACGGAGACCAAAACTGTATGCAGTACTCCAGGTGTGGCCTCACCAATACCCTGTACAGTTGTAGCAGGACTTCTCTGTTTTTATACTCTACCCCCCTTGCAATAAAGGCCAACATTCTATTTGCCTTCCTGATTACTTGCTGTACCTGCATACTAACTTTTTGTGTTTCATGCACAAGGATATCCAGGTCTCTCTGTACTGCAGCACTTTACAATTTTTCTCCATTTAAATTATAATTTGCTTTTCTATTATTTCTGCCAAAGTGGATAACCTCACATTTTCCCACATTATACTCCATCTGCCAAATTTGTGCCCACTCACTTAGCCTTTGTCGATTTTTTGTGACCTCCTCACAATTTACTTTCCCACCCATCTTTGTAACATCAGCAAACTTGGCTACATTATACTCGGTCCCTTCATCCAATTCATTAATGTAGATTGTAATTAGTTGAGGACCCAGCACCGATCCCTGCGGCACCCCACTAGTCACTATTTGCCAACCGGAAAGTGACCCATTTATCCCGACTCTTTGTTTTCTGTTCGTTAGCCAATCCTCTATCCATGCTAATATATTATCCCCAACCCTGTTGAGCTTTTATCTTGTGCAATAACCTCTTATGTGGCACCTTATCGAATGCCTTCTGGAAATCCAAATACACCACAACCACTGGTTCCCCCTCATCCACCCTTCTCGTTACATCCTCAAAGAACTCCAGCAAATTTGTCAAACATGATTTCCCTTTCATAAAACCATGTTTGCTCTGCTTGACTGAATCATGCTTTTCCACATGTCCCACTACTGCTTCCTTCAATAGTTTAAAGAGAGTGTGACTGTATTATGGGAACATGGAGTTAGTGAGTGTGCCCATGTTGTGTGGGCTGATTGATTCCATGTTTCTAGTTATTAATACCACTAATATATGACTGAGTCAGTCTTTCCTTATCTAGCCAGCTGTTGAACAGGAAGCTGTCCACACAATAAAAATGACTCTTTGCTTGATCCCAGATTTTTTTCTGTTGCTTAGTCGTGTCTGCTGATGTGAAAAAAGCTTAGAAATTACCTTTAAAGGGAACACCAATTTCTCGGATTCCGATGTTATTTTTGAAAATGGAGTACTTAACTGAAGTGTGTCTCCAGCCATCATCACTGGACTTATCTTTAAAACTGCCTTTTGGTAAATTCCATTAAATGTTTAATTTAGTTGTCATACTAATATCCTGTGAGAATCCAACTGAGCCATGCAGAGGGCTTTACAATGAAGTAACAATGCAGTTCAAGGGGCGATGTTACCATATGGTGGAGGGGAAAATCGATCTGGCTTAGTTTCTGGAACAGTGAGGAAAATCCTGCTCCAGAAACTCAGCAGCAGAGCTGCGTCTTAGATACAATGACGAATCTGTGCATCATCACATTTATACTATGTCTACTGTCACACAACTTCATCCAATGCAGCCTTCATTTTTAACTCTATTTTATCGACATGTCAATATATTGGCCCGGATTTTGCGGTAAGAATAACAGTGAGGCTATCAATGCTCACCATTATTAAGGAGTAAATCAGATAGCAACTTCTGGCGTCCGCACATGCGCAATTAAACATGGAAATCAGGAAGTTGCTGTCCGATTTGCCCTGCTCCTCCACAAGCTTTGCTACACCAATGCTTCGCAGAGTGATTCGGCATTAAAATACATGAAGGGTGTGAGGTTGCGGTACTTACCCACTAGTTACCTACTAAAGATGCCAGAAAAAGTTAGGGCTTTCCCATTCAAGTGTAAGTGAATTTTTAACGGCATGATAAGTCATAATTATTACCAAACAACCTCTCTGGCACTCAAAATTTAGTTTTTTAGTTATTTGTTCGAGATTTTTTTTAATTAAAATAATTTTTTTAATACTTTTTCTCTGTCTCTTTTATCTCTATTAATCCCATAATTCTTTCCCTTTCTTTATTTTGATTTCTGTATATGATTTTACATTGAATTAAATATTCTAATTTATAATTCCTGGTTAGACTCTGAAAGCTTCAGTAAGGATTCTTCCATCTGATTGGTTGAAGAGACACACAGTTGCTTGCCTGTTCACATAGGTCCCAGATCCCCTGTAGAGGGTGCCATGCTGCTTTAGACTCCCGATGACCGTAAGTCGCCCTCAAAAGTCTGTGGCAAGCTGTAAGCCTAATGAACAGAGAGTGTCGTTCATTTGCCACTGACCGCAAAATCCGGGCCATTCAGTACAGGAATCCGCCAAATTTGGCTTTGATTGTTCGGCCTCAATATTAACCCCCTCCCCATGATGGGCAGGAGAGATTTGGAGGGGGGCTTAAACCATTAAACACACGAAAGGTGACCCTAACCCGCCACACATGCCCGTTGTCTTTTTTACGGCGGTGGAATTTGAAGTGTCCGAGTATCCCGCCGTGGAGAGGCAGGTCCTTCATTAACATATTTAAATCATGCTGTGATCGGGAGCCCGAATTGGAATTAACGGCGGCTGCATGAGTTTCCCGGGAAATTCGGCAGTGAAACCGAGGTGAGATTGAATAGCACTCTTTTGGGTCAGGAAGCCAGATCTGAATAATGGTTCAGTGCTCACAGCTGTTTGCTCAGTTCCTTCTGGGAAACGGTTTGGTGAGAGTACTTGTTGTAAGAGACCTCTTTGTAGAGTTTGGAGGTGTTCACACTGAGAACAACTCTTTTGGGGATACAAAATAAACATTAGTTCAAGTGCCCCCCGATCTGGGGGACACTCCAAACATTTTTCAAGGCCCTTTTTTGTGTTATTTTTTTGGTTTTTTTGTAGTTTTTTTGGTGTTTTTTTTGGGCAGTAAAACCATAATTTACAAGTGCCCCCTATAAAAGGGGAGGGGGACACTAAATCCTGGCAATTAAAACAAATTAAACTTTAAAACATATAAAATCAAATTAAAATTTGGTTGCTGGGGGTAACGATGCACTCCAATCCCTCCGGTGCCCACCTCTCGTGGAAGGCTGCGAGCGTACCGGTGGACACCGCATGCTCCATCTCCAGGGACACCCTTCACACTGAGAACATCACGATGGGTGACACCACAGTTGCGTTTGATTGAACTTCAAATGAGGAAGGGATTGAGCATCAGCAGCAGCAAGGGCGTGCTGTGGAGGCAGCTGCAAGTGGCCAGCAGCGAAGGGATCAACAGAGGGGTCGTGGTCGCAGGAAGCACTACCCACTTAACAAGGTCAACAGACAAAGGCTCAGCTTCCTTGACATGCTGGAGGAGCAGTGCTTCCGAAGGCTGGCATTGTCCTGACAGGTGGTCGCAGACATCTGAAACCTCCTAGTATATGACCTTCTACCTGCTGGACTTGGCATCCAAGCACTACCAGTGGCTGTGAAATTCACCACCGCTCTCAATTTCTTTGCTTTCAAGGTGCTACCACAGACATAGCAAGAGTATCATAGTCGGCTGCGCATAAATGCATAAGGCAGGTAGTGGATGGATTGTTTGCCAGGGCTGGGAGATATGTAAACTTCCCCTGTGATGACAATAGCCAAAATGAGCGATGATGCTTTCATACTGCAGCAATCCAAAATCCCCGACATGTTCAGACCTGGAACCAGCCTTAAGTGGTGGTTGCTAGGCAATAAAGGATATCCTGTTCAAACCTGGCTGATGTCACCTCTGATGAACCCCACTGAAGAACACCAGGAGCGGTACAACGTGAGTCATATGACAACCAGATGTATCAAAGAGCAAGCCATTGGCATGCTCAAGTTGCGCTTTAGGGGCCTCGTCAGTTCTGGAGGCTCACTTCAGTACTCACCAGGGAGGGTCTCCAGAATAATTGTGGTGTTCTGTGTGCAGCAGCGAGGATGAGAGGTTCAGGAGGAACAAGCCACTCAGCACTCCTTATGAGGAGTCCAGTACCAAGGAGGAAGATGGTGCGCCCAACGCCAGAGCAGCCACTCACTGCTGCTCGAGATGCCAGGGATGTGTTAATAGTTCGAAGGTTCAGTTAGTCACTCACGCTGGATCAAAGTTATTAAAACATTACCCGCCCACTTAAACAAGCAAACCACTCATTACATATGAACCAATTGGTCTCAGCCAGTTCCACTTAGAAACATAGAAACATAGAAAATAGGTGCAGGAGTAGGCCATTCGGCCCTTCTAGCCTGCACCGCCATTCAATGAGTTCATGGCTGAACATGCAACTTCAGTACCCCATTCCTGCTTTCTCACCAATAGAAACATTGCTTTCTCACCAATAGAAACATTCAGCACTAAACAAATGAAAAGCAGAGTTAGCACTTGCCATGCAAGAATGAGGTACACAGGAAAGTGGTGCAAAGTAATTCATTTAATGGGCTTAATTTTCAGCTCATTTGCGCCTCAGTTAGTGCCCCTGCAGGGCGTTAAATGCTGTTTTTGGGCGTTATGCCGAGCGTCCAGGATTCAGCACCCTGCCGGAAGATTCGACTATTGGTTTGCGCTGGCGAAAAACTTACCGCCTCGCCCTATGTTTTTAGTGTGATGATGACATCAATAGTCGTGCAAAGCTGCGCTAGCGCCCCGATGGAATTTTCGACCTTAACGCCTCATTTATCGCACGCCCCAGGAAACTCTGAAAAAAACACGCAGTCCCAGTGTGCAGCAGGTGCTATTGCCGCCATATTTAAACAGAGGCTGGAGGATTATATATCGCAGTTGTCAGTGACTGCTACGGTTGCGCGCAGAAAGCTGTGCGAGTCTCCGAGTTGCAAACAGTGCTTTTAAGTGCCATGACACTTTGCGCTTTAGGTCAGTGAGAGATTTCAATGGGGGCAATGCTAGTTCGCCAGCGTATCATGCTGGTTGCTATTGGCAGGTGACTTCAAGCTGGGGGAAGGGTTCTTGGCCATGTTGGGCCACAGATTCGAAGAGGTCGTAGACGTATTGGGAGGAAGCATTAACTCCCACGGGTTTACAGGAAACATCGCTCATACCTCCAGCTCTCTGAAGCGCAGTGCGTTAGAAGACTGCACTTCAGCTCCTACAGCCTACCAGCACCAACAGAAATGTGCTACCCATCGTGGTGAAGGTGATTGTGGTAATGGTCTTCTATGTCTCCTGCTCCTTCCAGGCAGCAGTAGGGGACATATGCATCTCTCAACTTGCTGCACATAGCTGCATACCAGGTTACATCATCATCATCATAGGCAGTCCCTTGGAATCGAGGAAGACTTGCTACCACTCTTAGGTGACTGTACAGTCCAATATGAGAACCACAATTTCTGTCACAGGTGGGACAGATAGTCATTGAGGGAAGGGGCGGGTGGGACTGGTTTGCCGCATGCTCTTTTTGCTGCCTGCGCTTGATTTCTGCATGCTCTCGGCAACGAGACTCGAGGAGCTCAAGGCCCTCCCCGATGCACTTCCTCCACTTAGGGTGGTCTTTGGCCAGGGACTTCCAGGTGTCAGTGAGGATGTTGCACTTTATCAGGAAGGCTTTGAGGGTGTCCGTGTAACATTTCCGCTACCCACCTTTGATTCGTTTGCCATGAAGGAGTTCCAAGTAGAGCGCTTGCTTTGGGAGTCTCGTGTCTGGCATGCGAACTATGTGGCATGCCCAGTGGAGCTGATCAAGTGTGGTCAGTGCTTCAATGCTGGGGATGTTGGCCTGGTCAAAGACGCTAACGTTGGTGCGTCTGTCCTCCCAGGGGATTTGTAGGATCTTGCGGAGGCATCGTTGGTGGTATTTCTCCAGCGACTTGAGGTGTCTACTGTACATGGTCCATGTTTCTGAGCCATACAGGAGGGCAGGTATTACTACAGCCCTATAGACCATGAACTTGGTGACAGTTTTGAGGACTTGATCTTCAAACACTCTTTTCCTCAGGCGGCCGAAAGCTGCACTGGCGCACTGGAGGCGGCATTGAAGTCACCGAGGAGGATCAGTTTGTCGCTCATGGGGACGCAGGACAGGGATTTTTCGAGGTTGGAGTAAAAACCCTCTGCCATCAATAATGAACAATGCCCCACCCAACAACTCAAAATGATACAATGATTAAACCAAAACTAACTAAACATTACCTTCTTCCTGCAGCAAGTCAATGTAAAATAAGCTATTTCTTAACACATAACTATTTACAATTTGAACAATTCTACATAAATGCATGAGCTCAACCTTGTGCCAGCCCTTGATGGCTCTTAGCCACACTTGGCCCCCACCTCCCCTTCCCTTCAGCCTCTTCCCACACCTGCTGCTCCTCCTCAGTGAGGCCTCAGTGCCTACAGCAAGGCTGCTAGAGGGCTGCTATGTTTGGGGGCAGACCATGCAGACGGCATCTGAGGACGACCTGGACCAGCTCTTGGCCTGGATTGCCCGGCTACAGACTGTTGCGCCTCATCATCGGCAGAAGCAGTCACCGGTGGCTGGGGTGTGAACCGTGTATGGTGCATGTTTGGCGAGTCAGTGGTGGGAGCTGGAATGCTGTCATCCTGAGAAAGGACAGCATCTTCCATTCCCTGGGAGCCACTGACTCTATGATGGGGCTGGGCCTCAGCATCCAGAGCACGATGTGTCTCCACAACATGCTGGTCTGCTTCAGCTCCGTCCCTTCCCCGTTGGATAGTGGGGAATGCAGAGAGGATGGCAGCAGTCATCGAACACATCACATCACCAAGCTGAAGTGTAGCTTGTGCCTGCGATGCACCCAAGGCTGTGATGTTATCAAGGGCACATGCCACACTCTCTGGAACGCCGCTGTCGCTGCTCGTGGCCACCAGCCTCTGTGTGTGGGCAATGATGGCCTCGCTGGACTCCTGAGTTGCATTGACAATCCATGACACTGCCTCTGCAACAGTCGCAGTGAGCTTGTTGATGCTCTTTGGAATTCATCCCAATGCATCCATAAGCACACAGTGCATTCCTGTGTTTTCCATGGACATTTCCACCAAGTCCAGTTCCATATCTGCCTGTTGTTGAGCAAACCGACTTTGCCGACTCACCGTCCGAAGAGCTGGCCTGCAAGATTGCCCTCTCGCACTACGTTGCTGGAAGCGACTGGGGCCAGGCGCCTCCGAAAACTCAAACCCCTGAAAAATCTCATTGTCGCCAAATAAGGAATGTTGAGAAGGGGCAACTGGTGGGCTCAGCGGCTCAGTGATGTTCGTTGTGTCCACAACCTTGTCATCACCGCCATGGCCTGAGGTTGATGCATCCCAGGAAGGCTGGCGGGATTGTGGTTGATCTTCTGCAAGCACTAAAACACAAACGTGTGGTTAGCAGCAGGGGAGGGGGCAGGGTAATATGAGGAAGATGGTGTTGCACATGTTCATTTGAAGGCCTGCTGCCACTTTATTATATTTCTCAATGCAGTCTCTTCAGTCACGCTATCCATTTACATACCCTCACTACCCGAAGGGGGCTCAGCATCACCCGCGGAAACTCCCCGAGCTGCTACTCCAACGAGGGCCGACATCCGTTCCTCGACATCAGTAAGTGGTAGTATTTGAGATGGCCCCAGCCTGTGCGCAGCTGCTCCCTCCTGTTGTGGGAGTGCTTCAACTGTAACAAGAAAAATAGGAAGGGTTCAGAAAGGGTTGCTCTCCTGTTGTGGCACATATGCCTATCATAGTGCAATAGGTGTGACTGTGTGAATGTTCCAGTGGCTTCCGTTCAATCTGTTTGGATGTTGCATGAGTTTCGTGAGTGATTGTTAGAGGTTAGAGGGATGTAACATAGGGGCTGTAGGTGATATTTCTGAAAGCCATAGCAACAGTGGGAGTGTAATGCAAGGAAGGATGTAAATTAGTGAGTTTATGTGTATCGATCATTAGAAGGCAATGGGTGCAGAAGTAAGCTTTCATCTTTCTTAAGCGTTGTGAAACCCACCCCACAGATAGCAAGACTTTTGAGAGGGAACATATGCATAAAACATTTCACATAGTGCTGAGATTCATATTAAAAGGAAAGGAGGCATACATAAATGTGAATGGTACTCACCCTGATGAACCTCGTAAGGTCATTGAACTTTTTTCGACATTGTGTCCTAGTTCTGGGCACAGTGTCTGCAGCAGACCACCTGTGCTATCTCCCACCACAAATATAGGTGGGAGTGGTCTGGCTCCCCCAGTAAGATGGAGTGAGGACCACCTCCTCTCCAGTGCATGGAGTAAGGCCTCACTCGCCTCATTAGAGAAGCGCCTGGCATGCTGCCTTCCCTCCTGTTCCTCCATCTCTGTAGAAATGGGGTGGTTTATATGCGCATGCACGCAGGAAGCTACCCCGCCCTGCATTAGCAGTTGCGGCGGGAAATAAAAAATTCACTGCGCATGCACAAATTGCCCGCCTCCTTTAACATCGCAAGTTTCGGCACGGGAGCACAAAGTCAGTTGTGTAAGGCCTGACTTAAAGACAACGCTCCTCCAACTTACATTTTCACAGTCAAAGGCGCAAACAATTTTGAGGTGCTGACTTTAGTGCCCCACCGCGATTAATGCTTCGAAATCCAAAAATCCCAAAATCTAGCCCAATGTGATTTAATAAATTAAATATATTAATACATTTTCAAGAACACCCATGTGCATACCCACAGTGAACTACAAAGCTTTTCTCTTTGTATCTCTAGCACTTCTACGTGGTGCAATCCATGTGGCTTCAGCAGAGGGAGTGGTAGGCTGCTCTGATCCCTGCTCCAACTTTAGAGGTGCTCGTGACCGATGACCTCTGGGTGTTGCAGCCCCTGAGGGCCCCGCCAAAGATTGCTCCACCTGCACTTGTGCAGGGGAAAACTGGGCCAGAGGGAGAAGTGGCAGCATGTTGTGCACTGGTTGAAGGGGGAGGGGTGAGGCAACGGGTGAGATGTGGAAATGTTTTGAGAGGAGTTTGCACTTTCATCTTCCCTATCGCCATTGTCCCTCTGCTGGGCCAGCAGCACATCACTCATGCCTCTCTGCGGGAGAGCAGCTTGGAGAAGATCAGTGACATGCTGGAAGCCCACGTCTAATCTGTCAGTCATCCTGTGTAAGGCGCTAGGCATGTTGCCATCTATCATTTGCAACGTCGCCGTCTGGGTCTGCAGGGACTCATTAGTGGGCTGCGTTTCACATTCCACGAAGGAGGCCACACTCACAGTGGAAGTTTGTACCTTTGCAAGGGCCTGTGACATCACTCCAGAAATGCTTGAGCTGGACTCCTCTATCCACTGGGACATTGTGGTTAGTGTGCTTGGCAGGACTGTCAATACCTTGCACGATTGCTGCTTACCCTCCTTTTCATTGATGGCCCACCGGGTTCAGCATCTCTGTCCATCTGAACAGAGCTTGGAGTTCGGCCTCCAACGTAGACTCACCTCAGCTGTCTCCACCACCAGCTCTCTGCTCATACTCACTTGGGAATTGTGATTCACCTGGTGAGAACCCACTGAACTCTCTAACAGGACCCACCAAAGTGTTCGTATCGGCGCTGGTGTCTGGTACGCATGTCTCCTGTGATAATGCACCATCAACAGGAATAAGCTCCTCTGAGGAACCTACATACAAAAAGGGCAGGGCTACTGTTCATCGCATGATGGACTGGAGGAGAGAAAACACAAATGATTTAGTCATGGGAAAGTACAAATGTTGAAATGCCATGATTAAGGTGACCATATTTCATGAACTGCTGAAGTCAAGTCAAGATAACTTTGTCTTGTCGGAGATGTGGGCCTGAAGGATTAATTCTGTAACCCTGCAGCAAAGCACTATCAAACTCGCCATCTCCGATGCTGAGGGAGGCATAAATGCCACTTATCTCCAACTCTTTTATGATCTGTGGGGGTCCGTCTCTGGACCTCTCCCTCTTCCTTGTATTTTACGCTTTCTTCTCCTGCAAGGGACCACAACAGACCAATGAGTGTCTGTGAGGCATGTGTGTATGTGGTGAATGCAGTGCAGTCAGTGAGGGTGATAATCAGGCAGAAGCATCGCAAGTGGCAGGGCATGCATTTGAGGAACGTGTTGACTGTGCCATTTGAGGACATGTGCTGAGAATCGGAGGAATTGACTGAGGTGGTATCACATTACAGAAAGATTAGCGTGAATGGTAGTGAGGATGTGCATGGAAACAGAACGATGGGTACTGCTGAAACTGAAGTAGGTGTGAGGGGTGATGTGAATTAACAAGACAGTGTGAGGGGGTACATTACAGGATGTAGGTAAATCTGCAACTTTGCTCACCTTTCCTGACCTGCTTATGTCATTATAGTGTTTGTTGCATTGGATCCATGTCTGCATGATGTTGCTTCTGCTGCTGACTTAATGTGCCACCTCCAGCTGTGCCTTCTTTGTAGTGGCTGCAGCTTTCTTTTTCCCATTACTGCATCAAGCAGTGCATCCTCAATGTACCTGGGCGCTGCTTTTGGCCTCATACATTCCATTGCTCTGCTTCTACTTCTCCCAAGACAATGCACAAAACTCCAAAGCTACTCCACGTTAAACCTGTGAACTGGGCTTTTAAATATTCGAGGTGAAATCACATCACACCCGATCATGCGCATTGAAGATGCAAAACATGGAGGTAAAATGATGATGAGGCATCCCTGTTGAATTTGGACATTCCCATGATGTTGCGTGTTTGTCGTCGGCTATCGGAACCTCCCCCCACCCACCCCATCCGCCCAGTCCGATCTCGTCTCCATGTTAACATCGAGCCCCAATGCATGGAGCAAAATAATTCTTCTTTTCAATTTGTAGAACCCTTCCTTTTTTTATTAATTCATACCTTTACTATCTTACGTACCACAAAAACATTGGACAGGTGACATACATCCAAGCCTCTGGCTATTAGCAACTTCAATGGAACAACCTGGGAGATTCTCTGTCTTCCTCCAAATGGGAGAGTCCCAAGCATGTAGTTACCATTTTCCTTAATACCAATAACAGGACGAGGAGATTGCTTTGTGTTGAATTATTAGCGTAAATGCTGCTGAGCTACCATGCTCCATTTAAGATGGGACTTAACTCTGGTGGGTCCAGGAAATACTGAAAATAAAGTAAATGAAATTGCGCTCAACACTGTCCCACATCAAACTCAGTAAGAGCTAGAAACGTCACTCTCCCGGTTAATGAGGTATAATATCTGCGGTAAATTTTCATCTTAACTGCCTGCCGGGAATCTGGCGGAGCTGAGCGCCTGATCATTATTGGAACCCGCCAAACTTTATTTCACTGTGATGAAAATTGAGAGCGGTATCTACAAAGGACATCTGCTTCACCAGATTACCAAGCCCAGGCAGTAAAGATAGAAATTTGCCCTTCCGTGTCCCAGTGCAGGAAAAACAGCCTGTATGATTTTCCACCTACTGAAGTGTAAGGATGGCAATCTGGATGGGCTCCCGATGGGCACACTCTCCTCCCTGCCTGATTTTACTCCAGGAGATCCAATACACACAGGTGCAATGACGGAGAAAATCTGCCCCTCAACCTATTCAAACAGTTTTCCAGTGAAGTTGCCCACAAACATTCGGGAAAAAATTGGCTTTCTCTTCCTGCAACTGTCTCTTTACTTGTCCCCCACTCTTTCTCCAGCTGTGAAAGGCAGCGTCTACCCGTCTTGTTTGTTTTTCAGTCTGTCTTCCTCTCTCCCTGTGCATACTTGTAGGGCTAATTTTATGAATACCTGCCAGCTCAGCTATTAGGAAATCACAGGCCTGCTCCCCATGATTCTCAGTCCAATTAATTAATCGATGGAGTGGGGAATCGGGTAAAGCACTGGGTTCATTTCTGGGACCTGGGTTAAAATGCTGCCCAGACTGTTAGCTGTAAGGGTCCAATGTGAAATGAGTTTGAACATGTGGCTACAGTACATAACTGTCTAGGTTAATTGGATGCTGCTTATCAGTATTGCAGTAATACTAAATTAGGTCTCGCTATCTATCCTCAGTCCATGTTCATTTTACAACAGCCAGCTGACTAGAAAGGGATATTTTTTCAAGCTCATTAACAAACTAACTAGTCATTAAACTATTAATGAGGGCTAAAATATAGAAATGCAGGGAGAGGGTGGGGTACATGTTGGCATTGAATGTGTACTCATCACTTCACAATTTATGCATATGCGGGACCAAAAACAACTCAGGATCACGGAGGGGGCTATAATTCACACAGATCGGCCATTATTCTCTATATTATCTCCATCGTCCAGACAAGAAACTGAGGAGAAAAGAAATATGATGGTACTCACAGTAGCTTTAAAGATAGGTTACATGCACAGGAGATCTTATCTTGTAGATGGGCACATTTATTTTTGTCAGTATTTATGGTCTGATAATAAATGATGTACAGTGCCTTGGAGAACTGAGGAAGCAAGAATATAGTTTGTGGTTATTCAGAAACATTTTGGGCTGTAAGCAGTCTAAGTCAGTCAAAGGTATTGTACCTTGGTGTCAATGGTAGCAGAAAAGAACTTGCATTTATATAGCACCTTACACAATGTGCAACAGGTTGAGTCCAGAGATGAGGGAGTTGACTTATGAGGATAGGTTGAGTAAGTTGAGCCTATACACATTGGAGTTCAGAAAAATGAGAGGTAATCTTATTAAAACATATAAGATAATGAGGGGGCTCGACAAGGTGGATGTAGAGAGGATATTTCCACTCATAGGGGAAATTAAAACTAGGGCACATAATCTTAGAATAAGGGGCCACCCATTTAAAACTGAGATGAGGAGAAATTTCTTCTCTCAGAGGGTTGTAAATCTATGGAATTCTCTGCCCTAGAGAGCAGTGAAGGCTGGGTCATTGAATATATTTAAGGCAGAGATAGACAGATTTTTGAGCGATAACGGAATAAAGGGTTCTGGAGTGCAGGCAGGGAAGTGGAGCTGATTCCATGATCAGATCAGCCACGATCCTATTGAATGGCGGAGCAGGCGCGAGGGGCCAAATGGCCTACTCCTGCTCCTATTTCTTATGTTCTTATTTCCTAAATTCCTTAACAGCCGATGAATTGCTTTTGAAGTGTAGTACCTATTGTAATGTAAAGAAACGCAGCAGCCAATTTGCACACAGCAAAGTCCCACAATCAGCAATGAGATTAATGACCTGATAATCTGCTAATCGATTAATCTGTTTTAGTGATATTAGTTGAGGGATAAATATTGGCAGGGACACTGGGGAGAGCATCCCCGTTCACTCGCTATTCTTCAAATTGTGCCATGAAATCTACTTAAGTGGTCAGACAGGGCTCCAATTTTAACACCTTATCTAAAAGACAAATACAGCACCCCCAACAGAACAGTACTCCCTCAGTACTTCACTGAAGTTCCAGCCTAGATCACTTGCTGAAGTCTCCAAAGTGGGCCTTCTGAGATGGAGGCAAGAGTGCTACCACTGAGCCAAAAGCTGTCACCTAGAAACGGTGGACATTTTGAGAACAGGAAAAAGCCATTTGGCCAATGAAGCCACTCCAATTTTTGGTTGCTCAAACCTGCCATGTGCCTTCTCACGAGGGCTAATTTTTACTGAGGGTGTGAAGGTCCATTTGCTGGGTGTGCATATCGGCAAACCGTTCCATCCTAAAGTGTTAAAAAGGTGCAAGCAGTCCACCTGCAATTTTGTAATATATTGGCGGTCAAGGTTCACATTGCATAATCGGAAAATCGGCTCTCATATCTCTATATCCCCTCTACTCCACTCGGCGTGATGTTCTGCTGCCTGAATAGCACAGCAGAAGCATTTGAATGGGACTGCCTATGTGGCAAGTAAAATGCTCCACTTACCTGAGCCATTATTATTAAACATCATTATGTGCGCTGTATCTGATTGGCAGTAATGTGTCCTGTAACCAGGTCTGTGCTATATGATATGATGCGAATTTTAGAGTTGAATTGTCTCAGAGAACTCATTAGTATTGGGTCTAATGTGTGACAACATATGGGAGGTTATGAAAGATCTGTTTCAGAAAAGCCCAAGCAGTACTGGGTCATGTCCTTGGTTAATCACATGGAGATAAATCACTGACTTTTGTTTTTCTTCAATGTATTGATGCTAACTGTTTATAGGGCCCATATTTTAGAGCTCGTTTATGGATCAGTGTTCTGGATACCTGGCTGGTGTTCTAGATATAAACTCACTGGGGAGCAAGAGAAGGAACAAGGTGAAATTACTAAACAACAGCATCTCTTGTGTTGTGAAAAAGAGACGAAGAAAAATGAAAGACACAAAGAAAAGAAGCATAAAGAAGCAAAATCAAGCACAACAATCGAAGTCAGACCACCAGTAAAGTCTCGTACTTGGGCTGATTTATAATCAGCAATGCTGGTAGGAGAATTGACGAGCTATATAAAAGTGATGTAGTGAAATATTCACAGATATTAAACAGAAATAGTACTAGGCTTTTCTGCTATTAGACATTTGATCCCTGGTCCTAGTGGGCTAGGCCCCTGGTTGCCTTTTTTTGCAAGTTATGTGGCGTTTTGTCACCGTTTTATACATTTTTGAAATTCTGTTAGACAAAGACAAGAGCAGAGGTTTTTAAAAAAAGGACAGAATTTCTGTACTCAAAAAGTGAAAAGTTGCTTAGACCACAGTCAGACCCCCGGGACTTACCTTCAATCTGCTGCTGGCCTGCAATCATCCCCCTCACAGCCATGTCCCTCCATACCCAGGGACTTACCTTCGAGCCATTCTCGGCCTGCGATCGTCCCCCTCACTGCCTTGTCCCTCCATACCCAGAGACTTACCTTCGAGCTATTCTCGACCTGCAATTGGCCCGCCTCACAGTCTGTCCCCCCAGCTCCCGGGACTTACCTTCGAGTCTCTGCTGGACCGAGATCGGTCCCCTCACTGCCTGTCCTCTAGCCCCCGGGACTTAGCTTTTTAAGTCACTGTGGTTGAGCCGTCCCTGGAGTCACAGAAGGCTCGCTCAAATAATATCAATGAGGCCAAGGTCCAATTGGGATGAGCATTCCATGCACAGCACCCATTTTGGACCTGAAAATGGGCCTAAGGTCATTTCTGAAGTCAGTATTACTATCCATATATTTCTGAAACTTTGCACAATTTAATTCCAATGCCTGACATACAATCAGCTGCTTTAGTTGTTCGATGCACTGCTCAGTGTGGACAAGAACCGTGTGAGAGCAGGAATGTGCCAGGTTTGAGCTCTGGTCACTGCTCAGTTAGCTGACTTCAATCTGGCAGCAGTGGGTGATACAGTTAGCTGCAGTATCTCTGAGATAGGCTGCAGTGTGTGCTATCCACAGTGCCATTCCTTCATCATCACTGGGTCAAAATCCTGTGACTCAATATCGAACAGAATTGTGGGAGCATGAGGCAATGTGTTGTACTTGAACTGTAGTGACCTTAGTCCTCGATTGATAACTCCAGATTGAGGATCACACCTGGTGGCCTGCCTATTATACTAGGCCAGGCACAACTGTACAGGTAACCTACAAGTCTCTCACTGCTGTACCCTCTGGTGGCACACCTTGTGATAGTACCAATAGTAGCCATGTAGGATACATGACATCACTCTCCCCCAAGCTTTTAGTGCAACTCGCCTCTGCATTGACTGTCATTTATCTTACATTATTATATATAACTGTATCCTAACATGTTATACATGACTGTGATAAGATATGACCTGTAGCCACCAGCATACCTTACCACCAGGGATGCACTTGCAAGAGACAGGTATATAAGGACAGGTCTCAGGCAAGTGCAGCATTCCAGAGCTGTGAAATAAAGGTGCAGGTCCAGTGTGACCTTGACTTCACTACATGCCGCGTATGCATCTGTACTGAGGGGACAGGACTTTACAGTGGCGACGAGTTACGGGATTACAGAATCCACAGAATGGCGAACAACGGATCAGATGAAAAGTACAATGCGGGAGACAATTGGGAGGACTTTATAGAAAGGCTCCAGCAAAGCTTTGTAACCAAAGACTGGTTAGGCGACGATAAGGCAGACAAGAGAAGAGCCCATCTCTTGACCAGCTGTGGCCTGAAAACATACGCTTTAATGAAGGATGTGTTGGCACCCAAGAAACCAGCAAGCAAGTCGTTTGAAGAATTGAGCACACTGGTAAGAGACCACCTGAAGCCAGCGAGCAGCCTACACATGGCCAGACACAGGTTCTACAACTACAGACGCTGTGTGGGCCAGAGCATACCTGACTTCGTGGCGGAACTTCGGAGGTTGGCTAATTTATGTGAGTTCTCTGATGAACTGAGGAGAGAAATGCTGAGAGACTTTTTCATTGAAGGAATAGGCCACGCAGGCATATTCTGAAAGCTCATAGAGACCAAGAACCTGACCTTAGAGGCAGCGGCACTGGTTGCACAGGCATTCTTGGTAGGGGAAGAAGAAACGAGGTTGATTTACAATGCAGGTACGACAACTAACGAAATATCGGAAGAAGTAGTTCACAGCACTAAACAAGCTGCTACCCCCACACACAGAAAACCGGGAGAACAGGCTCTCGACAGCATGCAGAAGCCATCAAGGGCCACAGGAACGGCCGTTCACACCTCATCAACCCACAATGCGAGCAATCAACTACAAACTGAGAGAAGCTCAAGAGAGATCAGCCAGACGCAGCTCATTCTTTGGGAACACTTTGAACAATGGAACAGGTCTGTGCTGGAGGTGTGGGGGTGGGCACTTGTCAAGGGGATGTCGATTTCAGCAGGCTGTATGCAGAAATTGTGAATATACAGGTCATTTGGCCCGCATGTGCAAAAAAACGGCAGCTCGGCTGTTATACGAATCGGATGGGTCGGAAAGCGGACCAGAAGATGGTGGGGACAGTACCTGAGACACCGATGTACAGTGGGTCAACAAGATCAATGGCCGCTGCTCCTACAACAGAACGCCTTCTATAATGATGAGGGTCCTACTCAACGGGATATCTGTCAACATGGAGCTGAATACGGGAGCGAGTCAATCTCTCATGGGCACTCAACAATTTGAACAACTGTGGCCGCATAAAAGAGACAGACCAAAACTCACAAGGGTCGACACCAAACTAAGGACCTATACCAAAGAAATCATACCAGTCCTTGGCAGCGCCATGCTCTCTGTCACATACAAAGGGACGGTGAACCGACTTCCCCTGTGGATTGTCCCCGGAGACCCCCCAGCACTGCTGGGGAGAAGCTGGCTGGCAAAATGAAACTGGAAATGGGATGATGTCCATGCCATGTCATTAGAGAAACGGACCTCCTGCTCAACAGTTATAAAGCGATTTGAATATCTCTTTCAGCCAGGTGTGGGCACTTTCAAAGGGGCCAAAGTCAAAATCTACATCACACAGGATGCTAGACCGGTTCATCACAAGGCCAGAGCTGTACCCTATGTGATGAGGGAAAAGATTGAACACGAACTAGACAGGCTTCTGCGGGAAGGCATTATATCACTTGTGGAATTTAGCGACTGGGCAAGTCCCATCGTCCCAGTCATGAAGCCTGATGGATCCGTACGAATCTGTGGGGACTACAAATCTACCATAAACAGAGTCTCCCTACAGGACCAGTACCCGCTGCCCAGAGCAGAGGACTTATTTGCCACATTGGCTGGAGGTAAACTTTTCTCAAAATTAGACCTCACATCTGCGTATATGACGCAAGAATTGACCGAGGAATCCAAGCTACTCACCACCATCAACACACATCGAGGCCTTTTCATGTACAATCGATGCCCATTCGGCATCAGGTCGGCAGCTGCCATATTCCAGCGCAACATGGAGAGTCTGCTCAAGTTCATCCCGGGGACGGTTGTATTTCAAGACGACATACTTATCACTGGCATGGACACCGACTCCCATCTTCGCAATTTGGAGGAAGTACTAAAGCGATTAGATCGGGTAGGCCTACGAGTCAAGAAATCCAAGTGCCTGTTTCTCGCACCCGAGGTTGAATTTTTGGGCAGAAGGATTGCCGCTGATGGAATCCGCCCAACAGATTCCAAAACAGAAGCAATTCGCCTGGCACCCAGGCCCCAGAATGTCTCAGAACTGCGCGCCTTTCTTGGGCTACTCAATTACTTTGGGAACTTTATGCAGAACTTAAGCACGTTGCTGGAGCCTCTCCACGTGCTACTCAGGAAGGGGTGCGATTGGTTTTGGGGGGACGCCCAGGAACGCGCCTTCAATAAGGCACGCAAACTTCTGTGTTTCAAAAGTGTTTTGACTTTCTTTGATCCAGGTAAAAAGCTCGTTCTCACATGCGATGCATCAGCGTATGGGGTCGGGTGCATTTTGCAACATGTCAATAGTGCGGGCAAATTACAACCCATAGCTTATGTCTCCAGGTCACTTTCGCGGGCGGAGCGCAGGTACGGAATGGTAGAGAAGGAGGCGCTCGCGTGCGTGTACGGTGTCAAAAAGATGCACCAATACCTTTTCGGGGCCAAGTTCGCTTTAGAAACCGACCACAAGCCCCTCACATCCCTCCTATCCGAGAGCAAGGCAATAAACGCCAATGCCTCGGCGCGAATTCAACGGTGGGCACTCATGCTGGTGTCCTACGACTATACCATAAGGCACAGACCAGGCACAGACAACTGTGCCGACGCACTCATAAGGCTACCCCTGGCGACCACGGAAGGGTCTGACTAACAGGACTGTGAGATAGTCATGGCAATCAATGCCTTTGAGTCTACAGGTTCACCCATGACGGCTCGCCAAATCAGAGTCTGGACGGCCAGCGACCCCACGTTATCCTTAGTAAAAAGATGTGTCCTAACCGGTGACTGGGCAGAGGCTCGCGATGCCTGCCCCGAGGAATTAAAACCCTTTCACAGGCGCATGCATGAGCTATCACTACAAGCAGACTGCCTGTTGTGGGGCAGCCGAGTAATCATGCCTCTGCGAGGCAGAGAGGCATTTGTCCGGGAGCTCCACCGCGAGCACCCGGGGATCGTTCTCATGAAGGCCATAGCCAGATCCCACGTCTGGTGGCCTGGTACTGACGCGGACTTGGAGCTCTGCGTCCGAAGGTGCACCATTTGTGCCCAACTCAGCAATGCCCCCAGGAAGGTTCCACTGAGCCCCTGGCCCTGGCCTACCAAACCATGGTTGTGGGTGCACGTAGACTATGCGGGCCCATTCATGGGCAAAATGTTCCTCGTAGTTGTAAATGCATTTTCAAAGTGGATCGAATGCACCATTTTAAACTCGAGCACAACCTCCACCACTGTGGAGAGCCTCGCAACCATGTTTGCAACGCACGGAATCCCTGACATATTGGTCAGTGACAATGGTCCGTGCTTCACCAGCGCAGAATTCCAAGACTTTATAATTGACCACGGCATAAATCACGTCAAGACGGCACCGTTCAAGCCGGCCTCCAATGGCTAGGCGGAGAGAGCAGTGCAAATCATTAAACAAGGCATGCTTAAAATCCAAGGTCCCAAGCTGCAGGGTCGCCAGTCGCGACTGCTACTGGCATACAGATCTCGTCTGCACTCACTGACTGGGATCCCCCCGCGCAACTGTTGATGAAAAGGACTTTAAAAACAAGGCTCTCATTAATCCTCCCAGACATGCACAAAATCGTTGAGGCAAAGCGCCGTAAGCTGACTGAGTTCCATGACAGAAATTCGAGCGGGAGATGGAATGAGATAGGGGACAAAGTGTTTGTACTAAACTATGGCAGGGGTCCCAAATGGCTTGCAGGGACAGTAAAGGGCAAGGAAGGAAACAGGCTACTGGTAGTACAAATGGACAATGGCAAAACCTGCCGGAGGCATGTAGACCAAGTCAAAAGCAGATTTACCAACAATACTGCGGAACCAGAGGCAGACTACAATGTGGAACTCGCACCACACCTGGTGGACAGACAGAGGGAACAACCTGAGGAAAGAGCAATCCCAACAGACAGCCCAGGCGAGTCAACAACAATCACCCAATTGAAACAGACAGCCCAGGCGAAATACCAGCAACCACACCCAAAGAAAAACAGACACCAAGGCAAACAACTGAACCACAACTCAGATGCTCCACGCGAGAGGGTAGACCACCTGAGAGACTGAACCTGTAAAGACAATAAGACCTTGGGGGAGGGTGATGTCATGTATCTTACATTATTATATATAACTGTATCCTAGCATGCTATACATGACTGTAATAAGATATGACCTGTAACCACCAACATACCTTACCACCAGGGATGCACTTGCAAGAGACAGGTATATAAGGGCAGGTCTCAGGCAAGTTTAGCATTCCAGGGCTGTGAAATAAAGGTGCAGGTCCAAAGTGACCTTGACTTCACTACATGCCTCGTGTGAATCTGTACTGAGGGGACAGGACTTTACATTGACTGTGCTCTGGGCTTAGCTCTATCTGGTTGACCCTTGGCGGGCCGTTTCAATCTTGGGTGAGTGGTTGGTGTTTCGTTGGCAGTAGAGTGCTGGTGGTTGCTGTTTGTCTGTGTCCCTGACCACCCTATTCTTCCCCCCCCTCCAACCACCACATATAGATTATGCCGGAGGCTCATTGCATTCATGTGCATTCAAGTCCAGAAAAACAAGTTTGCATTACATTTGTGGTTCAGTTTTGAGACAAGTACGTTAGACTGGTGAGATACACTATCAATACATACTGGGGAGCGGTAACCGGTGGGCAAGGACAAGCTAGTTCCAGAACTGCTGGATGGTGTGCAGGTAGTCTGGTGGCGGCGCGGTGCCCAGTGCTGGCAGTGGGAATCTGGTTGACTCAAGTTGCCTGCTCTTGGAGCTGTTGCCATTGCTCCTAGCGTCGGGCGGGTTCACAGAGGCCTGTGACCTCCCTGTCCTTTCTTTGTGCTCTAGGTCACTGCTGCTCCCTGAGGAGCTGTTGTCTAGCAATGCACAGGGAACTGCTGACTCACTGGTCTGGGCATTGTTTGGTTTGGGATCCTGGCTTGTCCCGGTCCCCTTTGGGAGGACTGTTGCGGGTGATCCTTCGTTCCCGGGTATGGCCTTTGAGGAGATGGGGTCTGGAGGCTGAGCCTTAGCACAGTTTATTCTTTCAGGCTCGTGGCAGTTGGTGCCATCGTTTGCCTGAGAAGCGGAGCCGAACAGGGGCAGGGTTTCGATACCGGTGCCGTTGCCCTCTTGAGATCGCTTGCTCTGCAGCTCGTGTTTATTGGCTGCTTGTGGCCACACTCCATGGTGCATAACTCTGGTCCCAGGGACACAGGCTACAGCGTTGGGTAGCTCGCTGGACCTGTGTGCTCCCGATGGGTGTTTGCCCGCTGCATTGGCTGTGCAGTTGAAATCCTACCTCGCACAACGTTTCATTACTTATTGTGAATACCCTGTAGAGCCGATAGTGATCGCGCGACTTTTCCTTGCTTGCTGCATGTGCACAATTCTGATTGTCAATTACACATTTTACATGATCGCAGTCCGCGACTTTTCCTTGCTTACTGCATGTACAGAACTCTGATCATCAGTTACACATTTTATCTCTAACGTGCGGTTGCTATTACATTGCTTGAGTGTGTGGAACTGTCCCTTGATGTGTGGTGGGTTGCAGGCCTCCTTTAAGAGAGCCTTGCTTTCTTTACCCCAATCCTCTTCTCCGTTTGGTGCCACATGTTGCTCCATCAGCGCTGCACCTCATGGTCTGGCCGCCGCCATCTTTTTCTTCAGTGCATCACCTCGTGGTTTGGATACCATCTTTCCTCCATCCACGATGTCGACGGCGGTGATCTTCTTCTCCCTGGATTCTGCCTCCAAAGCTGGGAAGTCGCCTCTGGATCTGATTTTCTTCCTCTGGAGTCCTGCCACTGGAGCCTGGAAGGTGCGTTCGGGTCGTCTCAGCTGGATCACCTCCACACAGTCATGCTGAGCTGTCTGTGTCTCGGGTGCTGTGCTGGTCTGCTCTCTGGTGCCGGATCCAACCTCAGGTGAGGGCTTGCTTTGCCTCTGAGTGCAGAGGACGTCGATCGCTGGAGGGGTGAAGTCTTCCCACTTCCAAAGGATTGTCTCCATCCACCTTCTGCCGAGCAGCATGGGTCCATCACCTGCAACAATCCACAGAGGTAACTTGTGCACCGCGCCCTTAACATCCGCACTACCAACGACTGGGATAATTTCATCGGTGTAGGTGCGCAGCTTTGCCTGAACTGGGACCAACTTGGGTCATTCAGCTTGATTGTCCCATAGCCTCGCAAAGGCTTGTTGATTCATTACTGACTGGCTCGCCCCCCTGTCCACTTCCATGAAGACTGGAATGCCATCTATCTCGACTTCCATCCTCAACGGGGAACACTCGTTGGTGCAGGTAAACATGCTATATACCTCATCGTGGGGCTGAGCTGCCTCTCTGCCTATCGTTTCATAATCCGCGCTGGATTCGTGGCTATCTGCAGACTCTTCATCGACACAGTAAGTCATATTTCTCTTACACATTCACTGGAGGTGGACCTCTGTGCTGCAGCCTTTGCATACATAGTCTTTAAAATGGCACTGGTGAGCCCTGAGATTCCCTCCATAACGCCAGCAGGGAGCTACTCGATGAGCCCCCCTCGGCGGACCCTGAGTTAAGGGACTTGGGGGCCTGTTCTCTCTTCCCTGAGAAGGTTCGCGCTCTACAGTCCAGCCTCTAAAAGGCGCCACTCTGTGCACAGTACTTGCCCGGTTTGAGTCCTGAGGATGAGTCATCTGCCTAGAGCCGCAGGTCGAGGTCATGAATGCCTGGCTCACAGAGATGGCCTTCTGCAGTGTGACTGTGGTATCCGCCGACAGTAGCTTGTGAAGAAGGCCCTCATGGCCGATTCCAATGACAAAAATGTCCCGCAGCGCTTCGGTGAGGTGTTTGCCGAAATCACACGGTGCCGCCAGCCTCCTGAGGTCTGCAGCGTATTTCGTGATTTCCTGGCCTTCGGGCCGTCGGTGGGTATAGAACCGATGTCTGGCTGTGAGGATGCTCTCCTTGGGCTTGATTTGCTCATGCATCAGTGTTACGAGCTCTTCGTATGCCTTGGTCGTTGTCTTCGTTGGTGCCAGCAAGTCCCTGACGAGGCCATAGACAGTGGGCCCACAACTGGTTAGCAGGATAGCTCTGCGCTTGTCAGCCAGTGTGGCCGGATTGTTGCCTGCCAGGTCGGTTTCTGTGAAGAAATGGTCGAGCCTCTCCACAAAGGCATCCCAATCATCACCATCGGCGAACTGCTGCAACGTACCAAGGGTAGCCATTTTCGCGTGAAAGTCCGTAATCTCGTCGCCAATTGTTATGTCCTTGGATGCTCTGATAATGACTCCATGAGGCAATGTGTTGTACTTGAACTGTGGCGACCTTAGTCCTTTATTGATAACTCCAGAATAAGGATCACACCTGGTGGCCTGCCTTTTATATTAGGCCAGGCACACCTGTACAGGTAACCTGCAACTCTCCTACTGCCGTGCCCTCTGGTGGCACACCTTATGATAGTACCAATAGTAGCCATGTAGGATACATGACAGTTTTCTGGTGGCACATGTTGGAAAATTCAAGTACATGAATGTCAGATAAGCCTAGGATTGGTTTAACTATGATGCCTTCCACAGTCTAATTGCCTGCTGACACTCATTAGCTAGGCTTGCCTGAAAGATGCACCTGGGTGAGGTACTGAAAGAGGCAGGATCATTGTGAATCTGTACCCCAGCATTGGTCAGTACCTGTGGAGGAGGGGAGGGGAGAGGAAGAAATCAAAACCAGTTAATCTCTACCACATGGTTATTATTCACACAGAAAGAAGAAAAGGAAATAACTTTTATTGATAAAGTACCTTTCAGAACCTCACAAAGCGCTTTACAACCAATGAAATATCTTTGAAATGTAGTCATGTTGTAATGTTTTTTTTATTCATCCACGGGTATTGCCAGCATTTATTGCCCATCCCTAACTGCCCTTGAGGAAATGGTGGTGAGCCATCTTGAACTATGTGGTGATGATTTTTTTTCATAGCAGTTTGCTACAACTGAGTAACTTGCTAGATCATTTCAGAGGGCAGTTAAGAATCAACCAAGTCAACATTGCTGTAGCTCTGGAGTCACATATAGGTCAGACCAGGTAAGGACGGCCAATTTCCTTCCCTAAAGGGCATTAGTGAACCAGATGGGTTTTTTACAATAATCTGGTAGTTTTATTATCACCATTACTGATACAAGCTTTTTAATCCCAGATTTATTTAATTAACTGAATTTAAATTCCCCAGCTGCCGTGGTGGGATTTGAACTCATGTCTCTGGATCATTAGTGCAGGCCTCATGATTACTAGCCCAGTAACATAGCCACTATGCTACCATACCCATAATATAAGAAATGCAGCAGCCAATTTGTGCACAGCAAGCTCCCACAGACACCAATATGATAATGACCAGGCACTCTGTTTTAGTGAGATTGGTTGAGGGATAAATAGTGGCCAGGATACCAGGGAGAATTCCCTTGCGCTTCTTCAAAGTGTTGCCATAGAATCTTTTACATCCACTCTGCGAGGGCATGCAGGGCCTCAGTTTAACATCGCATCTGAAAGATGGCCCTTCTGACAGTACAGCCTTCGCTCAGTACTGCATGGGAGTGTTAGCCTAGACTATGCGCTCAGGTCCCTGGAGGGGGCCTTGAACCCACAACCTTCTGACTCAGAGGCGAGAGTGTTGCCACTGAGCCAAGGCTGACAGCTGACACATATTTAATATATATGTGTAATCTTGGGAAATTATGCAAATCTGTCCCACATATACTATTCCAGGGAAATTAAGCAGATATATACAATATATACTATTCACATTAGAAAAAAAGGAATAGCCAGCCTGTCTTTATGTTTTAATATAATGTGTATTTTATTCATAGTTCTCTCCAGTCCATTGTCAGCACACCCTTAATTTCATCAGAAAGGACAGATGCCCCACCATAGACATCTCCACAACCTCAAACCAACACTAGTCCTGTGAACCGAGGTGGACTCCCTGGTGATTTTTCCCTTCCTTCTGTCAGCCAGTCAGCTTGAGAACTGTGGGCTCCTAATGTTAAAAAGCTAATAACCTATTTAAAAATTTTGATAGCCTGGGGGCCACTGGCAATTATAGATTTCAATTCCTGCCACCCACTGTTTTTTTTGACAGCCTAATGTCACGGTACATAAGCACTCACAAATGGGACTTCTTAGGCCCCTCGTCTTTGCAGTTAGTTGCAGTGAAAGGCAGCCATTTTGGTTCACACACACAGACAATAAAAAGCTATTACATCTTGACAGCATTGCTCATAGAGTTGTCACTCTGGTGCTATTAAAGGCAAGAGAGAACAGATCAAATCCATGGAGAATTTTACAATTAAACAGTCTCCGTAGTGTTCTAAATATCTTCTTTGCCGCCATCTTTGATCTAACTTGGGCTGCTTTGAGAACAGGTAAATGAATTCAAGTTCACAAGTGACCTGATAACACGCCGTTCTTTAAGACCCGTGACCTTTCAGAGCACCATTTTTAAAAAAACGCTCTGCAGGAGTTTGAAAAAAATGTTCAAAGCATCTGCTTCAGCAGCAAAGCGAAAAGGTCACTTTGCACTACAATGAATTTTTCAGTGCTTTTTCCCATAATTTAGAGATACTCGCTGAGTTTTTCTTCCTAATATTCGGTTGTGTTCCTTTAGTGTTCTGAATTCTTTTTAAAACCTTTTAAATGGTGTTAATTTTTCTATTTGAACACTACAGTGTAAATAAGGTTCAGTTTTTTAATATTGAAGTAAGACTTACAGAGGAACCTGGATGTAATGTGATGAAACATCCTGGGCACAGCTGTAGAAAAATAAAACAAAATGCCTCAAAAACATACAATGAACACCAGAGCCTCGATTTTCCTGTGTTCATAATGATCAGGCAATGTACTAGCCATAAACGGAGGACCACAAAACTCTCCCTGAATGTATTTCTCTGTTGTTTTAGAAGAGAGGATAACCATTTACTTTCAATGGATTGGAAAATCACTTCAGAATTTGTATGGTGTCAGCTGTGGTTCAGTGGTAGCAATCTTTGCCTCTGAATCAAAAGGTTATGGGTCCAAGTTCCACTCCAGAGACTTGAGTATAAAATCTAGGTTGACACTCCCAGTGCAATACTGAAGGAGTACTGCACTGTCGGAAATGCAATCATTGGATGAAACATTAAACTGAGGCCTGTCTGCCCTCTCAGCTGGGGGAAAATGATTCCACAGCACTATTTTGAAGAAGAACAGGGGACTTTTCCGTGGTGTACTCCCAATATTTATTGCTCAACCGTGGACAAACTGTAGCAAATGGATTTCAATGTAGGCAAATGTGAGGTCATCCACTTTATACCTAAAATGGATAGAACAGATTATTTTCTAAATGGTGAAATGCTAGCAACAGCGGAGGTCCAAAGAATCTTGGGGTCCAAATACATAGGTCATTAAAATGTCATGGACAGTTACCTGACGTACTGTGAGCAATTCTGGGCACCACACCTTAGGAAGGATATATTGGCCTTGGAGGGCGTGCAGCATAGATTTACCAGAATGATTCCTGGACTCCAAGTGCTAAATTACAAGGTGAGATTACACAAACTAGGGTTGTACTCCCTGGAATTTAGAAGATTAAAGGGTGATTTTCTTAAAGTTTTCAAGACATTAAAGGGAACTGATAAGGTAAAGAGAAACTATTATCGCTGGTGGGCATAGTCTAAAAATTAGATCCAGGCCTTTTAGGACTGAAATTAGGAAACACCCCTACATGCAAAGGGTGGTAGAAGATTGGAACTCTCTTCCGCAAATGGCCATTAACACTTGGTCAATTGTTAACTTTAAATGTGAGATTTGATAGATTTTTGTTAACGAAAGGTATTAAGGGATATGGAGAAAAGGCAGGTATGTGCAGTTAGGTCACAGATCAGCCATGATCTCATTGAATGGTGGAACAGACTCGAGGGTTTAAATAGCCTACTTCTGTTCCTATGTTTCTATGTTTCCTATGTAATATCACTAACACAGTTTATCTGGCCATTATCTCATTGCTGTTGGTGGGTCCTTGCTGTGTGCAAATTGGCTGTTGTGTTTCCTACATTACAACAGTGACCACACTTCAAAAGTGCTTCATTGGCTGTAAAATGCTTTGGGATGTTCCGTGGTCATGGAAGGCGCTATATAAATGCAAGTTCTTTCATTCTTTCTTTACCTGGTATAGTGTTGAAAGATTATATCGGCTCAAGTCTACTTGCCTACAAAATGGAGGTAACAGCATTTGTTTTTCAAAATCAACGCAAAGGAAAGACTGACCTTTAAGAAAACTTGCAAAGTTAGGATTCACCAGTATTTTGTCATGTATCAAGAGTGAATTACATTTCTAAATCCATAAGCAAGTAGGAGAAGTATTCTACAAGGAAGCACGCAGAGGATATTACTCATGTTTGAACTAAGAGGGACAGAAGTGCCAAGTGAATTGTTTCCAGCAGAGCCACAGCATAAGATGGGTGTCAAAAGTCAACGGTTCAGTATTGGAATTTTGAAAGGCACAATGTGAAATGAGGAAAGACACAAGGTGGCCGCAGATTCCTGAAGTACGTTAAATTTCCGACAGCTGAGAGCAGAAGCCTGTGTGAATAAAAGGCCTCAATCACTTCCACCAGAACAAGTACAAAGCAAAAAAAACACAAGGGGGAAAACTCCGCTGAGCAGAAAAAGGGTCAAATTGAGATGAATGTAATTAGTCGCAGACAATTTTACTGGTGTTCCCATGGAAACTGTGCTATTACTACTCTACCAGCAATAGTCATTTCTAGCAGGTTACATTCTTTCTGGGAGCTTTCTCGATTGTCATTAAGACCTTCGTTTGAACTAAAATATGATCTTAAAGCAGTAAAGCAGTTGGGCCTGAATTCATTGCATAAAGATATTAGCAGATACAAAGAAAATCCTGGGAATGCTGAAAATCTGAAATAAATCTGGGCCTGTAATTCTGAACAAGCCTCTCTGCAGACGGAAGTGCGGTGCAGCGGGCACTGAGCCTTTCATTGCAGTGATATGCAGCTTGTGTCCTGGTGGGGGGAGAGGTGGGGGTCATCTGTACACTCGGGGTGATTAGGTATCACTGAAATATCTAACGTCTACGATCTAACGGGGGAGGTCACTTAAGTGGAGCATGGTTGGGTAGAGCACTGTATTATCATATCCAATATGATGAAGATTGCGGCATTGGGTGGAGGGGGGGTGGGGGTGGGGGTGGTAATCCGTTTTTCTGTATGTCAATAGTGCTCTCCCAACACACTAGGGACTGACATCTTGGCTGGCCATGTTGAATGGTCCCCTTTGTATAACGGCTGGAGTTGAATAATTTTAACAAAAGCATAACAATTTTTCTTTGGTGGTGCAGGCCGCAATCCTGCTCCAACCCCCCAAGTGCGGCACGTTAATGCCATTTGTTGGCACATATGATATGCTAAGACTCCTCTGTCACAGCAGAAATATTAACGCATTTAAAATAAGCGGATTAATGCCTGCGTTAAAATAGTGGACAGGAGAATGTCACGACACAATGTAATGTCTGAAGCGGCTCAATGAGTAGCACTCTCAAGGTGGGAGGGGTTAGGAGTGAGCAGGTGCTGCTGATTACTGCAGGAGTTGGAGTAAGTGTATAAAAAGTTGGTGGTGTTTTTTTTCACATTTTAGGGCCTTTTTGGCCCATAAACATCAGCCAGATGGCTGCTGAGGGGCCTGGAGTGCTGGGCTCCTCAGAAGACAATGCTCCCAGTGTGAATTTAACCAGGGGAGAGAATGTCTTGGGAAGGGGGAATAAACGGCCCAAAGATTTGGGCTGGGACCCCAGGAGGTTTGGAAAAGAAAGCACAGTGGTGGTTCACTGCCAGGATAAGGAGATGTGAGCTTGGGATATCATCCAGGCGGTACACGAGGACTGCGGTGAGGGAGACTGCTTCGCTTGCCGACCAAAGCCGAATGTTGGATTCGAAGTGACGGCCAGTGGCCGAGAGGAGGTGGAAAGACTTTTACTGAGCCTGAAGGTTGGTGAGAAGTACTTGGTTGTATCTTTGCTGTATTGCAAAGAGGTGGTAGTTTCATTTTTAAACCCGTCGGTTTATGTTGAGGACGATGTGCTGATAAAAAGGTTGGAGTCACGGGACATTAAACTTTGCTCTGTGTTAAAGAGGAGACACAATCTTGGATCACTGATAGCCGATGGAACCCGTTATGTAAAAGTGCGGTTTCCAGAGGGGTTGAAGTTATTACCCTACAGCATGAAATTCGAGACAATGGAAGGAGTGCAGTGCTTCCGGGTTCTGCATGATAACCAGGTGAAGCTTTGCTATTACTGTCTTGGACACGACCATTTAGTAAGAAGCTGTCCAGACCTGCACTGTTATAACTGTGGCAAGTCTGAATACATCGCTCGGAACTGCAAGGCAGAGAGCTGTGCGGTTTGTCACAAAGGCCCCACCCACCGATTGTGAGGCAGAAGGAAGCTCCTTGAGCGACGAGGAGATGGGAGAAGGAGCACGAGGTGTGACTGAAGTGGCCAGAAGGACACAGCCGCCGAACGGAATGAGGAAAGAGCACAAGAAGAGGCAGAAAATTGCGGAGCAGAAAACAGGATGGAGATGGTGGAAAACACACCAAGTATGGTGGAAAAGGACAAAGTCAGCGGAGGACATCACGGGTCAGGGACAGAGTCGAGCCATAATATGACTCGCCTTCAGGTGTCCATGGGGGGAGCAGAGGCGGGTGCGGATAAGTGTAAGTACTCCAAAGAGAGATGGGGAGTTGTACACCTTGGGGAGCAGGAAGGGGCAAGAACAGGAGAGAGTGCAAGAGGCAGGAGTCTTAAAGGAGCAGCAGGATGGGAGTGGGGAGACAAAGACGCCAAAATGGAGCAAGATGGGTGGAGACGCACCATTGTTGGAGAAACCATGTTAGCAGGAGGACTTTCTGAGGGAGATTCTATATCTGACGGGGAACAGAGACGGGAGATTACAGAAGAGCTCAAGAGTGAGGAGTCAGAGGAGGATGGAGACATGGAATTGGGGGGTGAGGGGGAGCATCATGTGGAAAGGGAAAGGTTAGTGAGGGGCAGAAGGAGGGAGAAGGGGCAGTTCCGTGGCCTAAATTTAATGTAAGGAAGAGGCTGAAACTGTAGGAAAGTTCAAACAGGAGGTGAAAAAGAGCCGGAGGCTGCAGGAGAAAGCAACATCTGCCCAAAAGGTTGGGAAGGAGCATGAGAGGAGGGTAGGGCCAGGGATTAAACAATGATGGGGGGATTATCAGACACACTTTTATTATGAGCAATGATTACATTGGTCTCGATTAATGTGAACGGACTGAAGGGGGAGAAAAAATTGCAGCAGATGTTGCAGTGTTTTAAAGGCACTGACCTGTTGTGTCTGCAAGAAACCTTTTGGGGTGAGGATATCCTAGAAAGAGTTTGAAAGGTTTGGAAGGGAGAAGTGTTTGCAAGTTGCGCAAATAATAATAGTAGAGGGGTTGCTGTTTAAGTGTGTTCGTCAATAAAAGAGAACGTTGCATTGATGGACAAGGACACTGCATGGAGATTTTTACAGCTAAAGGTACAAATGGATGAAGTGAATTGTGATCTCTTTAATATCTATGCACCGAATGACCATTGCAAGCTTCGTGAGTTTTTTCAGTGGTTATTCACAGAAGTGGCAGAGGTGGAAAACCCTTGTATAGTGGGGGATTTTATCTTGGATGGCCATTTTAGCCCAGATGACCTATAAGGATGATAACTCCAGAGAGATGATTGTAAAAATGATGGCAAATTTAAATTTGAGAGACTTATGGAGGGATCGGATCCCCATAAAAAGGGAGTTCTCCAGAAGAGGTTGCGTGAGTGCTGTTTTAAAACAGAGCCGAATAGATTTTGTGTTAATGCGGGAAGAGTTAATTTCTGAGGTGATGGAGATTTATTATAAAAAAGTATTTTTTAGTGACCACTTGGCTTTGGTTCTTAAAATTAGGAACAGCAGAGTTAAGATCGGTCCAGGGGTGTGGATTTTAAACAATCGGTACCTGAAATAAATTGCTTTTAAAGAAGGGATTTTAAATATAATAAAGAATGCTGGAAGGAATCTTTATTCTTGAAAGAAAAAAGAGTTTGGTGGGACAATTTCAAGTATGAGATTAAAGTATTTTAGAAACAGAGAAACATAGAAAATAGGTGCAGGAGTAGGCCATTCGGCCCTTCGAGCCTGCACCGCCATTCAGTACAATCATGGCTGATCATTCCCTCAGTACCCCTTTCCTGCTTTCTCCCCATATCCCTTGATCCCTTTAGCTGTAAGGGCCATATCTAACTCCCTCTTGAATATATCCAATGAACTGGCATCAACAACTCTCTACGGCAGAGAAATCCACAGGTTAACAACTCTCTGAGTGAAAAAGTTTCTCCTCATCTCAGACCTAAATGGCTTCCCCTTATCCTAAGAAAATGTCCCCTGGTTCTGGACCACCCCAACATCGGGAACATTCTTCCCGCATTTAACCTGTCCAGTCCCGTCAGAATCTTATACGTTTCTATGAGATCCCCTCTCATCCTTCTAAATGGCAGTAAATAAAGGCCCAGTTGATCCAGTCTCTCCTCATATGTCAGTCCAGCCATCCCTGGAATCAGTCTGGTGAACCTTCGCTGCACTCCCTCAATAGCAAGAATGTCCTTCCTCAGATTAGGAGACCAAAATTGAACACAATATTCCAGGTGAGGCCTCACTAAGGCCTCCCTGCTCCTATACTCAAATCCCCTAGCTATGAAGGCCAACATACCATTTGCCTTCTTCACCGCCTGCTGTATCTGCATGCCCACCTTCAATGACTGATGGACCATGACACCCAGGTCTTGTTGCACCTCCCCTTTTCCTAATCTGCCACCATTCAGATAATATTCTGTCTTCGTGTTTTTGCCCCCAAAATGGATAACCTCACATTTATCCACATTATACTGCATCTGCCATGCATTTGCCCACTCACCTAACCTGTCCAAGTCACCCTGCAGCCTCGTGGCGTCCTCCTCACAGCTCACACCGCCACCTAGTTTAGTGTCATCTGCAAATTTGGAGATTTTACACTCAATTCCTTCATCTAAATCGTTAATGTATATTGTAAAGAGCTGGGG
The DNA here is from genome assembly GCF_044704955.1 of Pristiophorus japonicus. Classification (NCBI taxonomy): domain Eukaryota; kingdom Metazoa; phylum Chordata; class Chondrichthyes; family Pristiophoridae; genus Pristiophorus; species Pristiophorus japonicus. The sequence continues at coordinate 55,112,798 of NC_091981.1, read as the reverse complement.
TCCCAGCACTGAGCCCTGCGGCACTCCACTAGTCACTGCCTACCATTCTGAAAAAAAAAACATTTATCCTGACTCTCTGCTTCCTGTCTGCCAACCAGTTCTCTATTCACGTCAGTACATTACCCCCAATACCATGTGCTTTGATTTTGCACACCAATCTCTTGTGTGGGACCTTGTCAAAAGCCTTTTGAAAGTCCAAATACACCACATCCACTGGTTCTCCCTTGTCCACTCTGCTAGTTACATCCTCAAAAAATTCCAGAAGATTCGTCAAGCATGATTTCCCTTTCATAAATCCATGCTGACTTGGACCGATCCTGTCACTGCTTTCCAAATGCGCTGCTATTTCATCCTTAATGATTGATTCCAACATTTTCCCCACTACTGATGTCAGGCTAATGTTACCCGTTTTCTCTCTCCCTCCTTTTTTAAAAAGTGGTGTTACATTAGCTACCCTCCAGTCCATAGGAACTGATCCAGAGTCGATAGACTGTTGGAAAATGATCATCAATGCATCCACTATTTCTAGGGCCGCTTCCTTAAGTACTCTGGGATGCAGACTATCAGGACCTGGGGATTTATTGACCTTCAATCCCATCAATTTCCCTAACACAATTTCCCACCTAATAATGATGTCCTTCAGTTCCTCCTTCTCACTAGACCCATTGATCCCTAGTACATTCAGAAGGTTATTTGTGTCTTCCTTCGTGAAGACAGAACCAAAGTATTTGTTCAATTGGTCTGCCATTTCTTTGTTCCCCATTATAAATTCACCTGAATCCGACTACAAGGGATCTATGTTTGTCTTCACTAATCTTTTTCTCTTCACATATTTATAGAAGCTTTTGCAGTCAGTTTTTATGTTCCCTGCAAGCTTCCTCTCGTTTCTATTTTCCCCCTCCTAATTAAACCTTTCTCCTCCTCTGTTGAATTCTAAATTTCTCCCAGTCCTCAGATTTGTTGCTTTTTTTAGACAATTTATATGCATCTTCCTTGGTTTTAACACTATCCTTAATTTCCCTTGTTAGCCACGGTTGAGCTACCTTCCCCATCTTATTTTTACTCCAGACAGGGATGTACAATTGCTAAAGTTCATCCACGTGATCTTTAAATGTTTGCCATTGCTTATCCACCGTCGACCCTTTAAGTGTCCTTTGCCAGTCTATTCTAGCCAATTCTCGCCTCATACCGTCGAAGTTACCTTTCCTTAAGTTCAGGACCCTGTCACTCTCTATCTTAGTAAAGAATTCAACCATATTATGGTTACTCTTCCCCAAGGCACCTCGCACAACAAGATTGCTAATTAGTCCCTTCTCGTTACACATCACCCAGTCTAGGATGGCCAGCTCGCTCGTTGGTTCCTCGACATATTGGTCTAGAAAACCATCCCTAATACAGTCTAGGAAATCCTCTTCCACCGCATTGCTACCAGTTTGGTTAGCCCAATCGATATGCAGATTAAAGTCGCCTATGATAACTGCTATACCTTTACTGCACACATCCCTTATTTCTTGTTTGATGCTGTTCCCAACCTCACTACTACTGTTTGGTGGTCTGTACACAACTCCCACCAGCGTTTTCAGCCCTTTTGTATTCCGCAGCTCCACCCATACCGATTCCACATCATCCAGGCTAATGTCCCTCCTTACTACTGCATTAATTTCCTCTTTAACCAGCAACGCCATCCCGCCTCCTTTTGTTCACTGCCTATCCTTCCTAAATGTTGAATACCCCTGGATGTTGAGTTCCCAGCCTTGGTCACCCTGGAGCCATGTCTCCGTGATGCCAATTACCTCATACCATTAACTGCTGTCTGCGCAGTTAATTCATCAACCTTATTCCAAATACTCCTCGCATTGAGGCACAGAGCCTTCAGGCTTGTCTTCTTAACACACTTTGCCCCTTTAGAATTTTGCTGTAATGTGGCCCTTTTTGTTTTTTGCCTTGGGTTTCTCTGCCCTCCACTTTTACTATTCTCCTTTCTATCTTTTGCTCCTGCCTCCATTTTATTTCCCTCTGTCTCCCTGCATAGGTTCCCATCCCCCTGCCATGTTAGTTTAACTCCTCCCCAACAGCACTAGCAAACACTCCCCCTAGGACATTGGTTCCGGTCCTGCCCAGGTGCAGACCGTACGGTTTGTACGTTATGGGAAAGAAAGAGCAACAGCTAACCGGCGTCAAGAAGAGAATATAAACAGATATCTGTAAAGCAGTTGATGAAGGGGATAAGGGAGTAGAGACTAAGTGGAAGATTTTAAAGGAAGAGTGGGAATTATTGCAAGCTGAAAAATGCAAGGGGGCTATTCTCCGCACAAAGGCTAAAGATGCATTGGAGGGAGAAAGATGCACTAGATATTTTCTAGAGCAAGAGAAGTTGCGACAAAGATTATCATTAATTGGAGAGTTGAAGGTTGGGGAAAAGATCATTAATGAAAGTAGGGAGATTATGGAGATTGATAGCTTTTATCAAGAGTTATATACAAAAGAAGACATTTCCAAATTGGCGATGGAGAAGTTTAGTGCTTTTATTGAAGAGGGTTTAAAGGAGGATGAGGGAAGCATGTGTGACAAAGAAGTAGGATCAGCAGAAATAAAAGTAGCAATAAGTGAAATGAAGGCGGTGGGGGGGGGGTGGGTGCGGTGGGGGCGGAAGCCCAGGGTCCGATGGACAAAGTGCATAATTTTATGAAGAATTTTTTGAGATTTTAAGTCCATTGGTCTACGAGGTTTGTAAGGAGATTAAAACTGAGGGAAGCCTGGCCTCATCTATGAGGAGAGGTATCATAAGCTTAGCTTGTAAAAATAAAGGGGATGGAAGGGATCTGAAGAATTGGAGGCCCATCACATTATTAAATGTGGATTATAAGATCTTGGCGAGGGTTGTGGCAAATCGTACGAAGGAGGTGATGCCGTAGATAGTTTCGCCCACTCAGTCCTATGGAGTTATAGGCTGGAACATTGCTGACTCTGTGGTCTCAGTCCGAGATGCAATAGAACTCATGGAAGAGAGTGGGAGGGAAGCTTATGTGCTAAAGCTGGATCAAGCGTATGGGCTAGAAGCTTCACTTTTTTTGCATGATTAACACCCATTTTACCGCTGAAATGATGTATAACGTCCATATATTGTCCATTTTGGCACAAAATGGAAACTGACGGGCTTTTTTCGGAGACTTAACACCGAGCGTTATTTTCCCAATGTGCTTAACGCCAGGAAAAAAATATTAAATATTACTGCCCGCCCACTGTTTATGGGCGGAATCAGCAGAATGGGTGAAATCAACGGCAATAATATCGCCCAGCGTTACTTTCCACATGGAATTAACGCCGAGATTCAACATGAACGCCCACCCACTGTTTTTTGTCGTAAAGAGCATATTTACCCAAACTAGTGACCATGGAGATCACCCATCATCAATTTCACCATCTTACACACATAGCGCCACAATATAGCTCGCTCAAAAACCCACTCACAAAAAATGGCACGAACTGGAACGAGCGACAACAGTATAGTTGCCATTTGTTAAATCCCACTCTTACGTGAGGAGCTGATATAGGAAAGATTTGCCTGAAAGAGCGCTGATGTGAGTGACAATGCTGACACACTGCTGTGTGTGTGCAGCTCAGACATCAATGGTGCCCATCACCTTGGTGTCAGTTAAAGTTTACGTTGATTGATGTTAAGTTGTATTTAACCATTTCATGGTAAGGAATCACCCATGTGTAATGGTCCAGCTATCTGAGACAATGCGCAACAAGGTTATTTTCAATAACAAAAGTTTAATTCCAACATTGGTCTGAAATCATAAGTATCACAGCCAATAACACCTAACCCTCACCCACAACCCACTTTTTCCACCATTGACATCAATTACATGTTCAACATGTCCACCAACTCAGAATACAAAGGCAAAGATGGAGCGTGGTGCCCAGACCCCATACATTGCAACAAATTACATACACTCAGATGGAAATATAACACAACCATCACCTGCGCATATGCACCTCACTTTCCTTCCCCCCCTCTCCTTCTTCTCCCCACCTCTACCCTTTCCCCTCCTCAGGTGGTGCCTCATTGGGGGGGATGAAGGCAGATGAGGTGGTTGCATGGGTACAGGAGTGCGGGGTGCCGAGGGGGCAACATTTTCTGATGCAGAACCAGGATCTTGGTCCTTGCTCTCATCTGTCGTTCGCAGTGGTAGTGCGGAACCTCGGGGTGGAGTACCACGCTCGGGGACCACTGGGAGGCCTGTGGCAGCAGTATTCCTGGCTATCGCATCCAGGGCCTCCGCCATGCTGGAATGTACTCGGTCATGGTGGCCAGCTGTCGGGATATGCCCACCAATGCTTTGATGAGCTGGTCACCAATGTCTACAGTCCTCCTAGACAACTGTACCATCACTCCGCTGTCATGTCGCGCTCGTGGAACAGAGCTGCCGTGTCCACAAGACCTCCGCGCGGTCGGCGCCATCCTAGGGACAAATGGGGTGCCCTGTGGAGAGGTGCTTGGGGCCGGTACCTCCAGAGTGGAGGCGGGAATGACCGAAGGACCAATAGATGGCCTTGGGGTGGAATGGCTTCTGGAGCGTGGCGATGCAGGTTCTTTGAAGTCCGCGCTCTCATCCGTCAAGAACAGACCCAACGGATTGACGGGCGACAATTGGAGCTCCTCAGCACCAGATGTAGTAGGATCGTTCGCCGACTCCTGCCCCATGCCCCCACCTTCTGGCCTCTGTGGTCTTGCCTGAGGTCGCGCTGCTGGCTGAGCTTCAAAACACAAATGAGGTTATTAGAGGAGAAGGGCGTGCTAGGGTCACAAGGTGAGTCCATCACTTCACACAGCATGTGCACGACAAAAGCACCACCGCTATCAAAATCATCGCACAGATCACATTTCATGACCATCAACAAATTGTGCATTGCAATGATTTTCATTAGGTCAGCATTATTTCTAAGACACTTTTAGAAATCATCTATCATATATGATTGTTCGGATATGAGTTGGTGTGGCATCTATTGACTTTACATCACGCAATTGTGTAAGCTTTACTCACATGGCATCACTTCAGGGTCTGCAGATGCATCCGTGGCTTTCCGGGGTGTGCTTCCCCACGAGTGCGAGCACCCGCTCCTCCATCTCAGTGATGTCGCTGGGGACTGGTGGCCCCCACCCGTTTGCCTCTGCATGGACCTCTTCGTTGATAGCTTCTTCTGTAAAAGGTGACAGGACAACATGGCATGAGATCATTGCATGATATCATAGAGACTGATGCAACACATACCCAACAGATGTAATCATGATTATTATGATTATTATCATTCATTACCTAAAGACTTACACCGTGACCACAGGCTTTGAGTAAAACATTCCCGGTAAAAGTGCAAGACCTCACATCTGCTGATAGTCACTCATGACTTACAAATCAAATTATATAGATACGTAAGTACATGTAAATCAATGTAATACTTACTCTTGCGGATCCCACAAGGTCGTTCCATCATTTGTGGCATTGGTTGCCCTTAGAAGCTCGTTGGTCGCTGACGAGACCACCTCTGCTATCTCGGTCCATGTCCTCTGGCAGGCCTTTGGGTTGGGCTTCCCACGCCCTCCCTGTGTCAAATCACCCCAGTGTAACTCGACCTCCTGTAGGAGGGAGGCATTTGCCTCGTCCGAGAACCTCCTGGCTCTTTTGCGGCCTCCAATGTGCTCCTCCCATCTCATTGCTCTCTCCAGCGTCAGTCTCCGCAGCGTGCTGTGGTGCCTCCTCCTCTCTCTCCATCATAGAGCAAATTCGGTCAAATATGTGGCTGGTAACAGCTAATTTTTGTTTGCCTACTTACTGTGAAGCTCTAAAGTCTCCCTCCTTCCTCCCAAAGTAGCCATACCACACCCAGCCACACCTTCAGTCCCTCTGAGCTCTCTCGCTCTCTGTCTCCTCTTCTGTGCATGTCATGGTGACCCTTGATCTCCAGAATCGCGGGAATCGAGCGTTGCCATGCCTTTGCTAAGGACGGCCACACTTTACGGCAGAAGGTTAAAAAAATGTAACGCTACCGCCCATTTGATATCGCTCGCGGTAACGCCCATTTTCAGAAATGTAATGGGTGTTTTGAGAATGGGCAAGAAGCCGGCGATCTGAAAACTCTTTTTTACCGCCCACGCCGGAAATAACACCCATTTTTGGGCGATAAGCACAAAAGTGGAGGTTCTAGCCCAAAGCCTTTGATAGAGTTTCTCATGAGTTTTTATTGATGGTTTTAGAAACATTTGGTTTTGGGAAACATTTCATTGAGTGGATAAGGATTTTTTATTCAAACACATTTAGCTGTGTTAAATGTAATGGTTTTCTATCCAAGTATTTTCCAATACAGAGATCAGTGAGACAGGATTGCCCCCTGTCCCCATTGTTGTACACATTGGTAGCAGAACCATTAGGTTACATGATGCGAAACGAACAAGGCGTAGTCGGGATTGCGGTTCCCAGTTACAGGCAGGTGTCGGTGATACACCAATATGCAGACGACACGACCTCAACGTTGAAAGATGGGGAGTCAGTGAGAAAAGCTATGTGAGTAGTGGAGGAGTATTGTTGAGCTGAAGGAGCCAGAATAAATTATAAGAAGTCCCAATGCCTGGTTGTGGGAAGGAGTAGTGGGGAGTGGTTGGAGGAAAGCCCTATTAAGGTGGTGGAGGTTTTAGAAGTTCTTGGGGTGCATATGGGGTGCAAGAAGGTTAGGGATGAAGTGGATTGACTAAATTGGGAACTGAAGGTTAATAAAATGAAAAAGATTTTGGGAAGATGGGAAAGAAGGTGGTTGAAAGTGCAAGGAAGAGCAACAGTGGTGTCAGCTCTCCTGCTATCTAAACTATGGTACTTATTGACGGTGGAGGATATTCCTGAGTGGGTGGAAAAGTCTATCCGAGAGGCTTGTGTAAAGTTTTTATGGGAAGGGAAACCAGCCTTGATTGCTTACAATACCATCATTGGGCAGCAAAATCAGGGAGGACTCAATTTCCCAGATATTGATTTGAAGAAAAAATACTTTAGAATTAAATGGGTGAAGAGATTTCTTCAGAAGTCAAATACAAGTTTTTGGAAGAGATGTTTCCAGCATTTTTAAAAATTAAGTGAGATAGGAGGACAGGGAATATTTTATATGAAATACAACAATATGTTTTTGAAATCGATTAAATCTCTCCCTAGGTGTTATAAGAGGGTTGTAGACACTTGGGCGCAATTTTTAAAAAGAATGCAGTTTATATCTAAAGGTGCTGAGGAATTTTTAGAACAGCCCTTATTTTTGAACAGGTGGATCAACATTGAAGGAGAGGTATTATTTAATCAAGCTTTTCTACAAGCTGGTGTTATATGTGAAAGATGTATTATATGAGGTAATTCCAGGTTGGTTGCTGGAAGAGGTAGTGAGGGACACAGTTTGGGAGGAGGATCAGGAGGTAGAGGAAAAAGCAATTAAGATCATGTATGAGAAGATTGTGAGGACAATGCCACAGGATTGGATGGAAGAAATAAATACACAAATCTCCAAAAGAGGTATAATGCGTCCCGCTTTTCTTAACCTTCTGCTGGAGAAAGGGGAGGAGATGGTCCCAGGATCGAAGAGCAAGAGTGGGAATCCCGTGGGACTCAATTTTGAGATGGGGATTGCATGAGAGTCTGCCCGAGTCTAGCGGAGTGGCAATTAATGTAATTTCAGTTTAGCTAGATTTATAATTATGCAAAGAATGAATGCTGTTTTTTAGGGGAGAGGAATAAACCTAAAAGAGTATTTTAAATATAAACTAAAAGATCATTATAAGGCTCTGTGGATGTTTTATTCAGAAAATAATTTAAAGATAGTATTTTATGATCAATTTGTAAAGTACAATAGATTATTAAATTTTACAGGAAACAAATTAAACTTCAGGTTCTGATGTTAATATGCGTTGGAGGAACGGCTGTGCAGAGAGACGAAATGGATTTGTATGATACAATGGAATGATCATAATGTTGTAAATGTTCTTAATGTTCAATAAATATTAATATATATATTTTTAAGTGGGTAGCACACTCGCCTCTGAGTCAGAAGGTTGTGGGTTCAAGTCCCGCTCCAGGAACTTGAGCACAAAAATCTAGGCTGACATGCCAGTGCAGTGCTAAGGGAGCGCTGCACTGTCGGAGTTGCCTTCTTTTGGATGAGACGTTAAACCGAGGCCTCGCAGGTGGACATAAAAGATCCCGTGGCACTATTTTGAAGAAGAACAGTGGAGTTATCCCCGGTGTCTTGGCCAATATTTATCCCTCAATCAACATAACAAAAACAGATTATCTGATCAGCCACAAGCTGTTTCTCCGTCCATTTCCAGCACAGATTCTGCAGCCTTTCCACTTTCCACTCTCCATCCAGTTTCACCTCCTTGGAATAACTCTCTCATCATTGAGAGAATGCTTCTTCATCTGTACTTCAGCTGCCTTCTATTCAATCAACATGGGTGCCCTTTATACTGTCTTACCTTGGTCCTCAGAATCTGACCACGATCATCCCCAACAGCAGCAACACCAACCTTCTCTGCAATCACCCGATGCTGCACAGAGCAGAGTGCACCATGAAGGTGTCAATGTTTGACAGCACATTAACAGAAACTTTATATGAACATTGGATAAAAGACCCAAGTGGCTACCCTTATGTGTTGTTAGTTGTAATGAGCGCACTAGGATGAGCATGAATGTGAGGGGTGGCTAGTGATAATGTAGATAGAGAGAGAGGGATTGGTGGACATGCAAGGTATGTTGGTGTAAGAATGTGCAGGGGTAAGATAGGGAAGGCAGAGTGATAGGGATGTGATGAGAGGCACAGCAGGATGAAGGTGAGTGCTTTGTACTCACCTTTCCTGGTCTAATGAGATCATTGAAAGGTTTACGCCTCTGCACCCAGGTCCTCCTGACCACATCCCTGCTTATGCCCTCCTGTGAAATGTGCAACCAGGCTGTGTTGGCATCCTGGGGCAGTCTCTTCCGCCCATAGGAAGGAATGAGGACCTCCCTGTGTGCTATGACTCCCTCCATAAGCATCTGGAGGGAGTCATGGGAGAACCTGGCCGCCCTACACCTTTGTGCAGTACTTGTCAGTGTTTGCCGCACTTCAATGCTGTAGAACAGTGGCATCACAAATGTCAAAATAAAGCTGGCCATGGTTCCTTTAAGGAAACTGGCTGATGACACGTGATAAAATGATGTCATCAGACCCGCTTCATCTAATTGGCCTGAGAAACGTGCTGGGCAGGCTGAACAAGCCCCAGCAATGGAAAGTAATTTCACAGAGTGGGATGGAGCCAGCAGCGGGGTTGGGATATCCACCGATATCGCCCACATCGGAACCACTGAGGTAAGTAGAATCGGGGCCATAGTCTTGTCTAGGCAAATGGGAAGACGCTTACACTGTCACATTGATTTCAAAATCCATCACCTGATTCTACAATCCTTTCATGACCTCTACCTCTGCAGACTCCATGGTCCAGCTTGTGCCCTCCGGTCTGCTGAGTCTGGAATCTGTGCAGTTGGGCTGAATAGTCTGTTCCATTGCTGTATATTCTATGTAATTCTTGAAATTAGTCCTATAAGCATATGGTAATAAGGGGCCCATACCCTGTTTTAGGATCTCTCTGAGGAATTGTGCTGCCCTGAACATCAGGCCTATTCTGATTAGGCCTAGCAAGTGGCTGCCACCAAAAAGATAGGCCATTTATTTTTAAGGTTAATGTGGAGTCAGGAGGAGCAGGAGCACTCCTTCCGGCTTCACAACACTCCTGAGGGCCTCTCCCAACCTATGATTGTGTTCCACCGCCTCCACCCTCCAGCATTGTCTTTTCCTCTCCACCCCCTCCAGGACTTACCTGAGGGCAGCTGCCAGTGAGGCAAGCGGCCCAAAATTCATCTCCTGAATTTGCCAGTGCTCTGGAGGCACGATGGGCACTGGCAGCTCGCCTAATTTATTGAAAGGAGACCTAAGGCTCAAGTCCAAATTTTGGGCCAGCCTCGGGCCTCATAGTTGGGGCACACCAATTCTGGGCATAAAAATGGGCCCAGACGAATTTCTACCCCATTGTGTACAACAGGTTTCCATTGAACCGAAGGCAATTCTGTGCCTTGTACACTACTTATCCAGAAATTCTAGCCATAGACTGCCAATTAATATATTTTTAATAACATGTTCAGTTCTTTTGAACAAACTAGGAGCTAAAATGAAGCCATTAAAAGAATAAAATATAGTAAACAAAGCTGCCAATTCAGGTGTACTATTGATTATTTTTTATAAATACCAATTGCCATTTTTCTTTTCATTAAAACCATTTTATTAAAAAAGGGATTGGTCTAACTGCAGGAAATGAACTAAATTATTAGCTGGTGCTATTTTTTTCGATTTAAATTATTCATGCAGGAGATTGGCAGAATCTCCTTTCATGCTCTACTGTCATGAGCCATTATGATGATAATTTATTGCATTCTGTCACTCGCAACTATTTTAATTGACTTTACATTTATTGTTTGCAATGAAAATCTCTGCTCACAACATGATGAAATAATTCAAAGACAAGATTAAAAAATGACAGTGTTGATGTCCAGATTAATTAGTTAACACCTTGGGCCCAAGTTTCCACACGTGCCTAGAACGGTGCAGTCCCGACCTGGATGCCCGTTTTTCGCACCACAAAGTGCGCCTAAAAAAATCCTCGGTATTCTCCACCTACTTGCAGGTCCTCTGGCCCTCGGCACAGCCAGCACGAGCTGTGGGGGGGGGGGCGGAGCCAGGTCCCTGCGCTGAAAACAGTGCCGGGACCTCTGCACATGCGCGCTACAGTCGGCACGCAAGTGCAGTAGCTCCAGGCGCCGAACTGTGTGGGAGGGGCCCGAAGCACGCAGCCCTTAGCCCTGGCCCAATGGCCTCACTGGGGCTCCGTGAATAAGGTTCCTCCCACGGCCAGCTCCTGCTCCCCCCCCCCCCCCCACCCCCGACCGGACCCGACACCCGCTCCCCACCCCCCCTGCCTCCGGACCAGACCAGACCCGACACTCGCTCCCCCCCCCACCCAACCAGACCCGACACCCGCTCCCCACCCCCCCTGCCTCCGGACCAGACCAGACCCGACACTTGCTCCCCCCCCCACCCAACCAGACCCGACACTCGCTCCCCGCCCCCCCTGCCTCCGGACCAGACCAGACCCGACACTCGCTCCCCCCCCCACCCAACCAGACCCGACACTCGCTCCCCACCCCACCCAACCAGACCCGACACTCGCTCCCCGCCCCACCCAACCAGACCCGACACTCGCTCCCCGCCCCACCCAACCAGACCCGACACTCGCTCCCCGCCCCCCCTGCCTCCGGACCAGACCCGACACTCGCTCCCCCCCCCACCCGACCAGAGCCGACACTCGCTCCCCACCCCCCCTGCCTCCGGACCAGACCAGACCCGACACTCGCTCCCCGCCCCACCCAACCAGACCCGACACTCGCTCCCCGCCCCACCCAACCAGACCCGACACTCGCTCCCCGCCCCCCCTGCCTCCGGACCAGACCCGACACCCGCTCCCCCCCCCACCCGACCAGAGCCGACACTCGCTCCCCACCCCACCCAACCAGACCCGACACTCGCTCCCCACCCCACCCAACCAGACCCGACACTCGCTCCCCGCCCCCCCTGCCTCCGGACCAGACCAGACCCGACACCCGCTCCCCCCCCCACCCGACCAGACCCGACACTCGCTCCCCACCCCCCCTGCCTCCGGACCAGACCCGACACTCGCTCCCCACCCCCCCTGCCTCCGGACCAGAGCCGACACTCGCTCCCCACCCCCCCTGCCTCCGGACCAGACCCGACACTCGCTCCCCGCCCCCCCTGCCTCCGGACCAGACCCGACACTCGCTCCCCGCCCCCCCCTGCCTCCGGACCAGAGCCGACACTCGCTCCCCGCCCCCCCCTGCCTCCGGACCAGAGCCGACACTCGCTCCCCACCCCCCCTGCCTCCGGACCAGAGCCGACACTCGCTCCCCGCCCCCCCTGCCTCCGGACCAGACCCGACACCCGCTCCCCGCCCCCCCTGCCTCCGGACCAGATCAGACCCAACACTCGCTCCCCGCCCCCCCCTGCCTCCGGACCAGACCCGACACCCGCGGCTCCCCCCCCCGACTGACCCGACTCGACCCGCGCTCCTGTTCCCGCTCCCCGACTCCCCGACTGGACCCGACCCGACCCGCGCTCCCGCCCCCCGACCCGACCCCCCCCCCACTGGACCCGACCCGACTCCCGCTCCCGGACTGGATCCGACCTGACCTCCCCCCCCACTCCCTCCCTCTCTCTCTCCCTCTCTCTCTCCCTCCTTCCCCCCTCTCTCTCTCTCTCTCTCTCCCTCCCCCCCTCTCTCTCTCTCCCTCCCTCCCCCCCTCTCCCTCTCGCTCTCCCTCCCCCCCTCCCTCTCTCTCTCTCCCTCCGCCCCCCCCTCCCTCTCTCTCTCTCCGCCCCCCCCTCCCTCTCGCTCTCTCCCTCCGCCCCCCTCCCTCCCTCCTCCCTCCCTCTCTCACCCCCCCTCTCTCCCTCTCTCTCCCCCCCCCTCTCTCCCCCCCCCCTCTCTCTCCCTCTCTCTCTCTCCCCCCCGACCCGAACCAAACCTCCCCTTCCCGACCTGACCCAACCCAACGCCACCTACCTGTAAATCTGGTGCTGGGGACGGGCCCTGCCCGAAGTCTCGGGCCGGCCCGTTCAGCCTTCGGTCCCGAAAGGCCTGCCTGAAGCACTTTCACACAGGTAGGAAGATGGTTTATTTAATCTTTTCTTTGCTTATAAATGTTTATTCAGGTTGGATTTATTTGTATAATATTTGTATAAGTATAAATAAGGATTTATTATAGAATTTAATGACTTCCCTTCCCCCCCCCCCACCTCGTTCTGGACGCCTAATTTGTAACCTGCGCCTGATTTTTTAATGTGTAGAACAGGTTTTTTCAGTTCTACAAAAATCTTCACTGGCTCCATTCTACTTTAGTTTGGAGTACGTTTTCACTGTGGAAACTTTCAAATCAGGCGTCAGTGGCCGGACACGCCCCCTTTTGAAGAAAAAATTCTGTTCCAAAGTAGAACTGTTCTACCTGACTAGAACTGCAGAAAAAAAAATGTGGAGAATTGCGATTTCTAAGATAGTCCGTTCTCCACCAGTTGCTCCTAAAAATCAGGCGCAAATCATGTGGAAACTTGGGCCCATAAAGTGTAGTGGTTATGATCTTGAACTAGAACCTGAAAGGTCAGTGACCTGAAACATTAACTCTGTTTCTCTCTCCACATACGCTGCCTGACCTGCTGAGTATTTCCAGCATTTTCTGTCTTCTCAGAGACCTTCCTTTAACATCCAAAGCATTGCAAGCATCCAGAAATATGGTATTAATGGTTGGGAATTTCCCGGCCCCCTAGTTTTAGACTCACCCACAAGTGGAAACACCTTCTCTACATTTACCTTATTGAACACTTTCATAATTTTAAAGACCTCTATCACAGCATCTCTCAGCTTTCTCTTTTCTAGAGAAAAGAGCCCCATCCTATTTAGTCTTTCCTGATAGTTATAACCTCTCGGTTCTGGTATCATCCTTATTATTCTATATTGCAACTTCTCTAGTGCCTCTATATCCTTTTTGTAATATCAGAATGGTGCACAGTACTCTAAGAGTGGTTTAACAAGGTTCCATATAAGTTTAGCATAACTTCTCTGCCAGTGAACTCTATGGGTCCGAAATTGCCCTGTTTTGCGCTAATGGGGCTCAAAACTGTTTTAGTCCGGGGGAGGGGGGGCCGCAGGGGGGAGGGCATTACCGGCTCACGCGAAATTACGTGGGAGATAGCGGAGGCGATGACACGGTAGCGCCACGATCCGCTGGCCGTGCCCGAGCCGCTGCGCAACCACCAATGATGTCATCACTGTGCGCGGCGACCCCTTTCTGCCCTGCGGTGGAAATTGGCCAGCACCAGCCTGTCGGGTCGCAAACCAGCCCGACATCCGCTTGCGGGGCAGAAGTTAAAGGGGAGGTCGGGAGCGCCACGTGCCGCCATTTTGTTTTCAGGCCGACTCACCAGTCAGCCCCTTCTATGTCCCTTTGGCATGGTCCGGGCCGCCATTGTGCAGCCCGGCACTCTGTTACTGCCCGTTTGCGACAGCGATGCATTGGAGTCGAGAGGCCGCCGATTTCTGGTTGAATGGCTGCCGTAAGCTAAATTCAGCTCGGGGGGTTTTCTGGCAGTCCCCACTTCCACCCCGCCACTGTCGACCGGTAGTGCATGCGTCATCAGTGCGCGCACCACCCGGACCCCCACCTCCCATGAACTTTAGCGAGCAAAATCTTATTACCGCCGAGCAGTGCCCCCCGACAGCTTTTTCTGTTGGTGCACCTTGCATGCTCTCTCTCTGCCCTGGCTGTGCGGCGGCCATTAAAGGCAAGAGCCCAATGCCACGGCCGTCATTTTATTTTTTTGCCGGCCGACTTCCATGTCGGCTGGACCATTGTGTCCCTGGGTTCAGCCGGGCAGCCAACAGGCTGCCTGACACCCCCTCTTGGGTGCCAGGCCACTGGCCCGGCCAAAACCCTCCCTGGTGGTCCATCGTCCGATCACTACTGATGGCTGATTCTCTCTCCTTTAACATAAGAACATAAGAAATAGGAGCAGGAGAAGGCCATACATAGAAACATAGAAACATAGAAAATAGGTGCAGGAGCAGGCCATTCAGCCTTTCTAGCCTACACCGCCATTCAATGAGTTCATGGCTGAACATGAAACTTCAGTACCCCCTTCCTGCTTTCTCGCCATAACCCTTGATCCCCCGAGTAGTAAGGACTTCATCTAACTCCCTTTTGAATATATTTAGTGAATTGGCCTCAACTACTTTCTGTGGTAGAGAATTCCACAGGTTCACCACTCTCTGGGTGAAGAAGTTTCTCCTCATCTCGGTCCTAAATGGCTTACTCCTTATCCTCAGACTGTGACCCCTGGTTCTGGACTTCCCCAACATTGGGAACATTCTTCCTGCATCGAACCTGTCTAAACCCGTCAGAATTTTAAACGTTTCCATGAGGTCCCCTCTCATTCTTCTGAACTCCAGTGAATACAAGCCCAGTTGATCCAGTCTTTCTTGATAGGTCAGTCCCGCCATCCCGGGAATCAGTCTGGTGAATCTTCGCTGCACTCCCTCAATAGCAAGAATGTCTTTCCTCAAGTTAGGAGACCAAAACTGTACACAATACTCCAGGTGTGGCCTCACCAAGGCCCTGAATGACTGTAGCAACACCTCCCTGCCCCTGTATTCAAATCCCCTCACTATGAAGGCCAACATGCCATTTGCTTTCTTAACCGCCTGCTGTACCTGCATGCTAACCTTCAATGACTGATGTACCATGACACCCAGGTCTCGTTGCACCTTCCCTTTTCCTAATCTGTCACCATTCAGATAATAGTCTGTCTCTCTGTTTTTACCACCAAAGTGGATAACCTCACATTTCTCCACATTATACTTCATCTGCCATGCATTTGCCCATTCACCTAACCTATCCAAGTCACTCTGCAGCCTAATAGCATCCTCCTCGCAGCTCACACTGCCACCCAATTTAGTGTCATCCGCAAATTTGGAGATACTGCATTTAATCCCCTCGTCTAAATCATTAATGTACAATGTAAACAGCTGGGGCCCCAGCACAGAACCTTGCGGTACCCCACTAGTCACCGCCTGCCATTCTGAAAAGTACCCGTTTACTCCTACTCTTTGCTTCCTGTCTGACAACCAGTTCTCAATCCACGTCAGCACACTACCCCCAATCCCATGTGCTTTAACTTTGCACATTAATCTCTTGTGTGGGACCTTGTCGAAAGCCTTCTGAAAGTCCAAATATACCACATCAACTGGTTCTCCTTTGTCCACTTTACTGGAAACATCCTCAAAAAATTCCAGAAGATTTGTCAAGCATGATTTCCCTTTCACAAATCCATGCTGACTTGGACCTATCATGTCACCATTTTCCAGATGCACTGCTATGACATCCTTAATAATTGATTCCATCATTTTACCCACTACTGAGGTCAGGCTGACCGGTCTATAATTCCCTGTTTTCTCTCTCCTTCCTTTTTTAAAAAGTGGGGTTACATTGGCTACCCTCCACTCCATAGGAACTGATCCAGAGTCAGTGGAATGTTGGAAAATGACTGTCAATGCATCCGCTATTTCCAAGGCCACCTCCTTAAGTACTCTGGGATGCAGTCCATCAGGCCCTGGGGATTTATCGGCCTTCAATCCCATCAATTTCCCCAACACAATTTCCCGACTAATAAAGATTTCCCTCAGTTCCCCCTCCTTACTAGACCCTCTGACCCCTTTTATATCCGGAAGGTTGTTTGTATCCTCCTTAGTGAATACCGAACCAAAGTACTTGTTCAATTGGTCTGCCATTTCTTTGTTCCCCGTTATGACTTCCCCTGATTCTGACTGCAGGGGACCTACGTTTCTCTTTACTAACCTTTTTCTCTTTACATACCTATAGAAACTTTTGCAATCCGCCTTAATGTTCTCTGCAAGCTTCTTCTCGTACTCCATTTTCCCTGCCCTAATCAAACCCTTTGTCCTTCTCTGCTGAGTTCTAAATTTCTCCCAGTCCCCAGGTTCGCTGCTATTTCTGGCCAATTTGTATGCCACTTCCTTGGCTTTAATACTATCCCTGATTTCCCTAGATAGCCACGGTTGAGCCATCTTCCCTTTTTTATTTTTACGCCAGACAGGAATGTACAATTGTTGTAATTCATCCATGCGGTCTCTAAATGTCTGCCATTGCCCATCCACAGTCAACCCCCTAAGTATCATTCACCAATCTATCCTAGCCAATTCACGCCTCATACCTTCAAAGTTACCCTTCTTTAAGTTCTGGACCATGGTCTCTGAATTTACTGTTTCATTCTCCATCCTAATGCAGAATTCCACCATATTATGGTCACTCTTTCCCAAGGGGCCTCGCACAATGCGATTGCTAATTAATCCTCTCTCATTACACAAACCCAGTCTAAGATGGCCTCCCCCCTAGTTGGTTCCTCAACATATTGGTCTAGAAAACCATCCCTTATGCACTCCAGGAAATCCTCCTCCACCGTATTGCTTCCAGTTTGGCTAGCCCAATCTATGTGCATATTAAAGTCACCCATTATAACTGCTACACCTTTATTGCATGCACCCCTAATTTCCTGTTTGATGCCCTCCCCAACATCCCTATTACTGTTTGAAGGTCTGTACACAACTCCTACTAACGTTTTTTGCCCTTTGGTGTTCTGTAGCTCTACCCATATAGATTCCACATCATCCAAGCTAATGTCTTTCCTAACTATTGCATTAATCTCCTCTTTAACCAGCAATGCTACCCCACCTCCTTTTCCTTTTATTCTATCCCTCCTGAATGCCGAATGCCCCTGAATGTTGAGTTCCCAGCACTGATCATCCTGGAGCCACGTCTCCGTAATCCCAATCACATCATATTTGTTAACATCTATTTGCACAATTAATTCATCCACCTTATTGCGGATACTCCTTGCATTAAGACGCAAAGCCTTCAGGCTTGTTTTTTTAACACCCTTTGTCCTTTTAGAATTTTGCTGTACAGTGGCCCTTTTTGTTCTTTGCCTTGGGTTTCTCTGCCCTCCAGTTTTCCTCATCTCCTTTCTGTCTTTTGCTTTTGCCTCCTTTTTGTTTCCCTCTATCTCCCTGCATTGGTTCCCATCCCCCTGCCATATTAGTTTAACTCCTCCCCAACAGCACTAGCAAACACTCCCCCTAGGACATTGGTTCCGGTCCTGCCCAGGTGCAGACCGTCCGGTTTGTACTGGTCCCACCTCCCCCAGAACCGGTCCCAATGCCCCAGGAATTTGAATCCCTCCCTGCTGCACCACTGCTCAAGCCACGTATTCATCTGCGCTATCCTGCGGTTCCTACTCTGACTATCACGTGGCACTGGTAGCAATCCCGAGATTACTACTTTTGAGGTCCTACTTTTTAATTTAGCTCCTAGCTCCTTAAATTCGTTTCGAAGGACCTCATCCATTTTTTTACCTATGTCGTTGGTACCTATGTGCACCATGACAACTGGCTGTTCTCCCTCCCATTTCAGAATGTCCTGCACCCGCTCCGAGACATCCTTGACCCTTGCACCAGGGAGGCAACATACCATCCTGGAGTCTCGGTCGCGGCCGCAGGAACGCCTATCTATTCCCCTCACCATTGAATCCCCTATCACTATTGCTGTCCCACTCTTTTTCTTGCCCTCCTGTGCAGCAGAGCCAGCCACGGTGCCATAAACTTGGCTGCCGCTGCCCTCCCCTGATGAGTCATTCCCTTCAACAGTACTCAAAATGGTGTATCTGTTTTGCAGGGGGATGACCGCAGGGGACCCCTGCACTACCTTCCTTGCACTACTCTTCCTGCTGGTCTTCCATTCCCCTCGAGCCTGCTCCGTCATTTAATGTGATCATGGCTGATCCGATCATGGACTCAGGTCCACTTCCCTGCCTGCTCTCCATAACCCCTTATTTCCTTATCGTTGAAGAAACTGTCTATTTCTGTCTTAAATTTATTCAATGTCCCAGCTTCCACAGTTCTCTGAGGCAGCAAATTCCACAATGCAGCTCCACAATCCTCTGAGAGAAGAAATTTCTCCTCATCTCAGTTTTAAATGGGCAGCCCCTTATTCTAAGATTGCTCTCTAGTTCTAGTCTCCCCTATCAGCGGAAACATCCTCTCTGCATCCACCTTGTCAAGCCCCCTCGTAATCTTATATGTTTCGATAAGATCACCTCTCATTCTTCTGAATTCCAATGAGTAGTGGCCCAACCTACTCAACCTTTTCTATAAGTCAACCCCCTCATCTCTGGAATCAACCTTGTGAACCTTCTCTGAACTGCCTTCAAAGCAAGTATATCCTTTCGTAAATATGGAAACCAAAACTGCATGCAGTATTCCAGGTGTGGCCTTACCAATACCCTGTACAACTGTAACAAGATTTCCCTGCTTTTATACTCCATCCCCTTTGCAATAAAGGTCAAGATTCCATTGGCCTTCCTGATCACTTGCTGTACCTGCATACTAACCTTTTGTGTTTCATGCACCAGGACCCCCAGGTCCCGCTGTACTGCAGTAATTTGCAACATTTTTCCATTTAAATAATAACTTGCTCTTTGATTTTTTCTGCCAAAGTGCATGACCTCACACTTTCCAACATTATACTCCATCTGCCAAATTTTTGTCCACTTACTTAGCCTGCCTATGTCCTTTTGCAGATTTTTTCTGTCCTCCTCACATATTGCTTTTCCTCCCATCTTTGTATCATCAGCAAACTTGGCTATGTTGCACTCGGTCCCTTCTTTCAAGTCGTTAATATAGATTGTAAATAGTTGGGGTCCCAGCACTGATCCCTGCGGCACCCCACTCGTTACTGATTGCCAACCCGTGAATGAATTATTTATCCCGATTCTCTGTTTTCTGTTAGTTAGCCAATCCTCTATCCATGTTAATATATTACCCCCAACCCCGTGAACTTTTTTCTTGTGCAGTAACTTTTATGTGGTACCGTGTCAAATGCCTTCTGGAAGTCCAAATACACTACATCCACTGGTTCCCTTTTATCCATCCTGTTCGTTACATCCTCAAAGAATTCTAGCAAACAGGCGAGATACATGGTGACGCACACACGCAATGATGTCACCACTGCTTTGCTGCTGAGTAACCGCGGCGGAGAATCAGCCCCGCCTCCACTTTGCCCCTCACCAGCACTTACTGCCAAACTTCCGTCCCCTTTATAATCGACTTCCTGGCTGATTGAAAAAAAAGAAAAGAGCTGAATTTCACGTCCAAAATGGTGGTAAAAACTCCTAAAAAACAGTAAATGCGCTAACTTTCTGGCGGTGCTGAATTTCGGCCCCGTTACATCTGGGAACGGGTCGAGAATGCGCTGTCAACTAGCTCCTAGACGCCTTTCCCCCAGGGGTGTTTGTCAGCGGGGACCAACCCAACCGGCAGAGGCGGGCGACCAATTTAAATTATTCGTAGCTAGTTGTCAGACCCTTAAGAATGGTTTTATCCTTACATTTTAAATTTAACTGGAAGTACAAGGGAAATACACTGTTCGGGAACCACATCTGTCAACCTGAGGCGGGATTTCAGTGCCCATTGTTCCAGCTGATTAGTTAACATTAGTTTAGTTAATTTACGGGGAAGGTTATCTCTTGGGAGTCAGGAACTTTGCTCACCTGGAAGATGATACCATAAGTGATATGGTATCACAGCGGGGAATGTAGAATTTACCAATATTTCGCAAAGATTCTTGGTACCTTTCCCCTGCAGAGGAGAAGAATCCATTTCTGGACTTTTAAAATGGAAGGAAAAACTTCAGGACACAAATGAGTTTTAAAGGGGGAGACGAAGCCTGCAGGGGATAAAAGGGGATGCATTCATGGAGACCCCCCACGACCCCTCAGTGTTTGGGACTTTTTGAAAAGAGAATTCAAAATGGACCTAAATTACAGAAGCCTGAGATCCCTTAGACATCTATGGGAAGGAGCATATCAACTTTAAGATTCTATAACATTTTGTCTGCGAAAAAGAGTTACCGAATCCAGGAGGTGGGACTAACCTCTGTGAAGCAAATTCGTGTATTAAGGATCCCAGGCTGTCTGGGGAACTATGCAACACTAATTCACCCCCTAAGAGATAATTACCCAATCAAGCACAATGGAAATCATGGGCCCAACTAGATGGTCAGGAAACTGAACAATCCTAAAACAATGCAAAACCAGTGATAGCACATTATCACACCCTAATCGAGTTACTGCTGACTAGCCCACCAAAAACACTGACAAAGGAGACATTTGAAAATCAATGGACAGAACAGTTTAAACAAAGCCCAAGAACTGATTTGGCGCGAAGATAAGGAAACCTGTTTTAGTATAATTGAAGGCCTGTTTTGGCAGTTAGGTGTGCTTCTAGAGACACTATTAAGTTAGCAGTCTCATTGCAGAAGTTCTACACCAGCCTCGAAAAGTGGGACCCCGAAACATCGGCGAAAGGAATCTCTAAAACCCAGAAGGACAGCACCATGACAGCAAACAGACTGTCAAAATGACTATCGGAAAGTTGTGGGCCATCGCGACCAACTAAACAGTCAACCAGAACCAACCTGACAAAACAGAAGAAAAAATGAAGATTTTCCACTCTACAAGCTGAGCCTACGCTACCAAGGGGTACAGACTACAGAACGTGGACAACTAAGGCGAACCCCGGAGTTGGAACTGTCAAAAGGGGATTGATGAGCATGGCCCCTGAAACCCCAGAGCTCTAACTTAGTTAGGGGAATTGGGAGAGGTGGGGGGAGGTTGGGATAACTTGTGTAAATGTATCTGCATTCTCCTCTTTACCCCATTTAGAGTTTAAGCTGTATTCTTTTCCCCACAGGCTGTAATTTGACATTTTATTCAATGTGTTGTACCCCTCAGTGTGTATTGGTATTAATATTCTGTGTGTGTTATTAAAGGTGTGCCTTTTACTTCTTTTTTAGACACAATAAAGCCATACCTGCTTCCTACCTTGAAACCGATTGTCTGTCCAAGTCTGTCATAGTCCCTTCATAATTCCAGTGTCTAGAACCAAGGGTGTGGGAGCAATTTGGAACCACTCATATAAGGTCAGAAGGGAAAGCTGACCCCCCAAAAACCACCCCTTACAAGACCCTGAAGAATTGTTTTAACCTTACATTTTAAATTTAACTGGAAGTGCAAGGGAAAAACACTGTTCGGGAACCATATCTGTCAACCTGAGGCGGGATTTCAGTGGCCGTTGCTCCAGCTGATTAGTTAACAGCATCAAATGTAGTATAAAAGCTCCCACCTGACAGCTCATCACTTTCCTCAGCAGAAGCTGTTGCTGACTGCATTACCAGCACAGATTCTGCAGGCTACAAGTCTTTCCAGCATAGTCTCTGTTGTATATGGAAAAAGAGTCAGACTGAACACTGTGAGCTCAAAGTAAAGTGTGAGCTTAATCTTTTATTGCAGGTCTCCAGAGTGCCTCTTCAAACTGTGAAGCCTTCTTAAATACCTGTGCTCCCAAGGGATTATGGGATCCCTTGGGACTCCAGGGAATGAGCCTTTTGGTGGCTGTACAGAGTAAATACAAGTCCACATATATAACAACATTCTCCCCGCAAAGTCAATAGTGTAACTATTTACAATGTGAGTCGATCTGGGGCCCTTCTTGCCTGGTTGATCGTCTTGGTGTGAAAGCTGGTGTTGTTGAATCATTTGTTGTGCCCTCGCTGGGCTGCTGTGCAGCTGGCCTTGCTGGGCTGCTTGGTGTGTTGGGCCCTGCAGGGCTGCTGTGGATGATGGGTTCTGCTTCGTGGTCAACCGTGGTGTCGGTTGCCACTGGTGTGTGCGTTGGGGGATCAAAAAAGGTAGTGTCCAAGTGGGTTTCTCAGGGTAGTCCATGAATCTGAGTTTGATTTGGTCCAAGTGTTTCCGGTGAATGAGTCCATTTGAAAGTTTGACATGAAACACACTGCTCCCCTCTTTGGCCACGACAGTGCTGGGAGGCCACTTGGGACCTTGTCCATAATGTAATACAAATAAAGGATCATTGATTTCAATCTCACGTGACACATTTGCGCTATCATGGTAAGCACTTTGTTGAAGCTGCCTGCTCTCTACCTGTTCATGTAGATCAGGGTGAACTAACGAGAGCCTTGCCTTAAGTGCTCTTTTCATGAGCAGTTCAGCAGGTGGGATCCCAGTGAGTGAGTGGGGTCTCGTGCGGTAGCTAAGCAGGACTCGGGATAGGCGAGCCTGCAGTGAGCCTTCAGTTACCCTCTTCAAGCCTTGCTTGATGGTTTGCACTGCTCTCTCTGCCTGACCATTGGACGCTGGTTTAAACGGGGCAGATGTGACATGTTTGATCCCGTTACGGGTCATTAATTCTTTGAACTCAGCACTGGTAAAACATGGCCCGTTGTCGCTCACCAGGACATCGGGTAAGCCGTGTGTGGCAAACATGGCCCGCAGGCTTTCAATGGTGGCAGTGGACATGCTAGCCGACATTATCTCACATTCAATCCACTTGAAGTACGTGTCTACAACCACAAGGAACATTTTACCCAAGAACGGGCCTGCATAGTCGATGTGTACCCTAGACCACGGTTTGGAGGGCCAAGACCATAAACTTAGCGACACCTCCCTGGGTACATTGCTTAACCGTGAGCATGTATTACATCTGTGAACACAGGACTCTAAGTCCACATCGATACCGGGCCACCACACGTGGGATCTGGCTATCGCTTTCATCATTACGATGCCTGGGTGGGTACTGTGGAGGTCATTGATGAAGGTGTCTCTGACTTTCTTAGGGTCCACTACTCGATTGCCCCTCAGAAGGCAGTCTGCCCGTATAAACATTTCATCTTTGCGTCGCTGGAACGGATTTACCTCTTCCTGCATTTCCACTGGGACACTGGACCAGCTCCCGTGAAGCACACAGCTTTTGACTAGAGATAATAAGAGGTCCTGACTTGTCCAGATTTTTCTCTGCTGGGCAGTGGTGGGTGATTGCTCACTCTCAAATGCTTCCATAACCATGGCTAGATCTGCGGGCTGCGCCATTTCCACCCCTGTGGTGGGAAATGGCAGCCTACTGAGAGCATCGGTGCAGTTTTCTGTGCCTGGCCTCTGGCGGATGGTGTGGTTGTATGCGGACAATGTGAGCGCCCATCTCTGGATGTGGGCTGATGCGTTGGTATTGATCCCTTTACTCTCGGAAACCAGGGAAATAAATGGCTTATGGTCAGGTTCCAATTCGAATTTTAGCCCAAACAGGTATTGATGCATTTTCTTTACCCCATAGACACATGCTAACGCTTCTTTTTCAATTATGCTGTCGGCTCTCTCCGCCTTAGACAGACTCCTGGATGCATAAGCAACCAGTTGCAGTTTCCCGAAATCATTAGCTTGTTGCAATACACAACCGTTCGAAAGTCTTTTTGCCCATGATGGACTGGCTCATGCCCGTGTCCAGCTCCATTGAAACTTGTGTGCTGAGAGATGTGGTTAGTATTGTCACTGGTGGCAATGAATGCCTGGGCTATCGCTATGGCCTTACTCAAGGTTGGGGTCTTTACAGTCAAAAGCTTGCGAAGTATGGTTTCGTGGCCAATGCCAAGTTTGAAAAAGTCTCTGAGCATGTGCTCCAAATGTTCTTCAAATTCACAATGTCCTGCAAGGCGTCTCAGCTCAGCGACATAACTCGCCACATCCTGGCCTTCAGACCTTTTGTAGGTGTAGAACCGGTACCTCGGCATCAGAACGCTTTCCTTTGGGTTCAAATGCTCTCGGACCAGTGTGCACAAATTGTCATACGATTTCTCTGTGGGTTTCGTGAAGTGAGCAGATTTTCATGAGGTCATATGTTGGTGCCCCACAGACGGTGAGGACGATCGATATACATTTGGCAGCGCTCTCTTCCCCATCTAGCTCGTTGGTCATGAAGTATTGGTCGAGTCTCTCCACAAAAGTTTCCCAATCATCTCCCTCCAAAAATTTCTCCAGGATGCCCACTGTTCTCTGCATCTTTGGGTTCGCTATTTATATCTCGTCGCCAATTTTTGTGTATGGAGAAAGAATCAGACTGAACACTGTGAGCTCAAATTAAAGTGTGACCTTAGTCTTTTATTTCAGTCTCCAGAGTGTCTCTCCAACTTGTGAAGCCTTCTTAAATATCTGTGCTCCCAGGGGATTATGGGATCCCTTGGGACTCCGGGGAATGAGCCCTCTGGTGGCTGTACAGAGTAAATACAAGTTCACATACATAACAGTCTCCATCCAGTGTCACCTCATTGGACGAACTCTCTCACCCTTGACAGAAAGCTTCTGCCAGCTGTACTTCAGCTGCCATCTAGTCCATCAGCATGTTGCCGTTTATACTGTCTCACCTTGGTCCTCAGAATCTGACCACGATGAGCCCCAACACCAGCAGCACCAACAAAAACACCACCAACCTTCTCCACAATCAACTGATGCTGCACAGGACAGAGGGCATCAGCATCCGAGCACATTGCTTCCTGGAAGGCCAGGGATGGCCTCATCATGGCCAGATTTACTTCACTTGATGCTGTAGGCCAGATTGACACCACCCCACAGCAACACCATAAAGCATCCCTTCAATGACCAAGCCATTCCTTTCACACTCAACACCATTGATGAAGGTACAGTTATGTCTCATCACTCACTGCAACTCACTAAGCCACTTACAAAGGTGCACACAAATCTGTCCAAGACCAGCAAGTGTTGAAAATAAAGGTTTTTATGTGTGTCATCTTTCTCTTCCGCATCTTCCTACGAGGTGCTAGCCCTGTGGCTTCAGCTGAGGTCGAGGCACCCTGCTCACTTCCCTGCTAGCAAGGAGCATCTTGCTCACATCAGTGGGGCCATGAGGACCCACATCTACACTGACAACCCTCCTAGATAGGTCAATGATCCTCTGCCATCTATTCTCCATAGAGAACATGTGCTCCTGTGAATGGCGTATTAGCTACTCCATGCAGGTGGCCATCCTATCCATGGAGGAACCGACAGTCATCATCACCTGCGACACGGTGGTGCTCATGTTGGAGATTGACTCCTCTATTTTCTGACTATATCACGCTCACAAAACCTGTCAGAGCCCCCTGCACTTGTTCCGGCAGCTCCAGGATTGCTCTCTTTCTGGATGGCCCCTGAGGCTCAGCGTCTACATGCAGCTCTGTCGAGCTAGGAAGCTCCAGCGCCCCCCGATGAAGCTTCGCCACTGCTGTCCCTGACTCCACCATATGCTCTTGCTCACTTGTGAGTTGTGATACATCAGGTGACAACACTACTCTATCTTGTGTGGCACCCACCAAGGTGTGTGTATCTGCGCTGGTGCTGGGTGGACTTATGTCTGGTGACAGTGCCCACTCCGAGACTGGAGGATCCTCTGAGGAGTCATCTGTCATCTTCCTCTTCCTCCTGGACAGTGGTGGGGCAGGGTGGGGGGCTCTTGATGGACCTGTGATAGAGTAAAGAGATGAGTTAGATATGTCAGATGAAGAATGGGTGCAGATACCATTATGACCAGTCACTGGCTGCTGACATCAATCCCCATATGAGTGACTGTATGTAGCTGTATGATATGTAATTATGTCACCAGGTTGCTTAGATGTCCCTCTTTCTCCATCTCCCACCTCCAGCTGCTCGGTGACTCCAGATATTTCTAAAGCAGCCTCCTCTGTTGTTGTAAGGTTTGCAAATGACGGAGGGCCACTGCCGGTTCTCCCCCTCTCCCTCTTATTTTGGGCTCTCTTTTCCTGCAAGGAGGGAAAGAAGAGAAGGTTGAGTGAGAGTGATGGCATGAGTGTAAGGAATTCATGGGTTAGGGTTTTAGAGGGAGACTATGATGGAATGGGGTTCCAAAGCCAAGTGGCCTCCTTGCGTGTTGTTAGTTGGTATGATTGCACTAGGAAGAGGGTGAGTGTGAGGGGTGGCTAGTGAGATGGGGATGTGATAATGTAGATAGAGAGGGATGGGTGGAGTTGCAAGGTAAGTTGGTGTGAGTAATGATGTGCAGGAGTAGGGTAGGGAAGGCATAGTGATGGGGATGTGATTAGAGGCACAGCAGGATGAAGGTGAGTGTGGCTTTGTACTCAAGTTTCCTGATCTAATGCGATAATTGAAACATTTGCGGCACTGCATCTAGGTCCTCCTGACCACATCCCTGCAGGTGACCTCCTCTGCAATCTCCAACCAGGCTGTTTTGGTGTCCTGGGGAGGGAGTCATTGGAGAACCTGGGTGCAGCTCTCTGCCTCTGTGCAGTCATTGTCAAAGTGTTTTCAGCACACCAGTGCTACAGTTCACTGACAGCACTATGTTACATTGACATTCAAATCCAATGTGGCCATGGCCCCTTTAACGATCCCAGCTGAAAGTGTGTCATCATGAAGTCACCAGATCCGCAACATTCAATTGGGTCAGGTAACGCACAAGGTGGGCTTAATAGGCCCTATTAAGGGAAAGTCGTTTTCAGCAACGAGATGGAACCAGCAGTGAGGTCGCGATCTGCCATGGCCGCCGCTCACACCGGACCCGCCCAGGTAGGCAAAATTCCGGCCCATGTATAATTACATCCACTGCATTACTCTTGTCTATTCTTTTTGTTACTTCTTCAAAGAATTCAGTAAGGTTAATCAAGCATGATCTTCCCTTTTGAAATCCGTGCTGACTACTCTTTATTATATTTTCGGTTTCTAGGTGTTTTTCTATTACAACTTTGATTAACGATTCCAATAACTTTCCTATCACTGATGTTAAGCTAACTGGTCTATAGTTCACTGGATTTGTTCCATCTCTTTTTAAATATAGGAATAACATTAGTTGTCTGCCAGTCCTATGGCATTATTCGCTTTCTGACTGAATTTATATAAATATATATAAATATTTATACACTAGTGCCTCTTCTATCTCTTAGCTTCTTTGAGTATGCGCGGGTGCAAACTATCTTGACCAGGGGGCAGAAATTCATCACCTCTCCGCCTGCTGCCACTGCCTGCCACCCACTGCCACCAACATTGCTCTTGCGGATCTGCCCAGTGCCACTTTCGAGGTGGCCTGCAGTGGGCGGGAGGGGAGAGCAACCGTAAACCACCCACTGACGTCAGTGGACGGCCGAGTGGTGCATGTGAGCTCCTACCTGCTGAGCCCCCATATTCCTGCGGGTGGGAGTCGGAGGGACTCGGCGGCAGAACGGGATTGGATCGCTGGCTGGAGGCTGGTCTGTCCCCGACAGTGACTATGAAGAACCTGAAAAAAAGTAAGTGAACATTTTAAAACATTTTTTCCACAGCGACTTACCTGCATGGGATTCCCTGGAGGTCTTCCAATAGTTTTTTTATTTTTTACTGCTGAATTATTTTTCCTCCGTGGGCCCAATTCCATCCTCAATGGCACTTGGGTGGCAAGCGTCTCTGCTGCCGAGAATGAGACCTCCCACCCGCTGCCACCGAGATTGGCGGCGTACATTGTCCATTTGCCGCCGCCGACCATCGAGCGACCTCGGCGATGAATATCCCGCCAAAGGTACAGTCCGATACCTCGGCGGCCATCGGCGGAACCTTGGGTGGCACTTGGGCGGGTGGAGGCCTTGATGAAAATCGGCCCCCAGGGGTTTAATCCCCTAAGTTTGTCTAGTTTTTGAATTATCTCCCACCTTTCCATCTTAAATATCTTGATATCCTTTTTGATCTCTGCTTCTAATGTCATGTCATGTCTTAATGACAATATTAAATTGACGACCCTTCTTGCTGACTTTCAACCAAAGGAAATAGTCTTTCCCTATTTCCCCTATAAAAACCTTTCATCATTTTAAATACTTTCATTAAATCTCCTCTCAGTCTTTTCTTGTCTGTGAAAATAATTCCAGTGTCTCAAGTCACACTTCAAAGCTGTAGCTTCTCATCTCTGGTACCATCCTGAATATGAGTCTGTGCTTTATTTTTGATAAATCGCCACGGATGTGTATTCACAGGTATTTATTTCTGTATACAGGAACAGAGACTGGAAGAGACCCTCGCAGTCCATTTGACCAACCTAGAGTTTGGAAATCATGCACTACTCTAGCTCTCATACCCCTCGATAACTGTCCCAATCCCTTTTGATTTGCTGACACAATCCATCTCTACATATGTGTATATAAGTATGCATCTAATAGTGGTAGTTTCTTGCATTCACACACATATATTTATACTCACATTACAAACATAAACTCGTGAATGCACTCACACACACACAAAAATGCTCACATACATCACATTCACATGCACTCACACATCTGCACTATCACACACATGCCTACAAACACATTAATATATACTGACAAACACATACTCTCTCATACACATTCGTACTCTGACATACAGACACACTCACATTCACACAAACACACTTGTGCATGTACACATTCTCAGACTATCACTCATACATTCATACAAATACGCTCACATACATTCACGCACACACTCACATTCACTCATACACATTTAGACTCACAGACACACATACACACTTAATCATATATTCCTGCACACTCATACTCACGCACACTTTCATTTCCATGCACAATTGCATACTCACACTCTCTCACATACATTTATATTCTCATAGATGCATACACACAATCTTATACACACATTTCAATACTCACATAGTCACAAAGCTTCTGACACTCAGGCTACACACACACATACACAGAGTCTGTCATGCTCTCAGAGTTTCATACTCATGCATACACTCTCATGCCCACATTCATTTGAAAAATCTATTCTTAATTTCAGATGTGTATGTCTATATAGGGTGTGTCTATTAATGTATATGATTGAATAAAAATATATACAGGGTATTTGAAAGAATATTTATAATTGATGATAAGTCGGCAGTTCATCCACATTATATTGCTGCTCTACCTGGAGTATTTATTAAAAAATACATTTATAAATCTGGGATAAAATATAAAAAGATAAAACATGACTTTCTTTCTCCCTTCAGAGTTGATAGTGAAACCCTACTCAAGAACATTCTGTTTAATCTTCATATGGTCTGATTACTGTTGAGCAATGACTTTTTAAGAAATATTTATAGCCGGTGGGGTTGAATGTAAATGATATGATGCAGGCGCTTCAGAACATGGACAATGCAAACCAGAGGTGGATGACAGGGTTCCCAGTGGAGTCTGAACACTATGCTATGCATAGCTGAAAGATGCTGCTCGTGGCTTTAAATATATGCCCTTGATTAGTTCCTGCAAAGAAAAAGGAACCTTTAATGAGCTGGCTGAACCAGCACTCCATTTAGTCATTAGGCACCGTTATAGCTTCAACATACATCCTTAAGAAGAGCTTCATTAAGTCTGTGTTGAAGAGGCATTACTGCAGAAACATTAACAAAAAAAGTCACTCTAAAACAGGTGCAGATTGAGAGGTTTGAATAGAACATGTGTTTTCACTGTCCCTAGTACTCTTTTTCAAACAGGAGGGTGTTTACTATAAGCTTAAAGTGACAAAAGACAGAAATTGGTCTTCTTGTACAGGCAGATCTTGACATGGTGCTAAGTTACCTTGTAACAGATAGCCAGAACATTAGTTTATATAGCCCCAGCATAGTGATTGTGTTAAAAGTGCGGTGTGCTTTGGTTCAGCTGGAAATGACACTGTGCAGCATTACTATACAAGCTGTTAACACACTTGTATTAACTTCCTTTCTCTGTTGTTATAGTGGATATACTGGTATGTTGATATGATGTTATAGTGTCTTACCTATGTAAAATAAACCTGTTAATGCCTCTGTTGAAATAACAAAGAAGGTAAACACACTTGGTTGAATTCACTGATCCCGTGCTCCCAGTGGGGTGCCATGCTTGAAGGGAGTGTAAGTCAGACTCTACTTGGTTGTGGGTCCAAGTCTCTGGAGTGGATTGCATTACAACAATGACGACACTTCAAAAGAACCTCATTGGATGTAAAGCACTTTGGAATGTCCTGAGACTGTGAAAGGCGCTATATAAATGCAAGTTCTTTCATCTTTTTTCTGACTTGGAGGTGGGAATGCTATCACTGAGCCCGCAAGGAGCTTAAAACCAGGTAAAGTTCTGAAACTTATCTGGGCCTCTTCTGGTTGCTGCTGCCGGGCAACAGAAGTGCGGGACACCCACGGTGTTGTGGTTAAAAATAAGTCGTGGCGCCCATAACGTCAGCGGCGACTTTAGCATGTTAAGTAGATCCCTGGCTGCTTTTAGTTGGGGCCTTGTCCAAGGCCTGAATTGCTGTTGTAAATATTACGGCGGCTGGAAGTGAGGTCAGATCGCTCCAGTCTGATGTTTTAACCCCTCTCCAGCTCGTCAAGGGGATGGGGGTGGTTAAGATCGAGGCCAATATGTTTAATCACTTAAGGGATCACTTCTGAAGAATTATTCCCTGATCTTCAGAATGTCTCCATATTTCCTCTATTCAACCTCAGCTGTTTGCTGAGAAGACGCTTGACATTTCCTCAGCACCAAACGCACACGAACCATTGTGTTCTACGGAATATGTGATTACCTAAGGGGGCTGCTGGTCAGGATGTCAAAAGGGAAAGGACAAAAAAAAAAGAGAGAGACAGTGGAGCAGACTCACAAACAGATTGACTGAAGGGAGAGAGAATAAAAGACATGCGGTCTGACAGAAAGATAGAGACTGATAGAAGCAGAAAATCATATCGGCAGAAATACAGACAGGTAATGGGTCTGTTAATTAAGTGAGGAGTGAGGTGGAGTACATTCAGCATAGAAATGCTATTGGTTGGGGAAACTAAAAGCAGAAATCTGTAAAACTAGGTGTCTGAATTGAACTGAGGTATGAAAAACAGGGTCGGGAGGAAGGAGAGGGAGTGAACAAATTATCAAAAGTGTGAACTGAAATATGGTTCAGTTGGAGAAACAGTTATAGAATTAGCGGACAGGTTTGAGAAACCACCTTGCTCACAGGAAGCTCACATCAGATCCTCAGGTTTCGCAATTAGGTTTGGGGAAATCAATGTGTCAGGTTTCAGCCAACAGTTGCTGGGATGTGACTGGAATCTGGTGGGATTGTTGCGAAAATCAATGTAATCAATTGTGGTGTTAGCAGTGAAACCTCACAGACCCCAGTGCAGCTGTGACCTTGCACTTGTCCTTGGGCACAAACATCAATAAGCCCTCGGGGTATCTAGTGTGATTTCTCTCAAGCTGCTGTTTGAGCATTAGCCTGAAGTCATAGTCAGCATCCTAATTAAAGCGAATATCATTCTTAGAGGTAGAAAGTGAAGAATGACACACTTTACATTGCAAAAATCTGAAAGCGAAGGCAGTTGAGTTAAATGAGCTGAACTTGCATGCTTAGATCTCAATTCATTTTTAGGCTCCGATGCCGCATTTGATCGATGATCTTGCTTTGAAGTGCCATCTTTCACTAACTTATCTGTGCGATAATGAACTCACGTGGTGTCTCAAACCAGACAAGCATTATCGTAAATGCCAAGAGTGGTGTGGGATTGACTTTTAATAGGCCTTAAATCCTTCCAGCCAAAGGAATTTGGGAAGCGGAAGAAAATGTGTTAAGAATCATTAAATGTGGTTTAAGTGCAGAGGAATCTGGGCAGTATGGGTAAATTGATGTAAACCGATGTTCATCTTCCTCGTAGTGTTCAACTAATGGGTAAATGCAAAACATTAAAAAACTCAGATGCTGGAAATCTAGAACTTAAACAGAAAATGCTGTAAACACTGAGTGGGTCAGTCAGCATCTGTGGAGAGAACAACCACGTTATCGTTTCGGGTATAGACTTGGGTTGCCAACCCTCCAAGAATGCCCCGGAGTCTCCAGGAATTAAAGACTAATCTCCAGGACACTGCTGCGAGCAACCCAGGAGAAAAATCATAGGGGTGTTAAAAAATTGTAGGGTCGAAATTCTCCTGTTCTGCGCCCCCGGGGGGGCACTAACTGTTTTTACCTCGGGGGGGGGGGGGGGGGTTAGTGGTGCTACCGGCTCCTGCGCTGGAGTTAGCTGATGCGCAAAAATGGTAACACCCCGGGCCAACGCGCCTCCTGCGGTGAGGTCATCGCCATGCACAGCAACCCCTACGGCAATGCCGCCGCCAGCCTCGTGGCTCACGGACTGGGCCAGTCACCCATCGCAGGGCGCACCTTAAAGGGGGTGTGCGCTGCGCCGCATGCTGCCATCTTTTATTTCCCCCTTCACCCCGTTACCGGTCAGGACTTTCGCCATTCCATTCAGAGAGGCCGCATGGTGCCCCTGAGCCCACCCCAAAGGGAAGTGGAACATGCGACATTGTGCTCCACTTCCTGTGAGGGGCGGTAACTGGAATTTCGCAGCCGGACGGAGGAAGTTCCGCCTCACCTCGGTTACTGCCCTCAAATGGAGTATAACCGAATTTCAACCCGTGTTTATTATCGAAAAATCTTTGAACACTTTGGTTATTCGTTATAAAAATATCTGAGATGGGAAAAAAGGCTGTTTGACTGACTGTCAAAAATCATCCAATCGGGTAATGAAGTTTCGATAAGAACATAGAAATAGGAGCAGGAGTAGGCCATATGGCTCCTAGAGCCTGCTCCGCCATTCAATAAGATCATGGCTGATCCGATCATGGACTCAGCTCCACTTCCCTGCCCACTCCCCATAACCCCTTATCCTCTTATCGTTTAAGAAACTGTTTAT
This sequence comes from Pristiophorus japonicus, assembly GCF_044704955.1. Classification (NCBI taxonomy): domain Eukaryota; kingdom Metazoa; phylum Chordata; class Chondrichthyes; family Pristiophoridae; genus Pristiophorus; species Pristiophorus japonicus. The sequence goes on along the minus strand of NC_091981.1, from coordinate 55,079,443 downwards.
TTCTGTCTTAAATTTATTCAATGACCCAGCTTCCATAGCCCTTTGAGGCAGCGAATTCCACAAATTTACAACCCTCTGAGAGAAGAAATTTCTCCTCATCTCAGTTTTAAATGGGCGGCCCCTTATTCTAAGATCATACCCTCTAGTTCTAGTCTCCCCCATCAGTGGAATCATCCTCTCTGTATCCACCTTGTCAAGCTCCCTCATAATCTTATGCATTTCGATAAGATCACCTCTTATTCTTCTGAATTCCAATGAGTAGAGGCCCAACCTACTCAACCTTTCCTCATAACCCCCTCATCTCTGGAATCAACCTAGTGAACCTTCTCTGAACTGCATCCAAAGCAAGTATATCCTTTCGTGAATATGGAAACCAAAACTGCACGTAGTATTCCAGGTGTGGCTTCACCAATACCTCGTATAGCTATGCGGTGAATTGCTTCGTTAAGGATGTGACTTCTTAAAGGGTGACAGTGCCTTCTAACGGCAAGAAACCCAAAGCCATTCACCTCCACTCCACTCTTACTTTGACTCCAGCAATCTCCCCCACTGCCAGGTTATGTCAGGTAGTGTGGAACCTTGGGGTATTATATGATCCTAAGCTGAGTTTCTTTCCCTGAATTTGTTCCTTTACCAAGGCTGTACTCTTCTGCCTTTGCAATATTGCCTCCCTCCTCTCCATGTCTCCACCACCGCTGTCAAGCCATAATCCATTCCTTTACCACCTCGCGGTTCAAGTTGTCAAGTGCTCTCCGAGCCCACCTCAAATTACAACTCACTCCATGGAGAGACTAGAGAAGCTGGCATTGTTCACCTTGCAGCAGAGAAGGTTAAGGGGAGATTTAATGGAGGCATCAAAAATCATGAAGTGTTTTGAGTAAATAAGGAGAAACTGTTTCCACTGGCAGAAGGATTGGTAACCAGAGGATGCAGATTTAAGGTAAATGGCAAAAGGTTCAGAGGTGAGATGAGGAGAAATGTTTTATGCAGTGAGTTATTGTGATCTAGAATGCACTTGTTGAAGGGATGGTGGAAGCAGATTCAATAGTAACATTCAAAAGATAATTTTGAAGGGGAGAAAATTACAAGGCTATGGGAAAAGAGCAGGGGAGTGGGACTAATTGGACAACTCTTTCAAAGAGCCAGCATGGGCACAATGGGCCGAATGGCCTCATTTTGTGCTGTAACATTCTATAATTCCATGATTGCAAATGCCGCAGAACATGTCTTTATCATGTACAAACTCCCATCAGCCAGACCTTGACAGGCCCATTAATGTTTTCTCCATGGCCTAGCCTTTCCTCGCCATATCTCAGTAATTCTCTCCAGCCAACACCTACTCACTACTCCTCAGAAACTTGCTTAGTCCTTGTTCGCTGCTACCTCTGCTCCACCATTTGCGCTTTCACACTTTATGTTGCAAGCCTCTGGATTTCCCTCCCTAAACCTTTCTGCTCTGCTTCCTCCCTCCTTTCAAAAGCCATCTAAAAACTTTCTGCTTTTACTTTGCTGTCAGCTGTACTCTGAATGTTTTTCCCTCTTTTTCTGAACTTCTTCCTGCTCAATGTCAACTTTTTCCCTCTACCCTGTAAAACTCTGAGACATTCCACCATACGTCAGGAACACCATAGAAATGCAAGTCATTGTTTTTTAAATCTTTCATGATTAGTTGCTTGTTAGTGAATATGATCCAATTGGTAGACTTTGTGCCCTGCAGGACATATTGGGTCAGATGTCAAATATATATGTGTTTTTATGAATTAACTGGCGTTTTCTTGTGTTTTAGTATTCTAGCTGACACCAACATGTGGCAATGTCTCCATGAGGTCGACACATGACTCAGTTTACACTGAGCAAGTAATGACAGAAATTTTTATAATTAAAATTCAAGAAACAATCTTGCTATGCATATATTGGAAGTGGAAAGGGCTATAAATAGGAAAAAAGATGTTCAGCAATTACAACATGCAGGTATATAGGGCTAGAAATTCAGGTACTTATTGCTACCTGGTAAGGTCCGTTTCGTGAAAAAAATGGCATCCACTTCACCTCCACCTGCTATACCTGCCTCTGGCGTGGTCTCAGTGGCCGTCATTTTGGTGAGGGCCAATGCGCTGGCCTTTAACATGCAAATCTGCAGTGCCTGATGTCAGTCGTCGTGCAACGCCAATTTGACGTTACGCTCTGCGAACTTGGAATTTTGCACTGAGTTTAGCACTGGGCCCAAAGCTTGCTCAGAAAAGTGAGCATGCAACAGACCTACAGAGACGCTGTCAGCGCTACCACACACATCTTTCAAGTACGTTTGTATTTAGGCTTTTGGACTTTTAAAATATATTTTATTGAAGTAGTAGCTTGGTGCAATAGCTGTTAAAAGTTTTTTAAGTGTGCAGGGACTGTAGGAAGTGCTAGTGGATGATTGCAAGGCCTTGGATGGTAAAGGAAGGCCCACTGAGAAAGACAGAAATACTCAGCAGGTCAGGCAGCATCCGTGGAGACAGAAACAGAGTTCACGTCTCAGGTCGAGATGTTGCCTGACCTGCTGAGTATTTCCAGCATGTCCTACTTTTATTTCAGATTTGCATCATACGCTCACAGAGGGAAGAGGAAGACGCAGAAGAGGAGGAAGCAGAAGAGGAGGAAGCAGAAGAAGAGGAAGCAGAAGGAAAGATGCAACCCAGAAAGCTGCTTTCTGGCTGGGATATCTGCGATGGAGTCATCCGCCTGTGGACCCAGTGACCATAATCCCAATTTCCTTTCAATATTTGTCCCACACCTTACCTTCCATCTGTTAATGACCATCACAGCATCCTCTTGGCCACGATGCTGAAATAAAAGCCACCACAAAGCAAACTTTCCAATCCAACTTTATACATCTATCTACCCAATATGACATCAAGAAATCAACTCATCGCCCAGCGTTATTAATTCCGGCACCCATTAACTGTGGCCCACGGTGGTGCCTGGAATCTCTAGGCCATTATCCCTTCACTGTATGAAAGACCCAAGGTGCTTCACAATAGAAATAGTTGAAGGGTACAAATGTTGAGTCAAGGAGAGAAAGATTAGAGGGGTGACTAACAATTGGATTGAAAAGTTTTGAGTAGGTTTATAAAGGTCAAGAGAGAAGTGGCGAGGTAGAAGGGTTTAAGCAGGGAGTCCAGAGAGCAAGACTGAAGCAGTTGAAGGTTCTCCAACTAATGGTAGGGCAAAGGGAGGGAGGGCTGCACAAAAGATCATGATGGAGGATGGAAAAATGAGGGATGGGAGGTAAGGTTGAAGGAGATTTTGCTGGTGGAGTGGAGCAAAGCCTTAGTGGCATTGGAAGGCAAGGACGAAGATTTTAAATTGAATCGATTGGAGGTCCGGGAGTCAATGCAGGGCATGGGGTGATGGGTGAACAGAAGATGGTGCAGGAAGGATATGGGCATTTGGGTTTGCGACAAGCTGAAGTTTATTGAGGATAGAAAGTCAGAAAAGGAACGTGTTGCCAATAGTGTCTTCAAGTCTATTCCTTCCAATAAATAAAGCCATTATCACTGCCATGGACTCTACAGTGTTTTGTTTTAACTAATCACCATTACTTGCTTTTGTATCATGGGGAGAGGACACTCACTGTTTATTTTCATTGTATTGGAGAATGAACCCGGAAGCCGGAGGGAGAATAACTTGCAGTGACTAGCAGAAAGAAGTAGTCATGATTAGGAGCCTAGCTGTGAAAATGCTGAGTACCTATAACCAATCAAGCTTTTATTGTACCTCTAACAGTGCCTCATCACTGCAGGCTCACAACATTGCATGGTCAGGAGCTAAAGATGCAAATGATGCTAACGAGCAGGTTGCCTTTACTTTAACATCATTTCAGAGAATATTTTACACCTGCACATTGTGCTGGCACTGATGATCAAATTGTAATATGAATCAAATTAAATAAGAAAAGCATTGATGCCAAAACCTAGCCAAATGTTTAGTTTTGAGACCAGGTCCATGTGAATTCTGTATTATGTTAATGGCACCCAGGAAATTGCCCGGAAATTTGTGGATGTGCTGTCACTGCACTGCTGCGCCCCACGGTTAGCACTCCGTCTTGGGTGCCGGGATGCAGGCCCAGTCCCACGCTGCCCTGGTGGCCTAGTGGAGGCCATGCAGAGTGCACAGCGGCCCTCCGCTTTAAGTGAAGGGGAGGGGCATTGAAGTGTGTCAGTGCTAAGCAGAGCATCCGTGTAGCGCTTGACTCACTGCCCCAGTAGCGCCCCAGGAACTGCCCCCAAAGGAAATGGAGTGTGCGAGATTGCGCTCCGCCTCCTTTAAGGTAGCCCAATTCAGCAGCGGGGGTGGGACTTCTGCGCCGGGTGCAGGAAGTCCCAGTCCCAGATGGTTACTGCGCCCCTGCAAATGCCAGAAAATTGCTCGAGGCCATATGGCATTGTACATTTTCCAGGCATCCGTGCTCTGTGAAATTAAGCGGTTTTATTCCATACAGAAAATTGGTGCAATGAGAACCAATTTCTACCCCTATATATTTTGGACGGGTATGGCACATTTGTAAAGGAGAAACTACTTCAACCTCCTTGGTTCAGAAGTTCATACATATTAAAAAATTATTAATTCAACAGGGTGATGCCGTGGTCTGGCACTCCCAGCGGGGAATGATGCTTGCGAGAAGTGCATTGTGGGAATTTCCAGGCGCACAGTCTATGATTTCCTGAGATGTGTTTCCTGTGGGACTGTCTGTATCACAGGATCAGCCTTTTGCTGCTACCTGGCCTCACTAACCTTCTGAGGACTGCAAAGTACAAGCTATTAGAAGGGGTGCTTCATTCATGAACCAATGACTCACCAAAATAATACAATGGCATCAATCACATTAGAATCCATCATTGGCTAAAGCTTAGGTCACAGAGACTGCTGAAGAATCCCTTTTTTTAAATTCATTCATGAGAAGTGGTCATTGCTGGGAACGCCATGAGGACCAATTTCTACCCATTGGAATTCAGAAGAATGAGAGGTGATCTTATCGAAACTTATAAGATTATGAGGGGGCTTGACAAGGTGGATGCAGAGAGGATGTTTTCACTGATGGGGGAGACTAGAACTGGAGGACATGATCTTAGAATAAGGGGCCGCCCATTTAAAACAGAGATGAGGAGAAATTTCTTCTCTCAGAGGATTGTTAATCTGTGGAATTCGCTGCCTCAGAGAGCTGTGGAAGCTGGGACATTGAATAAATTTAAGACAGAAATAGACAGTTTCTTAAACGATAAAGGGGATAAGGGGTTATGGGGAGCGGGCAGGGAGGTGGAGCTGAGTCCATGATCAGATCAGCCATGATCTTATTGAATGGTGGAGCAGGCTTGAGGGGCCGTATGGCCTAATCCTGCTCCTATTTCTTATGTTCTTATTGCCCATCCCTAATTAATCAAGAAGTTGGTGGTAAGCCATCTCTTGACCCGTAGTCCACATAGTGAAGGTACTTCCACAGTGACTTTATCATAGTGATTTGGTGGAACTGAGTGGCTTGCTAGGCCATTTTAGAGAGCAGTTAAGAGTCAACCACATTGCTGTGGGTCTGGAGTCATATAGAGGCCAGATTGGGTAAGGACAGCTGATTTCCTTCCCTAAAGGACTTAAGTGAACTAGATAGTTTTTCTATGACAATCTGTTAGTTACATGGTAACCATTACTGATCTGGCTTTTTATTCCAGATTTATTCAAATAACTGAATTTAAATTCCCCAGCTGCCATGGTGAGATTTGAACTCACATCTCCGGATCATTAGTCCGGGCTTCTGAATTACTAGTCCAGTAACATAACCATTATGCTACCATTCCCTCATCCAATCCTGACTGGAGCAGGACCGGAGCCTGCTCTGCTCATCACTTGGGGGCACACTCTTGGGATGGGGGGTGGGCTGTTTGGGGCTGGGATTGGGAGAGACTGCTTCACTCGGGGAGTTGTTGGCCTGTGGGGCTCCCTGCTGCGGAGGGTTGTTGATGCCAGTTCATTGGATGTGTTCGGGAGGGAGTTGGATGTAGTCCTTGTGGCTGGGGAGGTCGGGGGGTGTGTGGAGGGGGCATGGGGGGGAGGTCAGCCATGATCTTGTTGAATGGTGGTGCAGGCTCGAAGGGCCGAATGGCCGACTCCTGCACCTATTTTCTATGTTTCTATGTTTCTATGTTTCTACCACCGACCATTTTAGTACAAGCATCCTTAAACAGGTTCCAAATTTACATATGTACAGGGCCTAATAGGTGTTTCGAGTGGCTGCGACAGGCACCTGGGCAGCTGCCTGCACCAATATGGCAGCACCCTGTTGCTGATCAGGTGCAGGACATTGCTATCCAAAATTGCCCCTTGTTGCACCTGTTTTATACCACACATGATCAAATTTCTACCCACTTCAGATCACCAAGATGCAAGCTCTGGAAGTTGGCACAATGCTGATCCTCTATCTTAGCAGTCTCAGTACAAGGAAAGACTGGAGAAACCTCAGCTTTTCGCCCTCAAAATGAGGCATCAGAGAGGACCAACATGATGAGGAAAATTATGCCTGTCTCTTCCTCCTCCTCCCACAGACAGAAAACATAATGGGTTTGAATAACACTCATTCATAACAATTATGGCCCTTTAAGAAATGTATTTTGATTTTACTTTATGTAAATTATGTAAATTGATTAAACAAAGGCAGGTTGAAGGACCAATATTTTGAAGAAGTGAATTAGGATCATGGGGATAGGTTGCTGGGACTAACAACCGCTCACCTGATTTTCCATTTTTATATCACTTATGACACATTGAGCTGGAGATTGGCCTTATTTTATTGTTTTTCATTAATTTCTCTCTCCTCACACACTTGGTTGGAGTCCAGTGCTCTGTTAAGAACATACATAAGAACATAAGAAATAGGAGCAGGAGTAGGCCACTTGGCCCCTTGAGGGGCCTATACTCATTGGAGTTCAGAAGAATGAGAGGTGATCTTATTGAAACATATAAGATAATGAGGGGGCTCGACAAGGTGGATACAGAGAGAATATTTCCACTCATAGGGGAAACTAAAACGAGGGGACAGTCTCAGAATAAGGGACCGCTCATTTAAAACTGAGATGAGGAGGAATTTCTTCTCTCAGAGGGTTGTAAATCTATGGAATTCTCTGCCCCAGAGAGCTGTGGAGGTTGGGTCATTGAATATATTTGAGGCAGAGATAGACATATTTTTGAGCGACAAAGGAATAAAGGGTTATGGGGAACAGGCAGGGAAGTGAAACTGAGTCCATGATCAGATCAGCCATGATCTTATTAAATGGCGGAGCAGGCTCAAGTCACTATTGCCACATAAAATGAACATAATAATATGACCTTGTTTAATCAATTTACATAATTTACATAATACGTGAGTAAGTTTACTCAACCTATCTTCATAAGTCAGACCCCCATCTCCAGAATCAACCTAGTGAACCTTCTCTGAACAGCCTCCAGTGCAAGTATACCCTTCTTTAAATACGGAGACCAAAACTGTACACAGTACTCCAGGTGTGGGCCTCACCAATACCCTGTACAGTTGCAGCAGGACTTCTCTGCTTTTATACTCTATCCCCCTTGCAATAAAGGCCAACATTCCATTTGCCTTCCTGATTACTTGCTGTACCTGCATACTGACTTTTTGTGTTTCATGCATAAGGACCCCCAGCTCCTTCTGTGCTGCAGCACTTTGCAATTTTTCTGCATTTAAATTATAATTTGCTTTTCTATTTTTTCTGTCAAAGTGGATAACCTCACATTTTCCCACATTATACTCCATCTGCCAAAATTTTGCTCACTCACTTAGCCTGTCTATATCCCTTTGCAGATTTTTTATGTCCTCCTCACAATTTGCTTTCCCACCCATCTTTGTATCATCAGCAAACTTGGCTCCATTACACTTAGTTCCTTCATCCAAGTCATTGATATAGATTGTAAATAGTTGAGGCCCCAGCACTGACCTCTGCGGCACCCCACGAGTCACTTTTTGCCAACTGGAAAATGACCCATTTATCTCGACTCTCTCTTTTCTGTTAGTTAGTCAATCCTCTATCCATGCTAATATATTACCCCAAATCCGTGAACTTTTATCTTGTGTAGTGATCTTTTATGTGGCACCTTATCAAATGCCTTCTAGAAATCCAAATACGCCACATCCACTGGTTCCCCCTTATCCACCCTGCTCATTACATCCTCAAAGAACTCCAGCAAATTTGTCAAACATGATTTCCCTTTCATAAAACCATGCTGACTCTGCTTGATTGAGTTATGCTTTTCCAAATGTCCTGCTACTGCTTCCTTAATGATGGACTCCAGCATTTTCCCAACGACAGATGTTAGGCTAACTGGCCTATAGTTTCCTGCTTTTTGTCTGCCTCCTTTTTTAAATAGGGGCATTACATTAGCAGTTAAGTGCGAATCAATATGCCCTACCAACTAAGTATACAGTGTTTGCCATCATTACCCTTCTGAAATTGACCGTAACTTCAGGATGCAGCGCACATGCATATAAACGCAGATATCCTGAAGTTGCGGTCAGGTGTTCGCTGCTCCGACACTGACTGTTGGACCCACCACCATCCCAGAGCTGGAAATCCATAAAATCAGGGGAACTGATGAAAACTTGAGCTTTTCTGCTCTAATATCGCTATTAACATAAGAACCTAAGAATTAGGAGCAGGAATAGGCCATTCGGCCTCTCGAGCCTGCTCCGCCATTCAATAAGATCATGGCTGATCTTCTACATCAACTCCACTTTCCTGCACTGTTCCCATATCCCTTAATTCTCTTAATATTCAAAAATCTATCGATCTCCAGCTTGAATATAGTCAAAGACTGAACCTCCACCGCCCTCTGGGGTAGAGAATTCCAAAGGTTCACCACCATCTGAGTGAAGAAGTTTCTCCTCATCTCAGTCCTAAATGGCTGACCTCTTATTCTGAGACTGTGATCCCTGGTTCCAGACTCCCCAGCCAGAGGAAACATCCTCCCTGCATTTATCCTGGCAAGCCCTGTAAGAATGTTGTATGTTTTAGAGAGATCACCTCTCATTCTTCTAAACCAGAGAATATAGGCCTAATCTACTCAATCTCTCCTCATAGGACAATCCCCCCGTCCCAGAAATCAGTCTGGTGAACCTTCGTTGCACTTTCTCGATGGCAAGTATATCCTTTCTTGGATAAAGAGACCAAAACTGTACACAATACTCCAGGTGCGGTCTCACCAGGGCCTTATATAATTGCAGTAAGACGTCTTTACTCTTATACTCAAAGCCTCTTGTAATAAAGACCAACATACAATTTGCTTTCCTAATTGCTTGCTGTACCTGCATGTTAACTTTCAGTAATTCATGTACAAGGACACCCAGGTCCCTCTGAACACCAACATTTCAGAATCCCTCACCATTTAAAAAATACTCTACTTTTCTATTTTTCCTACCAACTGGATAACATTTTTCCACATTATATTCCATTTGCCATGTTCTTGCCCATTCACTTAGCCTGTCTATATCACTTTGCATCGTCTTCACAACTTAAATTTCCAGCTAGCTTTGTATCATCAGCAAACTTGGATATACCGGGTGAAACGTCCGAAATCCGGAAGCCTCAGGACCAAGGCCGTTCTGGATACCGGATACTTCCAGATTTCGGACCGTGTTTGCCTGGGCCAAGGATGATAGGTGGCGGAGGTGGGGGTGGTCGGGACACCAGTCAGGCCGCCGGAGGTCAGGTGGGGGTGGGTCGTGGGTCGGGCCACCGGAGGTCAGGGGGGTGTTGGTTGGGCTGAGGCCAGGGGAGATCAAGGGCGGCCGGGCCGAGGCGGGGTTGGACGGCCAGAGTTCGGGCTGCAGCGGCATCGGGCAGCTGGAGGTCGGGCCGAGGGGGGGGGGGGAGATCGGGGGAGGCTGGGCCGAGGCCGGGCGAGGTTGGGCCGATGCGGGGGAAGGCTGGGCCGAGGTGGGGGGAGGCCGGACGAGGTTGGGCCAAGGCGGGGGTGGCCGGGCGAGGTCGTGCCGAGGCTGGGGAAGGTTGGCCGGGCTGAGGTCAAGTGGCTGGAGGTAGGGCCATGGTGGGGTCAGGCAGCTGGAGCTCGGGCCGCGGCGGGGAGAGGAGAGGCAGCTGGAGGCCAGGGGAAGTCGAGCCGAGGCCGGGGAAGGTTGGTCGGGTCGAGGTCGGGCGGCCAGAGGTTGGGCCAAGGTGAGGGAAGGCCAGGCGAGGTCTGGTCAGGTTGGGCCGAGGCAGGGGGAGGTCGGGCAGCTGGAAGCCAGGGGAGGTCGAGCCAAGGCAAAGTCAGGCCACCGAGGTGGGGGTGTCCAGATTCCGGAACATTCTGGATTCCGGAACTCCGGACTTTGGACGTCGCACCTGAAGTACATTTGGTCCCCTCATCCAAATCATTGATATAGATTGTGAATAGCTGGGGCCCAAGCACTGATCCTTGTGGTACCCCACTAGTTACAGCCTGCCAACCTGTTTATTCCTACTCTCTGTTTTCTGTCCGTTAACCAATCCTCAATCCATGCTAGTATATTACCTCTAATCCCATGAGCCCTAATTTTGTTTAATAACCTCTTGTGTGGCACCTTATCGAATGACTTCTGAAAATCTGAATACACCACATCCACTGATTTCCCCATATCTATTCTGCTCGTTACAATCTCAAAAAACTCTAACAAATTTGTCAAACATGACTTCCCTTTCATAAATCTGTGTTGACTCTGCCCAATCTTTTTATTATTTTCTAGGTGCCTTGTTACCAAGTCCTTAATGATAGATTCTAGCATTTTCTCTATGACTGATGTCACGCTAAGTGGTCTGTAGTTCCTCATTTTCTCTCCCCCTCCCTTCTTAAATACCGGGGTTACATTAGCTACCTTCCAATCTGCGGGAATCATTTGAGAATCTGTGGAATTTTGGAAGATGACAACCAACGAATCCACTATCTCTACCGCCACTTCTTTCAAAACCCTAGGATCGAGGCCATCGGGTATCCTGGAATATTTAGTTCCCAACCTTGGTCATTTTGCAACCACATCTCTGCAATGGCTATTAGATCAAACCTATTCATTTCTATCTGCACTATTAATTCATCTATTTTGTTGCGAATGCTTCGTGCATTCAAATATAGTGCCTTTAGCTTTGACTTTTTTCTATTTTTCGCTGATGTCACCTTAGTCACTGATGCCCTATTACCTTTGTTACCAACCTGACCCCACCACACAGCACTGCCCCCCGGTCATCAAAATCCATGGCTCGGCCTTCGACAACATGGATCCATTTTCCATACCTTGGAAGTCTACTATCAGCAAGGGCAGACATCGATGACGAGGTCCAACACCGCCAGTGTGTTTCAAATGCACCAGCACAGCCTTCGGTCACCTGAGGAAGAGAGTGTTTGAAGACCAGGACATCAAATCTGGCTTCAAGCTTATGGTCTACAGGGCAGCAGTGATACCTGCTCTCCTTTATGGCTCAGAGACGTGGACTATATACAGTAGACACCTCAAAGCACTGGAGAAGTACCACCAGCACTGCCTCCACAAGATCCTGCAAATCCACTGGAAGGATAGACACACCAATGTCAGTGTTCTCACTCAGGCCAACATCCCCAGCATCGAAGCACTGACCACACTCGACCAGCTCCGTTGGGCGGGCCACATTGTCCACATGCCCGACACGAGACTCCCTAAGCAAGTGCTCTACTTGGCACTCCTACACCTCAAGCGAGCTCCAGGTGGGCAGAGGAAACGCTTCAAGGACACCCTCAAATCATCATCATAGGCAGTCTCTCGGAATCGAGGAAGACTTGCTTCCACTCTTAGAATGAGTCCTTAGGTGGCTGAACAGTCCAATATAAGAGCCACAGTCCCTGCCACAGGTGGGATAGACAGCCGTTGAGAGGAAGAGAGGGTGGGACAGGTTTTTCGCACATTCTTTCTGCTGCCTGCGCTTGTCTTCTGCATGTAATCATTGATGAGACTCGAGGCACTCAGTGCCCTCCTGGATGCACTTCCTCCACTTAGGGCGGTCTTTGGCCAGGGACTCCTAGGTGTCAGTGGGGATGTTGCACTTTATCAGGGAAGCTTTGAGGGTGTCCTTATAACGTTTCCTCTGTCCACCTTTGGCTTGTTTGTCATGAAGGAGTTCTGAGCAGAGCGCTTGCTTTGGGAGTCTCGTGTCTGGCATGCGGACAATGTGGCCTGCGCAGAGAGCTGATCAAGTGTAGCCAGTGCTTCAATGCTGGGGATGTTGGCCTGGATGAGAACACTGATGTTGGTGCGTCTGTCGGCCCAGGGGTTTGTAGGATCTTGTGGAGGCATCGTTAGTGATATTTCTCCAGCGATTTGTGGTGTCTACTGTACATGGTCCATGTCTCTGAGCCATACATGAGGGCAGGTATTACTACAGCCCTGTAGACCATGAGCTCCCTCAAAGCCTCCTTGATAAAGTGTAATATCCCCAGTGGCACCTGGGAATCCCTGGCCCAAGACCGCCCAAAGTGGAGGAAGAGCATCCAAGAGGGTGCTGAGCCCCTCGAGTCTCGTCGCCAACAGCATGCAGAAACCAAGTGCAGACAGTGGAAGGAGCGTGCGGCAAACCAGGCTCCCCACCCACTGTCTGCACCTGTGACAGAGACTGTAATTCCTGCATTGGACTGTACAGCCACCTGAGAACTCATTTTTAGAGTGGAAGCAAGTCTTCCTCGATTTCAAGGGACTGCCTATGATGATGATGTCGCTCTGCCCTTTCCTGACCCACTCTGCTTATTTTTACCCCAAACTCTCCTCTGCTCTAGAATCTTGACATTTTTCTTACTGCTTTTAAATTTACTCTTTCCTGAATCCTCCCACCCTCTTTATTAGCTTAAAGTCCTGTCTACTGCCCTAGTTATTCGATTCACCAGGACACTGGTTCAAGTGGAACAGCTCCCTCTTTCCCCAGAACTGATGCCAGTGGCCCATGAAGCAAAACTCCTGCCCCCCACACCAATCTTTGAGCTACACATTTCACTTTCTAATCTGCTTGTCCCTATACCAATTGGTGTGTGGCTCAGGTAACAATCCACAGATTATTACTTTTGAGGTTTTGCTTTTTAATTTGAATCTTAACTCTTCAAACTCTTTCAGCAGAACCTCATTCCTAGTTCTACCTATGTCATTGGTTCCTACGTGGATCACAACAACCGGATCCTCCGAGTTCTTCTCCAGCAGCGAGGAGATGTCTTTAACCCTGGCACCAAACAGGTAACACAATCTTTGGAGCTACTGGTCGCGGCTGCAGAGAACAGTTTCTATCCCTCTAACTATCCTGTCCCCTACCACAACTACATTCCCTTTCACTCACCCCACTTGAATGGCCTCCTGCACCATGTGACATGGTCAGCCTGCTCATCCATCCTGCAGGCTTTTCCCTCATCCACATAGGCAGCAAAAACCTCATACCTGTTGGATAAGGGCAAAGGCCAAGGTTCCTCCAGCACTGCACCTTGGGTCCTCTTACCTATCTGAGTTGCAGTCACGCCCTCCTGTCCCTGACTACTAACCAGACCTTTACCACGAACTAACCTAAGGGGTGTGACTGCCTGCTGGATGTAAGTGCCCAGGTAACTCTCCCCTTCCCTGATGCATTGCAATGTCTGCAGCTCATACTTCAGCTCAACAACTCTGAGCCGCAGTTCCTCGAGTTGCAGACACTTACTGCAGCTGTGGTTGCTTGGGATTGCGATCCTCTCCACCAGCTCCCACATGCTGCAGTTATGACACATACCTGCCCTGCCATCTCTAACCTTCTTTTATTTATTAATTAATTAAAGCTTTTGTTCAATTGATATTTTAGTTTTATTGTTTAATTATTTTATTAAATACCTCATTAAATGTTAAGCCTTGTTGCAATAGGTATAAATAGGGTTTTAACAGCACATTGAATGCTAAACAAATGTTCTAGCCCTGAAAATCTTACTTTTATAATTGTGTAGTGTCAAATTTCTCTGTTATGATAAAAATTCCATTTTTTTTTAAATAATTTTTTAAAAGTTTGTTCATGATATTTCAGCTTCTACCTTAACCCCATGTGTATGTTCCAATCTTTATTTTGATCTCTGTAACATTTTTTTAAAGTACAGATCATTAGGGTTGTTTTATTTCCTGGTTTGCTATCTGTGAGAAATCTTCAACGTGATTGGCTGCTTAGGCAGCTTGATGATGTCACTGCTGCACTACGCTGGGAATCACTTCTATATATTGAGAAACCTAACATTTTCGCCACAGAGATTGTGAGATCTCTGTGGACAGTCTTTTTCGAGTGCCTTTCCTTCACTGCTGACTACAAATTACATGCCCATTCTTTTCTAGAGGTTCCCAGACCAGCCTAAGATGCAGGGGCCTTTCTATTTGACTGAGTGAGATCTTTGTATATTGTCCAGTGCTTTCTTACCTCTTTCCAGCTTAAAAAAAAATCCTGTTCACAGACTATTAAACGGTTCCTCATGATAATATTTAGCACGCTCCACTTTTTAATCTACTGCCCTTTCTTCCCCTCTTTGCTTTGTTTCGTTCTATAAGAGACTCTGGCTCTGAAATTAACCCTGCCTGAAACTTTTGCTATGGTTTTTACTGGCACGGTAGTTGAGGTGGCCTCAAGAGCGAAGTTCCGCTCTTTGTTTTTTTTCCACTCGGATCCGGAAGTTGCTCTTAATGGGGGCGGAGATGCGGCGGTGACACCACTAGAGGGGCGGAAGTTGGGGGAGGAGCGGAGTAGCCCGCCCGATGCTGCGTCAGCACGACTCTCCCCTTCACTTAAAGGGGAGAGCCTGCGCGATCTTTAAGCTTCGGTCCACTGAGCCACCAGGGAGAGTTTCGGCCGGGCCAGCGGCCTTGCACCCTAGAGGGGGTACTAGGCTGCCTGTTGGAGGCCTGGCCAAACCCGGGAGCATAATTGTCGGGCCGACATAGCAGTCGGCCGACAAAAAAAAACATGGCGGCAACGGCAGTAGGTCCTCCCCTTTAAGAGGAGCCGCGCCGTCATTGCGGAAGGCCTCAGCATCATTGCACCACCGGGAAAAAGCTTGTTTTGGCACCACCGTGCGGGCCGAAGATTTTCACGGCAGAATTTCGTCATCGGCGGTAAATCGGCGGTGCACATTGTGATGGCACACTTAGCACGCAGTGGAGCAGTAGGTGGAGAGCGGGGCACCACCGGGATAATACGGGAGTGGAATTTTGATAATGGCGGCCATTACACAAAAAGTCGGCAGACATTGCACTCCGCAGCATGGCCGCCGATTTCAGGTGTGAAGAGGCCTGAAGGAAAGGGATCATTTCAGCCCCTCTCTATCTACCAGTTCTAACAAAGGGTACAAACCTGAAATGTTAGCTCAGCTTGTCTCCTTTCAGGTACTGAGGGATCTGCTGTGTATTTCCAGCAATTTCTATTTTTATTTCACATTGACGAAGCAGTCACAATAGGTGAAGAAAGCAAATCCGTTTAAATATACATGATTTGCGATTCTGCCACCAATGTGGCTTCAGCAATTCCTTGTATTTGCTGCGTGTTCTGACTCAGTTGTGATTCACTGGCGGAATTGCCAACAGCAATTTGCAGGAGTAATGATTGCATTCAATGTTAATGGACCTGAGTGGAATAAAAGGCTCATTACATTTAAGAGTTGCAAGAAGTTTTTTCCACTTTAACTACTAGGGGAGAGACTGATGATTCTGACAATGTCAAAAAGAATTCCTCAACCATTGTACAGCCACAAAGAAAAACACAAGCTATGGACAATCCTCTTTCATTGGGCTCCACAGAATGTGGCAGAGACAGTTGACTATAATACTTGACGAAGGCAACTAGTGCGAGTAAGACTAAGTGCGAGTTTCATATTGTTGATCATGAGTTCCAAATGTAGCATGAAGCATTGGAGCTGGTGTGGGGTGAATTGGACTATCAGAAAGCAAAGCAAGAGATGGAAATGAGCTAACGGTCACTGTGAAGAAGTTAAATATTACACAACGGAAATCAAAAAGGACAATCAATGGTTATTTTTGGTTATATCCACATAAGGATGAGTGTCCAGACAAGGGAAATCATGTCAACTTTGTGGCAAATTGTGGCAAATTGTGAGTGCCACAAATAAAGCATCTTGACCTCCATTCATGTCCATGCTGGATTTTTTTGATCTGTACTCCCGTCAGGGGAGAGTTACAATGGGAACTGAGTCTTTCAGGGTTTAAAAACCTCCTTCATGTTGAGAGCTGAGTCTTGCAAGTTATGGGGTGGTACTGTTCCACACTGTCTATAATATGTCTGTGTGCACTTCATGTTTAAATTCCAAAGTCCATGACCTAGAAATTGGATATGGCCAGGCAAGGGGCAGCGTTAAGGCCCACCAATGTTCAGCGGCGCCAGGTCAAAATGGTCTAGGTAGCAAAAAAATTCATGCTCAGTCCTTATTAACATGATTTTAGTCTTGGGGGGCTGAAATTGCCCCTTTTTAAAGCCCTGTTAGTGTCTCCCAGAGGTGCTAACAGGGCGCAATGGCGTTTTTACCCGGGAGGGGCGGGGGGGGGTGGGGGGCGCCTCCAGGAAAATTGCCCTGGAGGTTTGGAGGGCGCTGTCCCGACAGCTCCACCCCCTTGATTAGTGCCCCGGCCGGCACGCAATTGATGATTACATCATCCGCTTGCATGCAGACCCCTCGCCACCAAGCGCGACCCCTTACCGCCCCGTGGATGTCAACACCCGCTTCGTGGGTCACAGGTGCTGGGGCACCCCTTAGAGGGGAGGCCAGCGCCCGGGCCACCATTTTTATTTGTCTGCCGACTCTTGGGGAAATTTTGGATGGTATCGGCTGCAGCAAATGTCATATCCGAGCATCTGCACCACAAACCTCACACACTACTCAAGGGTAGCTCGGGGGGCCAGCTATCCAGAGGGCGAGTTCACACACGGTATCTGCTGCACATGACTCAGATGAGGACCTTGATGGGGCAGACTTCGGAAGAAGGGTGATGGGTTTGCACACCAAACCGCTAGGTGCAAAGGTAAGCCTCCCAGAGCGCCTCTTGGCTATATCAAGGAGCATGGAGGAGGCCGCCTCCAACATTGCACGGGGCTCTGTACAGAGCCTTGAGCCCAGGATTTCCAGGCTGGAGATGATGGAAAACTCCTGAAGAGACTATGTCGACCCAGACATGATGCTGCGTGTGATGGCCAATGTCACGGCTGCTATTACAGCACAGGCGGCAGAGATCCACCGTCTTAGTGCTGCAGCAGAACTATAGACTGCTCTCATGCAGCCTCAGCTTGATGCCACCCAAGCTCAGACTGCTGCCAGCGTGGCTGGGTTTACCAGTGTTGACTGGGGCTTGCAGGGTGTTGCAGCAGCCCAGCAATCTGTGCTCCAACAGATTGCTAGGAATGCAGAGGTGCCGCCCCAGGGGAGTGGCAGTGGGTCAGTGGAGCAGGACACTGCTGTACTCTCAGGATGACAGCATTCTTGTTCCCACCAATGTCACTCCGCCATTCCCCTTTCTGCTGCCTGTCAGCCAGCCAGCCCAGACTGCTGCTGCCCATGTCGAGGTGGTGCAGTCTACAGCCGGGCTTTCTAGGGGCAGAGCTGTTTGAGGTCGTCCTGCAAGGCCATTTGAAGTCTCCCCCATGGAAACTCAACATCCTCCCACCAGCCAGGCTGCAACCACTGGGGGAGCACTTTGTAGGAGCACTAGATCAGGAAAGGGTACCAGAATGACAGGCACTAAGGGATTGCACAAGAGTGATTATTTCATCTTGTAAGTGTAAATATATGTCAATTGATTTTAGCTAAATTTATTAATTTTGCTTGGAATCTTTTGTGGTGGTTCTCATTTCAGTGTTGTGCCCAGGAGGATGCTGTGATATTCAGTGAAAGAGAGATGGTATGATGGGAATGTGGTTAGCAACAGAGATCTGGGGTATCATTCATTGGAATCGGAGTTTGATGAGGCATTCACGGACAGCCCATCTGGAAGTGGGATTAGCTGCCTGCCTCCTCCCTCCCTCCCGCCTTGTTCTCTTTCGCATCCTCTTTCTCTTGCTCATCTTCCTTTTCCTCCTCCTCATTCCCCTCCCCCTCTCCCTCGTCCTCCTTCTGAGGTGGTCCCACAATCCCTGGTGGCAAGAGCTGGACCCTCATGATGGCCAAGCTGTGAAGCATGTAGCAGATCACCATGAAATGGTACACTCGCTCTGCCGAGTACTGGAGGGCTCCTCCCAAGTGGTCAAGGCAGTGGAACCGTTGCTTCAGTAGCCCGATGGTCATCTCAATGATGTTTCTGGTGAAAACATGGCTGTCATTATATGAGTGCTGGGCATGAGTGGTGAGGTTGCAGAGGGGAGTCATGAGCCAGGTGCAGAGCAGATAGGCCTTGTCTCCGAGCAGCTACCCTCAAGTTTGCAGTGGTGGCTGGAAGATTGCTGGCACACCGGACTGACGCATGATGAAGGCATCATAGCTGCTGCCCGGATAGCGGGCATTGACCATCAGGAAGAGCTGGTCGTGGTCGCACACCAACTGCACATTAAGTGATTGGTGGCCTTTGCGGTTATGGAAGATCTCAGGATTGTTACACAACACCCGCAAAGCCACGTGGGTGCAGTCAATAGCACCCTGCACCACGGGGAAGCTCGCTATCCTGGCAAAGCGTGCTCGCCCTGTTTAGTTCTGCTCCTTGTATAGAGAGCCTCAGTGACCTCCCAGCTGCAGCAATTAACGGCCAACTATGAGATGTCAGCTATGTCTTCTGCTGCAGACTGGAAGGATCCTCTAGCAAAGAAATTGAGGGCCATGATGACCTTGACTGAGAGAATTGTGTTCACTCTGCTCTCGAGAAGTGTTCTCTGAAGCCCCTCTTGTTGAGAGCCCTCCTGGCCCTCCACCGCCTCCCACTGCATGCAGCTTCTCGGCTTGTTCACTGCCTCCGCTTCCTCTCCTGAAGATACTTGAGCGCGAGGGGAACTGCCAACAGAGCCCCCATGACTGAGCAAGTGTTGTAAGTAGAAGCCTTAAAATAAGAATGAAGGCATTCTCCACTTGCCCCAACACTTCCTGACACCTTAGAACCTTGAAAGGAGCTGGAGTTGCAGAGTATTGCACAGAGCCAGTCAAATTGCAGAAATATGTCAGCAGCAAGTAGTTGCTGATGATCCCTTTAAATACCGCGCTAGGGCCTCCTTCCTGCTTGTCAACGCTTGTTCAGATGATCACATTTAAGGCATGTGGGTAAGTTGAATGGTGAACTCCAAACTCGCAGATCTGGCATCAAGTGAGCTTGCGCACACATTGACGTCACGAACTGCTACATTTCAATGATTTTCACAATCACTAATATCGGCATTGCTGCCAGCCATCCAAAAATGGTGGCCGCCATGGTAACTGCCTCCAGCTGGCGGAAGAGCGGCAGCTGCCATTTTTTCGCTCAATTATGGTGGTGACGGATGGCGATACACCCCCCAATTTTTAGATCCAGGTCTCTAACGTAAACTGTCTCTATTAACTTGTCATGTTGTCATTAGTGTTAGCCATGACTCAGATGGTAACACCCTTGCCCTCTGAGTTTAAAGGTTGTGGTTCAAGTCCCACTCCAGAGACTTGAGCACAAAAATCTAGGCTGACACTCCAGTGCAGTGCTGAAGGAGTGCTACACTGTTGGAGATGCCGTGTTTCGGATAAGACATTTAATCGAGGCCTTGTCTGATTTCTCAGGATCTTATGGCACTATTTCAAAGAAGAGCAGGGGAGTTATGCCCAGTGTCCTCAATCAACATAACAAAAAAAAACAGATTATTTCATCATTATCACATTGTTGTTTGTGGGAGCTTGCTGTGTGCAAATTGGCTGCCATGTTTCCTACATTACAACATGTCTATACTTCAAGAGTACTTCATTGGCTGTAAAGCACTTTGAGACATCCGTTGGTTGTGAAAGGCACTATAAAAATGCGAGTCTTTCTTTCTTAATTAAAAATTCTTACTTTTGCTGATAAACCCTTCTCAGCTGTGTTAATGAAACTGCACCAGGTTACCACTCTTCAATGCATTAAGAAATTCTTAGAAATGGAATTTAAAAAAAACACTTACGTCCTATTACACTGCCTGATTGCGCTGGTTTGGAAGATTTAAGTTTGAATTTAAATTATGCAAATGATTTGAGCAGAAACTTGAAGCCTAACATAATCAATACAAGTTCAAGTGCATTTTGGGTACAATTTCCCATAGAAACTTTATCCCATTGTCCAGACCCACTGTGTGTAATGTCATGATGCAGTGACTAATAATTATATATCTATCCAGTCATCATGGTGATGTAGACATCATTCACTAAGCTCAGGGATGGGAGATACATGGTCAGTAAGTGAGCTGCTGAAAGGAATAAAGTTAAAGAAAGTGATCTTGTGAGAGAAATAGATTCTTCAGTTTTACTCTCTTCAGAGCTACAACTACATAAAAATGATTCTTAAAAATTTGCTACGTGATTGCAGTGGACAGTTTTTTGTGAGCGGAAATAACTTTAGATGATGTTTTGGGTTTGCACTTTGGATTGCAGAGTCTGAAGAAGGAAATTTAGCCTGTGAGAAATCACTGTATCTTAGTCAGGAGAGGTCAACTATAATTATTTAAGCTTAAAAAAATATTTAACAATTTGCATCCAAAATTCCCTGAATTCTGGCACGGTCCCAGCAGTTTGAAAAACCGCAAATATAATACCGCTATTTAAAAAAGGAGGCAGACAAAAAGCAGGAAACTATCGACAGTTAGCCTAACATCTGTCGATGGGAAAATGCTGGAGTCCATTGTTAAGGAAGCAGTAGCGGGACATTTGGAAAAGCATGATTCAATCAAGCAGAGTCAGCATGGTTTTATGAAAGCGAAATCATGTTTGTCAAATTTGCTGGAGTTCTTTGAGGATGTAATGAGCAGGGTGGATAAGGGGGAACCAGTGGATATGGTGTATTTGGATTTCAAGAAGGCATTCAATAAGGTGCCACATAAGAGGTTACTGAACAAGATAAAAGCTCACGGGTTTGGGGATAATATATTAGTATGGACTGAGGATTGGTTAACTAACAGAAAACAGAGAGTTGGGATAAATGGGTCATTTTCCAGTTGGCCAACAGTGACTAGTGGGGTGCCTCAGGGATCGGTGCTAGGTCCTCAACTATTTACAATCTATATTAATGAATTGGATGAAGGGACCGAGTGTAATGTAGCCAAGTTTACTGATGATAAATGATGGGTGGGAAAGCAAATTGTGAGGAGGACACAAAAAATCTGCAAAGGGATATAGGCAGGCTAAGTTAGTGGGCAAAAATTTGGCAGATGGACTATAATGTCTGAAAATGTGAGGTTATCCACTTTAGCAGAAATAATAGAAAAGCAAATTAAAATTTAAATGGAGAAAAATTGCAAAGTGCTGCAGTACAGAGTGACCTGGGTGTTCTTGTGCATGAAACACAAAAAGTTAGTATGCAGGTACAGCAAGTAATCAGGAAGGCAAATGGAATGTTGGCCTTCATTGCAAGGGGGATAGAGTATAAAAGCAGAGAAGTTCTGCTACAAATGTACAAGGTATTGTTGAGGCCACACCTAGAGTACAGTTTTGGTCTTTGAATTTAAGGAACGATATACTTGCATTGGAGGCTGTTCAGAGAAGGTTCACTAGGTTGATTCCTGAGATGAGGGGGTTGACTTAGGAAGATAGGTTGAGTAGGTTGGGCCTATACACATTGGAGTTCAGCAGAATGAGAGGTTATCTTATTGAAACACATAAGATGATGTGGGGGTTCGACAAGGTGGTTGCGGAGAAGATATTTCCATTCATAGGGGAAACTAAAACTAGGGGACATAGTCTTAGAATAAGAGGATGCCCATTTAAAACTGAGATGAAGAGAAATTTCTTCTCTCAGAGTTGTAAATCTATGGAATTATCGGCCCCAGAGAGCTGTGGAGGCTGGGTCATTGATTATATTTAAGGTGTAGATAGACAGATGTTTAAGCGATAAGGGAGTAAAGGGTTATGGGGAGCGGGCAGGGAAGTGGAGCTGAGTCGATGATCAGATCAGCCATGATCTTATTGAATGGCAGAGCAGGCTCGAGGGGTCAAATGGCCTACTCCTGCTCCTATTTCTTATGTTCTTATGTTCTTATGAATTTCACTTTGTTTGACCCTCATACTGTTGGCAAATCACGGAACTAGAACAGAGGCACAGAGCTAAGGGGGCCGAAATTCACCTCTGCCGGAAATGGGGAGCACCTCCCGTTTTTGATGCGATTTGGCCACCGCGATGGATGCGGTGGCCTATCTTGCGAAATTCAACTCTTTGACTTTTTTTTCGAGCGGAGCGGAAGTCGGTCATAATGGGGACGGAAGTGGGGCTGCAGCGGAGAAGTCGGTCATAATGGGGACGGAAGTGGTGGTGGTGATGTCATCGCGCTGGCGCGTCACCACATCTCTCCCCTTCAGTTAAAGGGGAGCGACGCTGCGAGCTCTGTGATTATTTTAGATAGGTCCACTGGGCTACCAGGATGGGTTTTGGCTGGGCCGACGGCCTGGTACCCAAGAGGTGGCGCCAGGCTGCCTGTTGGCGGCCCGGCCGAATCCGGAAGCAGATTTTTTGGGCTGACCAGGCAATCGGCTGATGCAATAAAATAAGATGGCGGCTGCGGCAGTGCGCCATCCCCTTTATTGGCGGCTGCACCACCATTTCAAACACTGCACCTACAGAAAAAGCTGTCGGGGGCACCGACCGGTGGTCGGAAGACATTCTCAGCTGAATTTCGCCTTCGGGGATGGGACATCGGCAGTGCGTGGTCTGATGACGCATTTAGGCATCTTCAGCAGCAGCGGGGCAGAAGTGGAGGGAGCGGGGCAGATATGGTCACCGCCAGAAAAATGCATGAGGGAAATTGCGTAAAGGGCGGCCATTCCACAAAAAAATCGACGGCCATTCTGCAACGAGCCCTGGCCGCTGCTTTCCAGCGGCCAGCGGCCTTAACGAAAGGGCCAATTTTGGCCCCTAGATTTTCTGGCCATATATTATCAGTGGGGAGGTTTACCTGCTGGTTGTACATATCACTCAGGAAGTTCAACATCATCTAAGACAAAGCAATCCACTGATCAGCAGCCCATTCACCATCTTAAACATGAACTTTCTCCATCAACGGTGCACCATGGCTGCTGTGTGTACTATCTATAGGATGCGCTGTAGCAGCTCACCAAGGCTTCTTCAACAGCACCTCCCAAACCTGCGACCTCCTCCATCTAGAAGGACAAGGGCAGCAGGTGTATAGGAACACAATCGCCACCAAGTTCCATTCCAAGTCACACACTATCCAAACTTTAACATATATCGTCTTTCCTTTATTGTCACTGGATCAAAATCCATGAACTCTCTACCTAACAGCCCGTATAGGAACGTTTTCACGACACAACAACAGCAGTTCAAGAAGAAGGCACACTAGCCTCCTTCCCAAGGGCAACTAGGGATGGGCAATTAATGCTGGCCTTCCTCGTGTATCCTGAGATGAATTTCGAAAAAACTCAGGAAATCATAGGCATACTGTTCTCGATTTTCTGACCATTGAAATTGACCGACAAAAAAATCACAGACAGTATTCCCACAATTTCAACAACAACAACAACAACTTGTATTTATATAGCACCTTTAACATAGTAAAATGTCCCAAGGGGCTTCACAGGAACAGTATCAAATGAAATTTGACACCGAACCATATAAGGAGATATTAGGGCAGATGACCAAAAGATTGGTCAAAGAGGTAGGTTTTAAGGAGTGTCTTAAAGAAGGTGAGAGAGGTGGAGAGGTTTAGGGAGGGAATTCCAGAGCTTAGGACTTCGGCAGCTGAGGCAAGGCATCAATGGAGAAGATTACAGAGATAGGGAGGGGCAAGGCCATGAAGGGATTTGAAAAAAGGAATGAAAATTTTAAAATTGAGGTGTTGATTAACTGGGTGCCAATGTCGGGCAGCGATCACAGAGGTGATGGGTGAACGGGACTTGGTGTGAGTTAGGACATGGGCAGCAGAGGGTAGAAAGTGAGAGGCTGGTCAGGAGTGCATTGGAATAGTCAAGTCTAGAGGTAACAAAGGCATGGAAGAGGGCTTCAGCAACAGATGAGTTGAGGCAGGGCAGAGTCAGGCGATGTTACGGAGGTGGGAATATCTCGCGGTCAAATATGACACATAGGTTGTAAAAAATCTGGATCAATGCCAGATAGTTGCCAGAGAGAGGGATGGAGTCAGTCGCTAGGGAACGGAGTTTGTGCCGAGGACACATCTTCCCAATATTTAGGTGGAGGAAATTACTGCTCATCCAGTACTGGATGTCGGACAAGCAGTCTGACAATTTAGAGACAGTGGAAGGATCGCGAGAGGTGGTGGTGAGGTAGAGCTGGGTGTTGTCAGCATACGTGTGGAAATTGTTGCAGTGTTTTTGGATGATGTCGCCAAGGGGCAACATATAGATGAGAAATAGGGGGGGCAAAGGATAGACACCAGAGATGATGGTGCGGGAGCGGGAAGAGAACCCATTGCAGATGATTCTTTGGCTATGGCTGGATATATAGGAATTGGATCAGTCGAGTGCAGTCCCACCCAGCTGGACGATGGTGGAGAGGCGTTGGAGGAGGATGGTGCTGGCAGTATAACCTCAGGAAATGAGCCCATTTAAGGAACCTTTGGTGAAAGTGAGACTGTGGCAGTTTGTATTGGAGCACCGACTCAGAGATCCATAGACTGGTGGGAGTCAGATCTAATATCCTCCCCAATTCTGTGCAGTTCCTGGCCCTAATTTCACGGCTTTGAAAAACCAGAGGGAAGAAATTGCGTAGCACCCCTTCTGGGGGCAGTAACATCCACGAGGCAGGAGTTGCTGTGCCAGGCGCAAAATCCTGCCTCACTCGCAAAATTGGTGTTACCGCCCCCGAGAGGAAGTGGAGTGCAAACAAATGCACTTCACTTCCTCTCTGGGGCGCTAAGGGGGCAGAAGCAGGGGGGGGTAGGGGCGCAATGCTACCCCCCCACCCCCCAAATTAAAGGGGAGGACCCAGCTGCTGACTCTGTGGGGCCCTACTTGGACCACCAGGGAGTGGGGTGCCGTGCCATCCACCCGGCACTCAAGCAAAGTGCCGGGTTGCTAGATCACAGCACGGACCCCGGGTTCAAGAAGGCAATGGGCCGCGACAGGGAAGTCGGCCGATTTTTATATCCGCGCACGCCACTTTTCCTTTAACTAGCGCCCTGCGAGCGGCCGGCCGCCATGTACCCGCCCCCTGAAGCTGTCGCTGCCATCGCCTGGCGCAGCTTCAAGGGACGCTCCCGAATCTTTGCTCCAGGGTGAAAACGGGTTGCTGCACACGGTGATGATGTCGTCATTGCCGCCGCAGCGGAGTGGGGCGCTACGGGTTACCGCCGCTGCTAAACTCCAGTGAAATTTAGCGGGAGTCGTTAGTGGCGCCGCGCCCGTGCAAAAAGTTGTTTGCACCCCGTTAACACCTCTCGGGGGGCGCTAATGGGAAGTGCAAAGGACCCCAATTTCTCCCTCCAGGTACCTACTCAAAGAGGGGAGAGTAATCCAGAAGGACAGATATGCAGGGCCACTGTCACACCTCCTGTGGCAACTTTTAAACATTTTAAAATATTCATTTTCGGGATATTGGTGTCAACAGCAATGATGGCTATTGCCTATTCCTAGCTGCCCTTGAGAAGGTCGTGGTGAGCCTTCCTCTTGAATTGCTGCTGTCCATATAGTGAAGGCGCATCCACAATTCTGTTAGATGGGATTTCCACGATTTTGACCGAATTACATTAGGAGAGACCTCAGAGTAGAATACCTACAACTTGTCAATTGGAGACAGTGGTTTATTTTAGTATGATTCTCTAAGTGGCCACGGGTGTCACTGTAGGAGAGATATTGTGAAGTTGCAAAGGCTTGAATGAGAGGAAATAAAATTACTGCGGGTGTTCAGTTGAGAAACAGTGGGGTTATATGATATGGAAAATTAAAATTGAAGCCAAAGCATAAAAGAAAATATAAAAGTAACAATAAAAAAGAAATTCAACAATGAACTGGGCTTCTCCCTATTTTGATATCTCTTAATGTTTTTACAATGATTTATTTAACTCGGATTGGGTTGAGCCATGCATTCCTTTGTGAATTTCCCTCAGTGTGGGCTACTGTGCTGTTTAGCTTGACTCTTTTGGAAGCCTCTTGGATTTTGGCTTATGAAAAGAGATCATGGATTTACTGTTGAATAAAAATGTAAGGATGATTATGAACCGGTAAGCGCTGTTTAATCAAACAAATGTGTCACTTTATCACAGATCTCTTTGCACAATTCTCTGATCGATGCTCCAAGTGTGTTGACTGAGAGTCCATGTTGGAAGCACATTTACCCTACTGTCTGCCTCAATGACTGTCCCCCAAAAAAAGCCATGGAGCAGACAGCATAGGCTCACTAGGATGATGGCAAGGATGGGAAACTACAGTTATGAGGAGAGACCTGAGATACAGGGGCTATTTGCTCTGAAATGAGGAAGACTAAGTGGAGATTTCATTCAGGTTTTTTAAATTATGAAGAGTTTTCATAGGGTGAATAGGGAAAGACTATCTACTCCGGTTGGGGAGTCATAGAATCATAGAAACCTACAGCACAGAAGGAGGCCATTCGGCCCATTGTGCCTGTGCTAGCAATTTGAAAGAGCAGTCATGATAACAGGTCATCATTTTAAAATTATCACTAAGAGAATGAGGAAAGAAGTTAGGAAACTTTTCTTCATGCAGTTACTTCTTGGAGCCTGGCATGCTTTGTCACAGGAAATGGTTAATTCAAAGAACATTGCACCTTTTGAGGGAAAACTGGATAAATGTTTGAAGCAGAAGGAGATACAGGGCCATGATGAGAAAGTAGGGCAGTTGAATTATTTTTGGATTGTTCTAACAAAGAGCTACCACAGACACGATGGGCCGAAAGTCCTCCTTCTGTGCTGTTAACTTATATCATTATAGGAAAGAAAGAACTTATATTTACATGGTGCTTTTCATGACCTTAGGATGTCCCAAAGTGCTTTCCAACCAATTAAGTACTTTTTAATGTTGGGAAACATGGCAGCAAATTTGCACACAAGGTCCCACAAACAGCAATGAGATAAATGACCAGTTAATCTGTTTCAATGATGTTTGTTGAGGGGTCAATATAGACCAGGACATCGGGGAGAACTTTTCTGCTCTTCTTCAAGTAGTGTCATGGGATTTTTTACATCCCCCTGACCGGGAAGTAGTGGCCTTGGTTTAACGGCTCATCCAAAAGACCATATATCTGACAATGCAGCCCTCCCACAGTACAGCACTGGTGTGTCAGCCTAGATTGTATGCTCAAGTCTCGAATGTGGATATTTGATCACACAATCTGTCTCAGAGGCGAGAGTGCTAACACTGAGCCAAGGCTGACAAATGTCTTCCTTCCTCCTAGCCAAGTATTTGAATCTTTCCCACACTATTGAATTATTTTATGCTGATTTTGTTTCATCACTTGTGAGATTTTGCATCCCTGGGTAGAAGATGCTTTCATTTATTTTTCACTTGTGTAAACTAGGGGAGCTAACAGGAGGCAGTGAGGCCAATAGTAAGTATCCAAAGAGTCATGGGTCAGTCTGGGTCTGAGTCAGAAATGACTGAAGTGTGAATGGGGGCATATTTTCACCCTAAAGAGCGAGATAGAAAAAAATGTGACAAAGTGTAAGAGTGACAGGAACACGTCTTAGTAGAAATGGAGGCCACGATCTCGTCAACCGTGGTGAGACTGGGCGGCCGGAGTCGGTGATGGGTGGCGGCTGACAAAGCCGCTTCTGGCTCCAGCCCACACTGTGTGAAGAATCTTCCATTGATGGGGCTTGTTAAGCCCTGCCTGCGAGGTACCTGGCCAATTGAAGGAAGCGAGTCTGAGCCAGTTTCCTTAAAGGGACTATGGCCACAATGATTTTAACAGGGTTGTGTTGTCAGTGTTCTGCAGCATTGAGGTGCTGCAAACACTGACAATCACTGCACCAAGTTGCCTGGCTGCACCCAGTCTCTCCCATGTCTCCCTACAGATGCTTATGGAGGGAGTCACAACACATAGGGAGGTTCTCTTCCTTTCCCATGGGCGGAAGAGACCTCCCCAGGACACCAACGCAGCCTGATTGCACATTGTACAGGAGGGCACAAGCAGGGATGTCCTCAGGAGGAGCTGGCTGCAGTGGCGCAAACCTTTCAATGATGTCAGTAGATCACGAAACATTACAGCAAAGCCACACTCAACCTGATCCTGCTGTGCCACTCATCACATCCCCATCACTCTGCCTTCCCTACCCTACTCCTGCACATCATTACTCATCACTCTCGTTGAGTATATTCAAGACAGAGATCGATGTTTGATCACCTACTTCTGCTCCTATTTCTTATGTTCTTATGATCCCCGAAAGAACAACACATGCACGGATGCCCTGCACCCTTGGGAAACTGTTAATATCAAAGAAGCCATGCTACCTGAATGTCTGTCACTGATGCTCAGTACCAGGGCTTCGACAAAACCCTGGTGACACTCCGAGCGCAGGGCTACTCACAGGAACCACTCCTTTAAGAGCCACAGGCAGAGCTCATACTGGACTGGCTTTCCATCTCAGGTCCCATAAGATGGCACACCTCAATGACCACCTTGCCCAGGAAACCTCAGGTGTCACGTGCAATGCTCCGGAGTCAAACCCAGGTACCTGATCTTGAAACAGTAGGTGTGCTCCTGTGGGTGTCAGGTGCTAAAAGCTGTCGGGGTCTCTCTGCAGTCTGTGCAGCCTTGTACAATAAATACAAACGTTTCCTACTCTGCTTGTGCTGGAAGCACTATGGCAGTGCTGGGATTTCAACTGTACTTAGAAGGCAGGGAGCAACTGCAGGATTTTAGTGCAAATAAGCAGGAGGGTAGCTTAGCAACAGATAGGACTTAGTTGACCTTTACTGGTCTGCTGCAGTAAAAGGGGGGAAAGATTCGGTACCTTAGCGATAACAGGGCGCTAGAGCATCATCGCCGGGCCGAGACAATTCCAACGCCGCACACCAAATCCCCCTCCGCAGCGCCACTGCTAACAGTTATCGCTGGAGCCTCAATGTCAGATGGATCATGACGTCAGTGAGTATGCAATGCTCACTGGCCACCTGATCTGCGAAATTGACTGTCGCCATTTACCTTAGCGACTGAAGGAACAGCAACAGGGACAGCAGATGTGAAGCAACAGGAAGCCAGCTCCAGGGCCGATATTTAAATGGGTCATCAGTAATGAGTCGCTGTAGGTTAGTGGAATTGCAGTGTTTTTTTGTCAGTTTCACATTTCGTAATTTCAAGGTTATTTAGTATCAGGAGGGTTGTGGCAACTAAAAAGTAGCCACATTTATCTTAAGAAAGTCAAACTGCTACACTTGGTTACAATAATGGGGGCTGTACTGACAGTCAACCTTGCCCTCCAAGATCTACAGTGGAGGGAGCGGACACAGCGAGAAAGACTGTAACATGTGGCCAGAGGGAGGTGGAAGGACATCAGGGCTTAAAGAGGCCTTACCCACCAAGGGTAATCTGAGAGCAATTCTCCTATCTCCAATTAAGCGAGGAGCAATGTGTTAGAAGGCTTCACTTCACCAAGGAGGTGGTCACCTCCTGCAACCAGACCTCCAGCCTCAGACCAGGGTGACCATGGCTCTCAATGGCAGTCAAGATCACCGTTGCTCTCAATTTCTTCGATCTTTTCAGTTTGCAACAGGAGACATAGCTAACATCTTGTAGTTTGCCATCCATCGCTGCATCCGGGACGTCTTAGGGGACCTCTACAGCAGGAGAAGGGACTACATTTCCTTCCCCATCACCAGAGAGAAGCAGGACAAGCATACATGTGGCATGCCAAAATAGAGGGAATTCCCATGGTGCAGTGTGCCATTGACTGCACCCTTGTGGTTTTGTGGGCTCCTCCTAATAATCCTGAGATCTTCCATAACCGCAAAGGCTACCACTCACTTAATGTGCTATTGGTATGCGACCACAGACAGTGAATACTCAATGTTAATGCCCACTATCCTGGCAGCAGCCACGATGCCTTCATCCTGTGCCAGACCGGTGTGCCAGCATCCTTCCAGGCACCATGTCAAGCTCGTGACTGGCTGGTCGGCGACAAGGGATATCCGCTCTCTATCTGGCTCATGACTCCCCTCTGCAACCCCAACATTCCTGCCCAGCACTCATATAATGAGAGCCATATTGCCACCAGGATCATCATCGAGCAGATCATCATGAGAGGGGCCAGCCCTTGTCTCCAGGGATTGCAGGAACACCTCAGGAGGAGGAAGAGTGAGAGAAGGAGAGATGAACGAGGAGGAAGAGGAAGACAAGAAGGATGACGATGAGGACAAGGAGGAGGAGGAACAGGAGCGAAAGAGGAGGTAGCCACTCAATTGGCCTTCCATGACCGCCTCATCAGACTGCGGTTTGAATGAATTAGACCCCAGATCCCCTTTGCTCACCATACCCCTATCATTCCATCCCTGTCGCAGGCCAAATCACAGTGCAGAGCTGAAATGAGACACACCATAAAAGAATTATAAAATGTATCAAAAATCAGTGAACACATATTTACAACAAAAATATTAACTATTCACCCTTGTGCAATCTTATAGTGCCTCTTTTTACTGTGCCTTTAGTGCTCCTATGACATGCTGGCCCAGTGGCTGCAGCAGGGCTAATAGAAGGCTGCTGAGTATTGGCCTTACAGGATGCCCTCGGCGTACTCTGGGCCTGAAAGGCCCGACTGTAGACTGCACCACCTCAGCTTGGGTGGCAGCAGTCTGGGCTGGATGACAGGAAGCGACAAGGGCAATGGCGGAGAGGCAGTGATGGGATCAGGAACGCTGTGATCCTGAGAGAGGACAGTAGGTTCCTGTTCCACTGACCCACTGCCACTCCCCCGGGGCAGCACCTCAGCATCCATAGCAATCTTTTGGAGCACAGATTGCTGGCCTGCTGCGACACCGTGAAAGTCCTGGTCGACGGTGGTAGACCCATTCACAATGGCAGCAGTCAGAGCTTGCATGGCATCAAGCTGAGACTGCATGAGAGCAGTCTGAGACGCAATGCCACCAACCATTCTTTGTATTACAGCACTAAGGGCTAGAAATTCGCCACCATAACAATCGATGTAGCTCCATTTTTTGGAGCTAAAAGTTTTTTTTTGGAGCTAAATAAATTTAAGGCCATTTTGCTCATTTCACCAATGGTGCAATGCCATCCTTAAAAAATAAGGGCCGGTTTTTTTGAGACCCGTTTTTGTGACATCACTTGGCGTCAAAACCAATGATAACACCGTTTTTGAGAGTTTCGCCAATAAGGACATTTTTAAGGACAGTGCTAAATACCGATTTAAGAAAGCTTGCCTTACCTGGTCGAGTCCCATCGAAATCGGCGCTAACGGCGCTGTCTTGGGAAATGGAGCTTCTGCAGAAATATACTGAACAAACTTGTGATTTTGAAAAATCATTGTTTAAGTGGATTGAACACATTGTACAAGCTGCAGTGCCTGTATTGGTAGTTCCTTGGGGCAATCTGGATATGAAGGCAGAACAGATAATATATGAACATAAATGTCTATGGAATGGGACAAAGGTTAGGAGATTTGATTTGATTTGATTTGAGTTTGCAATTCCATGTTAGACAAAAGTGTCTGCACTCCTGCTACTGAATTTAAAGCTCAAATTGTACGGCCTCTCACTGTTGAATGACAATCCTGTGGATTATAACTGACAGTTGCAGTTTGATGATAAAAGTTGGGCGAGTTGTAAAAGCTCAACTTTGCTATGTGCAAACTTTTCACATTGTAGTCCTGGACACACTGTACTACACCGGTAACAACAAGCCTGGGATGGGATTGCACCAATCCCATTCTTATGCTGCCTGACTACTCCAATTCCGAAGGTAAAGATTAAGAAGAATTTGACAGTGGAGACAGTGGATGAGATAAGAGTGAGAGGAGAGGTACTTGCCCAGGGGGAGATGGGAGCCGAGCGGCAAACTCATGTGTCCGGCTGAATGAGCGATCCTGCCGGCCAGTGTGCCGACCCTGAGTGCCTCCATGCTGAGCCTGGTGAGCAGCGGAGACGGGACATGAACAGTTCGGTGATGGCCGAAATTTCTGCCATCCATAATCGGGTCTGTGGTGATACGTTCTTACTATACAGTGTAAATGCACACGAGGCCCATGCTTGAGAGAAGGTCAGTCTGTGACCTGTCCTTTATTCCTTAGCACTCAAGTGATGAAGGTGGGTGGAGCTTCCCCTTTTATACCTGAAGGTCCAGGTTAGGAGTGTCTCCCACCTAGTGGTCAATGTTCTCACAGTGTACAACTTAGGTCAGATTATACATGGGTTACAATGCTGGTTGAATACATGACATCACCTCCCCCCCAAAGTCTTATTGGGATCACAGGTTAAGTCTCTCTGGTGGTTTACGCTCTCTTGTAGAGCGCCTGAGTTGGGGCTCCGGTTTTTGGGCGCTGGCCTGAGTGTCTGCTGTTTGCGGTGCCTCAGGTCTATCCAGACTGCCCACACTTATTGGGCTCTCCTCCCTTTGGTTCCGGTGTTCGGTCACCTGTGGTGGAGTGAACTCTACATCGTGTTCTTCCTCTGCTTCTTCTATGGGGTTGCTGAACCTCCTTTTTGTTTGATCCACGTGTTTGCGGCAGATTTGTCCATTGGTAAGTTTAACTACCAGAATCCTATTTCCCTCTTTGGCAATCACAGTGCCTGCGAGCCATTTGGGCCCTGCAGCGTAGTTGAGGACAAAAAAAAAATCATTTACATCAATAAATCGCGCCCTCGCATTCCTGTCATGGTAGTCATATTGTGACTGGCGCCTGCTCGCGACAATTTCTTTCATGGTGGGGTGTATAAGGGATAGTCGGGTTTTGAGCGTCCTTTTCATTAGCAGCCCTGCGGGTGCAACCCCTGTGAGCGAGTGTGGTCGGGATCTATAGGCCAACAGGAGGCGTGATAAGCGGCATTGTAGGGAACCCCCTTGGATTCTGAGCATCCCCTGCTTGATTATCTGCACTGCTCGTTCTGCCTGGCTGTTTGAGGCCGGCTTGAACGATGCCATTCTGACATGGTTAATTCCATTGCCTGCCATGAAGTCCTGGAATTCAGTGCTTGTGAAGCATGGGGCCATTGTCGCTGACCAAGACGTCTGGCAGACCGTGGGCGGCGAACATTGCCCGTAGACTTTCTACCGTGGCAGAGGATGTGCTTGAATTTAAAATGTCACACTCAATCCATTTGGAGAAGGCATCTACTACAACCAAAAACATTTTTCCCATGAAAGGACCTGCGTAGTCCACATGGATGCGTGACCAAGGCTTGGCAGGCCATGGCCTGGGGCGAAGGGGGGCTTCCGTGGGTGCATTGCCCAGCTGGGCACACGTGTTGCACCTGCGAACACAAAGTTCCAGGTCTGCATCTATCCCTCGCCACCAAACGTGTGACCTGGCAATTGTCTTCATCATGACAATGCCTGGGTGCTCATTGTGGAGTTCTCTGATGAACACCTCTATGCCCATCTGGGGCATGACTACGCGGTTTCCCCACAGTAGGCAATCGGCCTGAATTGAGAGTTCATCCCTGCGCCTGTGAAATGGTTTAAATTCCTCAGGGCATGCCCCGTACGTGGCTGCCCAGTCCCCATTCAGGACACATTTCTTGACTAGAGACAATAGCGGGTCTCTATTTGTCCAGACTTTAATCTGACGGGCTGTCACGGGTGAGCCTTCGCTTCCGAAAGCTTCAACAACCATGACCATCTCAGCAGCATGCTCGGTAGCCCCCTCAGTGGTGGCTAGTGGGAGCCTGCTGAGTGCATCGGCGCAGTTTTCGGTGCCCGGTCTGTGCCGAATTGTATAGTCATAGGCGGCTAACATGAGTGCCCACCTCTGTATGCGGCCGATGCGTTTGCATTTATGGTCTTGTTGTCGGCCAAAAGGGACGTTAGGGGTTTGTGATCTGTCTCCAGCTCAAATTTCCTGCCAAACAGGTACTGGTGCATTTTCTTTACAGCATATACACATGCGAGCGCCTCCTTTTCTACCATCCCGTAACCCCTTTCTGCCGAGGACATACTCCTGGAGGCATAATCTACCGGCTGTAACTGACCCTTGACATTGACATGTTGCAACACACACCCGACACCATAGAACGACGCATCGCACATTAACACAAGTTTCTTACATGGGTCGTATAGTGTTAACAGAGTGTTGGAACATAACAAATTGCGTGCTCTGTTAAAAGCCCTTTCCTGGCTGTCCCCCCAGACCCATTCGTGACCTTTGCGTAGGAACACGTGTAGCGGCTCTAGCAGCGTGCTCAATTTGGGAAGAAAGTTACCAAAATAGTTCAGGAGCCCCAGAAACGAACGCAGCTCTGTCGTGTTACGGGGTCTGGATGCTCTCTGGATCGCTTCCGTCTTGGACGCAGTAGGGCTGATTCCGTCTGCTGCTACCCTCATCCCCAGGAATTCTACCTCTGGAGCTAGGAAGACGCACTTCGCCTTTTTCAGTCTCAGCCCTACCCGGTCCAGTCTGCGTAGCACCTCCTCCAGGTTGTGGAGGTGTTCTTCAGTATCGTAACCCGTGATGAGGATGTCGTCCTGAAAAACCACCGTCCCGAAAAACCACCGTCCCTGGAATCGACTTGAGAAGGCTTTCCATATTTCGTTGGAAGATCGCGGCGGCCGAGCGAATCCCGAATGGACATCTGTTGTACTCAAACAACCCCTTGTGTGTCGTGATGGTGGTCAGCTTCTTCGACTCACTCGCCAGCTCCTGGGTCATGTAAGCTGAGGTCAGGTCCAATTTTGAAAAAAGTTTGCCACCGGATAGCGTCGCAAAGAGGTCCTCCGCTCTCGGTAGAGGGTACTGGTCTTTGAGTGACACCCAATTGATGGTGGCCTTGTAATCACCACATATCCTGACCAACCCATCCGCCTTGAGCACCGGCACAATCGGGCCCGCCCAGTCACTGAATTCGACTGGCGAGATGATCCCTTCCCTCAGCAGGCGGTCCAATTTGCCTTCTATCTTTTCCCGCATCACGTACGGCACCGCTCTGGCCTTGTGGTGTACTGGCCTGGCGTCCGGGTTTATGTGAATCACTACCTTGGCCCCCATGAAAGTGCCAATGCCGGGTTGTAATAATGAGTCAAATTTGTCCAGGATCTGTGAGCATGATACTCGTTCCACAGAGGAAATTGCATTGACATCGCCCCATTTCCAGTTCATGACAGCAAGCCAACTCCTCCCCAGTAGTGCGGGACTGTCTCCTGGGACAATCCAGAGTGGCAACCTGTTCTCTGAATCTTTGTGGGTCACGATTACCGTGGCGCTGCCTAGCACTGGAATGATCCCTTTTGTGTAAGTCCGTAGCTGTGCATCAATCGGCGATAATTTTGGCCTTCTGGCCTTGGACGCCCACAACTTTTTGAACTGTTTGATACCCATCAGGGACTGGCTGGCCCCCGTGTCTAGCTCCATTGATACTGGGATGCCATTGAGGAGCACTTTCATCATTATCGGTGCCGCCTGGTGTATGAACTGTATACGTGCTCCACATGAACTCGCTGAACTTCAGCTTCCAGCAATTTCCCCCAGCATTCATTTCTGCAATTTTTGCAGGTATTTTTCTCATCTCTGCAAACTCCGGCTGAGTGTGTGCCTCCACGCCTCCAACATGAGCTGTTGTTGGAAACAAAAGGTCCTTTGCCAGTCGATCGTCCCTGACTGCCCCTGTGACTGTCCTTGAATGCGCCATTAACAGATGTTGATGGCCCCATTATTGGCCGCATTGTCCCTTGCAATGGCATGAATCGCTGTTCAGCTTGCCATTGTCTCTGTCAAACTCCCCCTCTGGGTTCGACTACATGTTGGGGCATGCCCGATTGCCCTTGTCTGCCTGGAGAACTGTGTGCTGCTTTAACAATGTTGAATCTCTGTTCCAACCATTCCTTAACACAGTACCTCTCGTCTGTTCTGCTAGTGGCCATGCTCGCGTGGTTTAAATCCCAGTTTCTCGTCGCCATTGATACGTCCTTACTATACAGTATAAATGCACACGGGGCCCATGCTTGAGAGAAGGTCAGTCTGTGACCTGTCCTTTATTCCATAGCACTCAAGTGATGAAGGTGGGTGGAGCTTCCCCTTTTATACCTGAAGGTCCAGGTTCGGAGTGTCTCCCACCTAGTGGTCATTGTTCTCACAGTGTACAACTTCGGTCAGATTATACATGGGTTACAATGCTGGTTGAATACATGACATGTGGGAATTTAAAAAATCTATCCTTTTCTGAAATTCCTTAGCTTACACTTGGTTGCTTTCTTTATGCTCTAGGTCAATAAGCTCTTGGCTAAACATCAGGTGTTCTGAGTGCCTCCTCTTGTTGCCTCTCCGCAGCAGTGTGACTGCATTCACCGAAATTGTTCAAACATGTCGTGTTTAATGGTTTCACACTTTGCTGCTCCAACTTCCTAAACCATCTTAAGCCATAACCCTATTTAATGGGTGTCATTTGGTTACAAACCAAAGCAGTGTATAAACTCTTGCATTTAGAACACTTTAACAAGTACAAATATTTGATTTTTTACACCCTGTTTATAGTACATTGATAGAAAAAATATTCTGAGAGAACTGAGCTGCATTCACCATATCATTACCCAGAGCTGTGCACATGCAGATGGAAGTTAACTTTTAAAGAGCCTCAAGTATATACTTCGAGTGTTGGGCATGCGCAGAATGGGCAATTTTTTTTTTGCGCATGCGCAAAACGGGCGATATTTTTAACGTGAAGCAATTTAGCTCCATCCTTAAAAACAATGGTATTTTAACGCTACACCAAAATTGAAAAAACTTTTGCCGAAACTGAGGCCTTATTTTTTTGGCGCTATTTCAGCATTAAAAAATCGGCTGTTATCCGCAAATAGCGCAAAAAACGGTGCTATTGTTAAATGTGGAATTTCCAGCCCTAAGACGTTGCGTCACTTCTGCCTGTGCTGCGATGGAAACTGCCAGATGGCATCAGGTCTGGGTCACCACAATGTCTGTCTCTGGGAGTCTACCATTCTTTGCAGATTGGAAATAATGGGCTCCATTGTGTGCGCAGAGCCTTGTGCAATGTTGGAGACAGACTCCTCCATGCTCCTTATCATTGCTGAGAGGCTCTCGGGCACCCTTGCCATTGCACCTATCATCTTCACCCTTCTTCTAAATGCCTTCCCATCGAGGTCCTCATCCGAGTCCTGTGCAGCAGCACTTGTGCGCGAACTTGTCCACCGGGGAGCTGGCCCCCGAGCTACCCTTTCTCCCTGGCCTTGCTGCAGCCCACGTCCCCGATGACTCATCCTGTGCAGATCCTGCTACTATATTAACCTTTAAAGAACGTGTAGTGCCAGTATCGGAACTGGTGCCTGAGGGTGAAACATGCAGTGACGCGATGTGTTCTTCCTCCTCCTCTCCTCCCACCTTGCTCTCTACTGTGCTCTCAGGGACATGCTGCTTAGGTGCTTGCTCATTATCTGAAAGCATGAAGGCACAAGAGTCGGGTTAAGGTGAGGGGAGGGGCAGGAAGGGAGAAATGCCTGCATACAGCATTATTAACTGGAAAGTGTGAAACGCTTGTGGGGTGAGGGGGAAGTGGGATGTGAGAAGAAGGAGTAGGGATGAACATACCGTTGTTGTCCCCAAGGAGGTCAACGTCGCTGGTGCCCAATAATCTGAAACACTCTATTCTCCAGCACAGACAGTGGTTGGGTGTCGGCTTGTCCCCTGCTTGTGCACTGCTTTTCCCTCCTGTTGTGAGCCACCTTGGCCTGCAAGAGAAAGGAAAGTCTGTGAGTGAGTGTGGAGCAATGTGTTTGGGTGATGTGCCTGCCATCGTTCAATAGCTGTCATTGTGTGTAAGATGTGAGATGTGGATGTGAGTGTTAGTAGGTAGAGATTTTTGGTGGGTGAGTGCGGGGGGTGTGGTGCTTTGGGAATTGTGTGAAGACTGTAGTTTAGATGGTTAAATGTAGCATTTGTTGAAGCAGTCACTCACCCTGACCACCCGAGTGAGGTCGTTAACTTTCGTCCTGCACTGTGTGTGGGTCCTGGGGATCACTTTTCTGCCCGAGACCTGCTGCGTTACCTCCCTCCACTTGGTGCGGAAGACTTGTGGCGAGGGCCACTTGCCGGATACAGCACGACCCTCCGTCTCTACACACCGAGTACCAACGCCTCCAATGCTTGATTGCAGAATCTGCAGACTCTCTCCCTGGGGCGTGGATCTGCCATGAGTACAGCTGCTTCAGTTCTCCGGCTCCTTCTCCTTGTCCTGCTGCTGCTTGCTGAGGCAGCTGCACAGCCAGCAATGCTGAGAATGAGGTTCTGCAGCATCAATGAACCTCTCGTGTAAGTACTGAAAAAAGCCTGTGGCAATCATGACTTGTGATTCGACTGCACATGATATTGGTCCAGCCTTTGAGTGTAATGTCAATGAGCTTGGGCTTTAAGACTTGAATTAGCATTCCAATTATTTCTTTGAGCAGTGAGCACGAATTTTGCATGCAGTCTAAAGCATTAGCGCCTGGCGGTAATTCTTCGGCTTTTCTAAAGATACCGTCCATTCCTGGGCTATAATGAATTTCCAAAAAGGGTTAAAAAAATGCTTAAAGATTTCCGCTTTAAGATGGAGATGGTGGAGAACTCTGAATATTACAATGTCGCTGCTGCAAAATCAACATTTATTTTGCTCCATTGTACCTTCAGTTGACTAGGCCCTAAGCTTTAGAATTCCCTCCCTAAACCTCTCCACCTCTCTCTCCTCCTTTAAGACGCTTCTTAAAACCTACTTCTGTAACCAA
Organism: Pristiophorus japonicus; assembly: GCF_044704955.1. Lineage (NCBI taxonomy): Eukaryota > Metazoa > Chordata > Chondrichthyes > Pristiophoridae > Pristiophorus > Pristiophorus japonicus. The sequence goes on along the minus strand of NC_091981.1, from coordinate 55,040,433 downwards.
GCTTTTGGTCACCTGTCCTAATATCTCCTTATGTGGCTCGGTGTGAAATTCTGTCTCATTACGCTCCTGTGAAGCACCTGGGGATGTTTTACTACGTTAAAGGTGCTATATGAATGCAAGTTGTTGATGTTGTTGAGAACTGAACCCTTAGATAGAGAACCTTGGCTAATTTCCCCCCTTTTAGTCCAGGAGCACTGAGGCCCTCACTGCACGCCCCTCCCATCATGGCTGACATACCCTTTTCTCTTTTCCTATATTCTATTTTCTTCTTGCAGTTAATATTTTTATTCTTCCAGTTTAAAAACATTCGTGTTCTTCCTTCCTTCTGCAACAACTGCAAACCCCCCAAAAAATAACAACACTGGGCCACTAATCAGACAAAGCCACCCAATTCTACCCGAATAAATAGATTTTTATATCCTGGTTTCATTCAAACTAGCTACGGTATTCCACTTTGTCTTTGTTTTCTCTTCTAATTCCCACTCTTTGAGATTATGCCAATTATGAATATAAATGGGAAATGGCCAGAGAACAATACTGACAGGCATAATCAGACTACATTTAAGTATTTTTACTGCAAAGTCATTCACAGATGTTGTTGTATTATCAGCGTTCAAGGACATTTCTTTACAAAAGGAAAAAAGGACTTTGAAAAGTTCTATCACACTAGTCGAGGACTGCTGGCATAACTATTCATTCTCGCTCTAAAAATGTTTCTATGAAGGAAAACACTTGAAAGGATAGAATTTTCCAACTAACTATTCGCCTTTTCTAAGAATACCGGCCATCAGGCAGGTTTTTCTTCAAGAATAATGCCAGTATGTAGGGCATGCTTGTAAAAAAATAATAATCAATGCGCTTTATGTCTTCTTGTTAGAGCAGACAGAGGGCTTGTTTCCTGGCAACACTCCAGAACACCTCGGGATTGGTGAGAATATGCTGCTGCCCTTAGGGGGAGACAATCAGCTGTCAGAATCAAGTTGAGGCTCCACTAACCAGTAAGCTATCTCTTTTTGGGATAGCTACTTGTTTTGTAAGTGTATAAGATGCATTGCTGTACATTGAGTCAATGATTGACAAACTGAAGCTGGTGACAGACAAATTCGTTTATAAAATAACCTTACATTTGAGGATGAGTCTCCCCACTTTTGGCGTCAAAGGCCAGTTTGCATCACAGTCTCTACAATAAGGCAGTAGACCGGCTTCATGTGTGCATGTGTGGGTTGCGGGGGAGGGGAAAAATAATCAAGCCAAATAAATTAAATTCATCCATCTAAACAGGGTCAGGTAGTTCTGTTCCTGTAAAATCAATCCTTCCTTCCTGCCTTCCCTCCTTCCTTCCCTCCTTCCTTATACTGCAACACTGGAGTTCCATACAGATGCATTTCTGTGGTGAGTCTCTGTTCAGTCTGATCAACAAAAGTGATGTTAACAACAATGCAAAATCTTCACAGGACTGGTTCATAGTAAATTCCATGATAGTCTGATGTGTAAAACCTATCTTGCAACTCTTTTCTCAATTGCTCACAGCACAAAAGTAGTTCCCATAGCTATGAACTAAATCTAGTATCTTATGCATGCCCTGTGTAGGATAGTGAACCATATGACTAACAGTTACCTTTAACACTGAAGACCATGCAAGTTGCACATTATGTTCTTCTCTTAAAAGCGAGTGAATAACATACTGTCACTCTGTTGCATTCAGGCTAAAATTAATGGGAAGATTTATTTACAATTAGAATAATTACAAGAAACCAATTGTAAAATAGTTGAATTACACATTATATAATCTTTCAGAACAAGAAGAGTCTGACATTTTTGACTTCGATGGATATGTTACATGAGCCCGTGTTAGTTCCCTGCTTCAAACACAAGGGTGCTAAGGGGAAGGATGGTCACAGGGCTGTTCATACGTTAAATATTTTTCTTAACATTGATGTCAAAGTAGGCTCAATTGCTGATCAAACACATTCTATTCAGCATTCAGACAATTAAAATATTAATCATTTCTAACACTTAAGTAGATAAGGCGTGTATAGTGGTATCGTCTCCATCTGATGGTCTGTTTGATTTTGACACCTGGTTCCTCTTATAATAAAGCTCCCTTGATGGTGCAACCAATTGAGATAATGAATTTCATCTGTATCCCCCAGTCTGATTGTCTTGACTTGGAATCCGGCATGACTTGGAATCAAAAATGAAAGAGTTATTGTCCTTCAAAGGACAATAATTTGATTGGCATCTGGAACAATTTCTGCAACCTGGCTAATCTGCAGATCAAAAAGCCTACCTGTATCTTGCAGGCTCTAGTTAACATCTTAACTCAAACTATTTCTAAAACACATTTTCCTGTATATTGGTGGTCATATAAATCTATAATATGTAAATCTACCAATTTGTCATAATAGGGATATTTCCATCACCTTTGTCTATTAGGTATGATAGCCAAAAGTATTGCTGGTGGCCTTGGCTTTCCTATCTCTCAGAGGTCTCAGGAACAGAGAGGAGGGTGGCCACAGTTGTAATTGCTGATCTAGCTGTGGACTGACATGAATGAAGGGCATGGCTCATTCTGTTGTGTTGCAGATTCAATGTAGATTCTGATTCTGATAGGCAGAATGCATTTAATGGCCATTATGTAGATTGATGTCTTGTTGAAGTAAGTTATTTTCTTATATGCATTTTTGGGGGAATTCTCATCTGTAAACCATGGGGCTAAAATTCAGCCTCGCAAAAAGGCCTCTTACCGCCAGAAAGCAGCAGTCAAGAGGCGGAATCCAGTGGCCACCGATTTGCGGTTGAATGGCCGCTGCTGGTGAAATTCACCTTGGTGGATTTTCCAACAGTTCCCACCTCCACCCCACTGCTGCCGATTGGTCCTAAGTGCGTAATCAAAGTGCGCACCACCGATCTCTCACACCGTCAGCCAAATTCAGCATGAAAAATCTTTGATCGGCTGCGCGGTGCCCGAAGGCTTTTTATGTCGTTGCACCTTGTTTGCTGAGTGTGCGACATGGCAGCGCAGCAGTTATTCAATAGGAGGGCGCACTGCCGCGGCCGCCATGGTTTTTTTTGTCAGCTGACTGCCAGGTCAGCCCGACAATTATGCCGTACGGCCGGGCCACCAACAGGCAGCATGGCACCACCTCTTCGGTGCCAGGCCGCTGGCCCGGCCAAAACCATCCCTGGTGGCCCAGTGGACCAAAGTTTTAAAATGGTGAAGGCTCTCCCCTTTAAGTGAAGGGGAGAGCTGTGGTGACGCACACACGTCAAGATGTCATCACTGCTCCGTTGATGATTGACAGCAGCGGTGACTCCATCCCGCCCCTCTCATTATCGATCTTCTGCTTACTGCACCACTTCCACCCCCATTATGACCGACTTCCGGTTTGCCTGAAAAAAAATGACAAAGAGTTAAATTTCACGAAAGAGGCCACCTCATCCTCCGCGACGGAAAAAACACTTTAAAGACGGTAGGTGCGCCCGGTTTCCAGCGGGCCTGAATTTCTACACCCATGTGATTTAAACGGACAATGGGGTTTGCATGCTGCCTACATCAGACTCAACAGGTGCGGGCTAATTTCGTGAAGCGATACCAGCGTCCGTTTTCAGGGCTATCAAATTTAGCTTGGGCCGGTCTTACAAAATGGCTGCCAGTTTCAGAGCAGCATTTTCAGAATGGGTTAATAGTATGTCACCCACCTGGCCTCTAAACCAAAAGGTGAGAGATAGCACGGAGAAACCGAAGAAAGGGAAAGGATTAAAACTGCTGTGTATGGAGAAAGAGTCAGACTAAACACTGTGAGCTCAAAGTAAAGTGTGACCTTAGTCTTTTATTGCAGGTCTCCAGAGTGCCCCTTCCAACCTGTGAAGCCTCCTTAAATACCTGTGCTCCCAAGAGATTATGGGATCCCCTGGGACTCCAGGGGATGAGCCCTCTGGTGGCTGTACAGAGCAAATACAAGTTTACATATATAACAAAAACAACAGCAAAATAGGGAGACTCACCCACCACAGCGAAAAAAGATTAGCCCAGAATTTGTGGTCAGCGGCAAAGCAAAGGAGTTCGCCACTGGCTCCGAAGTAAGTTTCGCACGAAGGTCTCGCAATCTCTGTGTTGAGAAGTCCAGGTTTTCCAATGCGTAATTCAAATCAACGTAGTTTAGTGGGAATCCCATAGTGTAAGCTAATGTGACGTCAACAAGCTGTCTGAGCTTGCAATCAAAACGCCGAATTATCACAGACAGCGAACCAGGAAGTGGGTAAGCTCCTAAAATTCTAAGGGAGAGAAATTCGGCATGTTAGTGCCACCAGGTAGCGCCTAGCAGGGGTGCTAATGAAGCACTCAGGCAGTAGCACCGTGGCAGGCTGAATCCTGCTCAGCCACAGCAAATTTGCTGGGCCCATAGTGGCGAGTTTAACAGTTAGCACCTCGGCACCTTTCGCCATGCAGATTGTGACGTCAGTGAGCGTACAACACTCGCTGATTGCCCGATCTGCAAACTTCAGTAGCACCCCCTGCCTTGCCGCCTCGTGCTGACAGCTCAAGGGAGTGGAGGCGTGAACTAGCCGGCTGGCGGCTGGTGGAGCGCTACTTAAAGTTAACGCCATAAATGGAGAGATAGTGAATTTCTCTCCCTGGGTCTCTCACATGCGAAAAGGCAAACTTGAAATAAAGATGAACAAACTTTGAAAAAAAATTGAATTTTTAAAAAAGTTTCTTAAAAATTGTAATATTTATTAAAATGGATAAATTTGACACATCACAAAATTAAAATTAGTTTTGCAGGGCCATATCTTTGTTTAGCAGTCACCGTGCTGTTAAAACCCTAGTTACACCTAATCCCTTTGCGTCTAACTCTTAATGGGGTATTTAACTGCATACTTGCTGCGGAAGAGCTGAAGTTCTGAGTTTGCATGATTTGTGAGATTTCTCTGATTGCCAGCTCTGTGGGGCGGCCACACAGCACAGCCTGTGGAGGAGCAGTGAATGACAGACCGCAACCTCAGAATTTCCACGTTAGGCTGCGCATGCGCTAAATCCTGAAGTTGTGGTCAGTTTCAAAGGCGAAATGACGACGAATTATGCCAGTTCGCCATCATCAAGACAACAAATTCCGGGCCAATGCGTTTTGAGAACAGGAATTCAAGTTCCCATTGTAGCCTCCTTTCTTTGATTGGGAATCTCTATACCAAGCTTCCCTTCCACAATGCAGGTGTTCCTTGGCTTTCAGCTGCCTGTCAGGTGTTGCTTGTTCCAGCTGCCATTTCCTGCAGTTTTTCAGGCTTAACAAGTACTCAGGTGAATCTGTAAGTCTTAATAATCTGACAAGTCATACGTGTTCCCTGTATGAAAGCTGTGGTTGGTAAGTACTAAACTGTTTGAACACATTACATTGGACAGGAGTGGAAACCAGTTTATTGTTAAAACACAATTAAGGAAGGCAAAAGGGAGCAAACTTCAGGGTACAGTGAACTGCTGCGATCCTGATAGTCACTGAACGTGAACAATAATATATGTTCACCTTACCAAATCAGCAAAATCTACTGAACTTAATTTTGAATACAACACAAACCAAAGTCCACCAACCCAGTGTTCAGTTATGAAGCTCAGTAGTTTCCAACAAGCGCATGTTGAGTTTCCAACGTAGTACGTCAATTCCCTTTGACCTTCATAGCATTTCCACACAATCTGATAATACAATTGTAAAAGTAGATTGACAGAGCACTTTCTTTAACACTCCTTTTATTTTATTCTGTTTCACATTTATCATATCAGCGTGGTTACATTTTTACAGAATTACAAAATGTCTCATCTGCCCAGATTCTCTTCTGTTTTCTCCAGAATTCTGAAATGAACAACATGAATACTTCTGTTAACTTGCATGATCTCACCATTCCAGAATTCAGGACTTGAGAGAAACAGAGCATTCGGGCAAAACAATCGTACTTGCAACTCATATTTAGGAACGCATTTTCAACTTTTGATGAATAATGGGTTGATTGACAAAAATGTCTCTAATCCAGCTGAAAAGGGCATAAGTTTGGGGTTTATGGGCTGAGATTGTGCCCTGGATACCAATAATGATCTTAATTTTTTTTTGCCATGGTGTCTACTTAGGATATAAATGTGCATTAAACGGGGCTGAGGCCACCAACCCTACATTCTGTAACATCTCTGAGCCGAATGGTGTGAGCGCCCACCGGCCTTATGCAATTAAGTCATCTCCCACTGACTCCACATACTGTGATGGAGTCAGTGGCAAAGATTGGTGACAGGTAGGAGCCCATGGGAAGTGCTAGGATTGTATTGCCATGCAATTTTTGGTTCCAATTAGTATTTGGAGATATCATCTTAATAAAAAAAAGTAGAGGCAAAATGCATACCGTACATAGTTGAGTGGTTACACCTTTTCGCATTTAGAAAAGGGAGGGCTGCACTATGTTGAAATTATTTAAAGATTTCAGTCTGGTAAATATTTTCCTGTTCAGGTTACATTTTATCTCAAAAAGAATTGTTGCCAAGTTTTGATTAAGTATCCAGGTGCAGTTGGCCTAATACAAATCACCTTGTCCCTGAAGGGAGGGCTGAATCACACAAGATGCTGACTTGCTGACTGACTGCATAAAAGGAGAGCCATTTATTTGTAACAGAGTGCACAGCAAAGGACAATGAACCTCTAGTACAACCTCTATTGCAAAGATAATGCTGGAACACTCCAATTATCTTGCACAAGTACAAAGTGTACTTTTTCAGAATTACACTTCATCTTTTGCAGGCAATCTGTATCATATCCTAACAGACTGTGGAGTAGATTTTGTAACAGGTGAGTGAATCAGCAGCCCATTTTACATCACTCCGGATTTTTATTTCCATTGAAATCAATTCCTATCAGAAATTAGATCCCACCACTTTCATCCATTAATTTTAACAGACACACATAGAGGGGAACATTTACTAGAATTTTCAATAGGTTCAATGTTGTAACATAAACTCCTAAGATTCCTTTCACTGTTAAGCATCTACGGCCTACAAATTCCCTGCCTTACCTCCGACCGTTAGCGCTGTATTTCTGCGACAAATGGCGGCCACCTCACTTCTGCCTGCTTCCGGTGCAGAATATGGTGACCGCCATTTTGGTGAGGTCCACAGCGTTGCAATTGCCAGTACTGGCCTCTCAAATTCAAATAAGCAAATCGTGACATCAATTGGCATAAAGCGCCTGATTTGACGCACGACTGTGATTTTCAACCTCGCCGCACGCCATAATGCCCTTTCTAAACCATGCACAGAAGAACATATGTGTAGCAGCACTGCAGAGATGCAGTCAGTGCTTCTTAAAGGGACACACACATCTTTCACATAATTTGGATTTAAGCTTTTGGACTTTTAAAAATATTTTATTGAAGTAGTGGCTTAGTGCAATACATTTAAAAGGTCGTTAAAGCATGCAGGGAGCGCTGCTGAATACTTGCAAGGCTTTAGATGGTAAAGGAAGGCCTCTGAGAAGATAGAAAATGCTGGAAATACTCATCAGTAACCAGCATTTTTCTGATTTTATTTCAGATTTCCAGCATCTGCAGTATTTTATCTCTGAAAAGACCACTTGCTCAGTCCTGGGGGGCATTGGAGATAAAGCAGATGCAGCAAAGGGGACAAGCTGCTTGCAGAGGGAAGAAGAAGGAACAGAAGTGGAAGAAGCAGAAGAGGAAGAAGCGGAAGGATGCAACCCAGACAGCCCCTTTCTGGCCAGGATATCTGGGATGGAATCATTTGCCTGTGGTACCAGTGACCACATCCCAATTCCCCTTTCAACATTTGCTTTTATTTTTTTATTTGTTCATGGGATGTGGGCGTCGCTGACAAGGCCGGCATTTATTGCCCATCCCTAATTGCCGTTGAGAAGATGATGGTGAGCCGCCTTCTTGAACCGCTGCAGTCCATGTGGTGGAGGTGCTCCCATAGTGCTGTTAGGGAGGGAGTTCCAGGATTTTGACCCAGCGACGATGAAGGAACAGCGATATATGTTAAAATTTGGATGGTGTGTGACTTGGATCGGAACTTGGTGGTGATGGTGTTCCCATACACCTGCTGCCCTTGTCCTTCTAGGTGGTAGAGGTCGCCCGTTTGGGAGGTGCTACCGAAGAAGCCCTGGCGAGTTGCTGTAGTGGTACACACTGCAGCCACGGTATGTTGGTGGTGGAGGGAGTGAATGTTGAAGGTGGCAGATGGGGTGCCAATCAAGCATGCTACTTTGTCCTGGATGGTGTTGAGCTTCTTGAGTGTTGTTGAAGCTGCACTCATCCAGGCAAGTGGAGAGTATTCCATTACACTCCTAACTTGTGCCTTATGGTGGAAAGGCTTTGGGGAGTCAGGAGGTGAGACACTCACTGCAGAATATACAGCCTTTGACCTGCTCTTATTGCCACAGTATTTATGTGGCTGGTCCAGTTAAGTTTCTGGTCAATGGTGACACCCCCCCTCCCCCCCAGGACGTTGATGGCGGGAGGCTTTGAGGCTGTCCTTGTAACATTTCTGCTGCTCACCTTTGGCTCATTTGCCATGAAGGAGCTCCGCGACATCACCACTGACACCTGGGAGTCCCTGGCCAAAGACCGCCCTAGGTGGAGAAAGTGCATTCGGGATGGTGTTGAGCTCCTCGAATCTCAATGCTGCGAGCGTGAAGAGGTCAGGTGCAGGCAGCGGAAGGAGCGTGTGGTAAATTAATGCCATCCCCCCCTTCCCCCGACGCATATCTGTCCCACCTGTGACAGGGTCTGTGGGTCTCGTGTTGGACTGTTCAGCCACCAAAGTACTCACTTTAGGAGTGCAAGTAAGTCTTCCTCGATTTTGAGGGACTGCCTATAATGATGATGATGATGGTGGGGGATTCGGTGATGATAATGCCATTGAATGTCAAGGGGCGGTGGTTAGACTCTCGCTTGTTGGAGATAGTCATTGCCTGGCACTTGTGTGGTGTGAATGTTACTTGCCACTTATCAGCCCGAGAATGAACGTCGTCCAGATCTTGCTGCATACGGGCATGGACTGCTCCATTATTTGACAAGTTGCGAATGGCACTGAACACATTTGTCCCACATCTTACCTTCCCTCTGTTACTGGCCATCACAGTATCCTCTTGGCCACACTGCTAAAATAAAAGCCACCAAAAAGTAACTTTCCAATCCAAATTTATCCATATATGTATCCAATATGACATCAAGAAATCAACTAATCACCTTTGTGCTTTCCCTGTCTATTCTAGAGATGTCGTGTAGTGCTATCCCAGTGGCTGCCTGCAACCTGCATGGTAGAAGGCTGCTGAGTTTCAGTGGGGGAGACTGCAGATGGACTTGCAGGATGACCTCAAAGAGCTAGTGGCTGGGAGTGTCAAATCAAGTGAGGTGTTTCTTCTTCTTCACTCTTCTTGGTCAACCATTGGCTGGGCAGGTTGCACTTCTTGGGTGTCTGAAATGAGGAAGGCGCACAGATAGGGTTGTGATGACAGGAGGTGGGAAAGCTTGCTTACAACATGCGCAGCTCGTACATCAGAAGAGATTATGGGATGAGAGGTAGTGGGATGTGAGAAGGAAGATAATGTATGAGGATACTTGCATCTTGTATCCTTTTAGTCCCACTGTTAGCCAAGCTCAGTCATGCCTCTGCCAACAATGGCTAGCACGTCACCTCCAAGGGAGTGAGGTGAAGCTAGGAATGGGTGGTATGTCTTGTGTTTGTTAGAGATTGTGGGTAGGTGAGTGATGATGGGTGGTGGGGCGGGGGGGGGGGGCAGGAAGGGTGGAGGAAGGGTCATGAATTGAGCAATGGTAGGAGACGACTTTTGAAGATGCATTCACTGACTTTGACCACTCGTCTGAGGTCATGAAACTTCTTTGGGCACTGGAGCCAGATCCTGGTGGGGGGGGGACACTGCTGGCAGTGACCACCTTGGTGATCTTGTCCCATTTTGTTCTTTCTGGAGGGCCTCCTGCCCCCCGCACCCCCCCCACCTGTGTGTAAAGGACCTCTCTTCCTCTTTTGAACCCCTGCACAAAGCTGAGGTACTGCATGCGAGACCCTAGGTGCCCCTTCTCTGGCTTGTTGAGCCATCTGTGTTAGTGCTGAAGTATATTTACCATGTTTTCCATGCAGAAGGCAGTTCAGCTTTAAGAGCTGAAGACTGTTATCTTGAAATAGTTTTTAATGGTTTTTTTAGAAGGCAGTTCCCCTTTAAGAGCTCGAGACTGCTTGCTAAACTGACAGCCCTGATTTAAGAAAAGCAGCCTCGCTCCAGGGACGCTCCGGCCATGCTACATTGGGCCTCCTGCTGAGCGCACAGCCTGAGACGGCATCTCCTATACTAGGCTGTGCAACTCAACCATTCAACCCAGCTAGCAGCACCAAAATAATGCCGCTTCCTGCGTTCTTTTTACCGACGCAAGCAAATCTTGCTCCCATGGTCGCTCCGCCCGTTTTCGGGCCTTATTGAATTTGGAGGCCTATATTTTTAAACACTGGCATTTTATATGAAATTCAGTTTTGCAAGTAATGACAATACTAGCTAGGGAGGTGTCATTATTATATGGTAGGATGTGTTGCCTTTCTTGACTTTGTTGCTCTCAGTTTGATCAGTAGAACTGGTTGCAGTGCTACCCTCTCACATGCCTTGGCTCAAGGCTGTCTGGTACTAATATTCCTGAGGTGGACAAACTGGAGACATGGAGGCAATTTTGGGATCTAATTGAATTTTTTGTTTTTGGCTCCGTGAATTGGCTGCACATCAGGACATTCTGCTCTTTGGAGGAAGCTCCTACGTCAAATCTGATCGCCAAGCTTGGACTGATCTCCATTACATTTCTTTGCTCTCATTTAAGTAAATTAGGCAATGATAGGTCTGTTGTGACTGCCACCCCATCTAACGAGACACACGAAATACAGGAACATTAATCAGATTACTCACTGTAATAGACAGGCAGCAGATCCATAAGGAAATAGTCTGAGACAGTAAATGTCACTGGCTGCATAGTTTTTTGTGGAGTCAGAGTTGGTACTTGCTGGGCCCCAGCCATGAGTCTCTTTCTCACCGGTCAAAGCTGGAATAAACATCAACAGATTTTAGTGGAACAGTTAGAGTAGTACGGAGGAAAAAGTTGACTGGGCCAGTTGCAATGCAATTAATTGATTGGGCAGTGGTGTTTGCAGCAGAAAGACTGCGAGCTACAGATTCCCAAGCTGTCCTCTCCTGCTCTTCCTGCCTCTTCTCCTCCAACAAGTCCAGGAATATCACATTTGGTGCTGTGCCCATGCTGTTGTGTGCAGTGAGATGTTCATTCTTGATTACTATTAAAGCAAAATACAGTGGGTGTGGGAAATCTGAAATGGAAACAGAAAATGCTGAAAATGCTCAGCCGGTCAGGCAGCATTTGTGCAGAAGACACAGGCCTAGGAATTGGAGTAGGCCGGAAACCTGCTGGTGCCAGTGTGGGCCAAAGTTAATCACCACCCAAAATAATAGAGCAGGGAGCTGCCTGCTAATTAAATTAGTGCAACGCAAAACCTTATGTGCAAGACTGTTTTTCCGGAGGTACTCTCAGCAGGAGTCCCAATGTAGTGTGACTGTAGAGTACCTGGAACAAGAGCAGCATTGTCTTAAAGCAAGACTGTCATTTTAGAAAGCAGTGCTGCTCCCTTAAAGGGGAACTGCCTTCTAAAGTGAAATCAATAAAAATCATTTAAAAATAGGCTGTCTTCAGCCTTTAGAGCTCAAATGCCTTCTGAAAAAAAAATAAACATTAAAAATAATTCCCAAATGGCAGTCTTCGGCTCTTAAACCTTCCAGGCATAAAAATTGATAAAAGTGTTTCAGCACAAACACAAATGGCTCAACAAGCCAGGGAAGGGGCACCCAGGGTCTCGCACACAGCACTCCAGCTTTGTGCAGGGGGTCAACACTGCAAGAGAGGTTCTCTAACCACAGAGGCCAGGAGGCCCTCCTGAAAAAATGATGTGGGACCAGATCACCAAGGCCATCACTGCCAGCAGTGTTGCCCCCATGACCTGGCTCCAGTGCGTAAAGAAGCTTCATGATCTCAGACCAGTGGTCAAGGTCAGTGAATGCATCTTTAAAAGCTGTTTCCTACCAATTGCACCACTAGTCTCACACACTGCTCAATGCACGACTCTCCTGCCCCAATCATTCACTTACCAACAATCTCTACCAAACACAAGGCACACCTCCCATTCCTAGCTTCACCTCACCTCCTTGGAGGAGATGGTGCTGGCCATTCTTGGCAGGGGCATGGCTGAGTCCTTGGCCAGGACTGAAAGGAGACAAGATGCTGGTATCCTCATACGTTATCCTCCTTCTCACATCCCACTTTTCCTTCATCCCACATTATCTACAAGGTGTGCATGGTATAAGCATGCAGCTCTTGCTTTTTTGCCTCCCCTTCACACACCCAAGAAATGCAGCCTGCCCAGCAATGATTGACCAAGAAATGGGAGAGGATGGAGAAGAAGAAGAAAAAGAAGGAAAAGAAAAAGAAAAAGAAAAAGAAGAAACACCATCACTCGATTTCACACTCCCAGCCACCAGTTCCTCGAGGTCGACCTGTAAGACCATCTGCAGTCTTCTCCACTACAACTCAGCAGCCTTCCACCAGCCTTGCTGCAGCCACTGGGGTAGCTCAATGTGACATCACTAGGATAGGCAAATCACACACGACATTCACTAAGGAAATGCACAAAGGTGATTAATTAATTTCTTGATATTACATTGGATGGATAGATGTATAAAGTTGGATTGGAAATTTTGCTTTGTGGTGGCTTTTATTTCAGCAATGTGGCCTAGAGGATACAGTGATCATCAGTAACCGAGAGAAGGTAAGGTATGAGAAAAATGTTGAAAGGGGAATTGGGATTGTGGTCACTGGTACGGCAGAGTTCCATCCCAGATATCCCAGCCAGAAAGGTGCTGTCTGGGATGCATCTTTCCTTCAGCTTCCTCCTCTACTATGTCTTCCTATTCTGCGCCTTCCTCTTCCTTAGCGACCGGATACTGGAATTCTGAAATAAAAGCAAAAAATGCTGGAAATACTCAGCAGATCAAGCATCATCTCGACTCGAGACATTGAACTCTGTTTCTCTCTCCATGGATGCTGCCTGACTTGCTGAGTATTTCCAGCATTTTCTGTCTTCTCAGAGGCCATCTTTCACCCTCCAAAGCCTTGCAAGCATCCAGCAGCACTCTCTGCGTTTCGTGCACATTTTTAAAATCCTTAACATCTATTGTACCAAGCCACTACTTTTGTTGATGAATCGGGCCTTAACAGTCAGCGCAAATACTTCGAATTTCTAGGTCACAGAGTTAACGTTTCAGGTCGATTAACTTTCCTCGACCTGAAACGTTAACTCTGTTTCTCTCTCCACAGATGCTGCCTGACCTGCTGAGTATTTCTAACATTTTCTGTTTTTATTTTGTCCTTGACTAGCTGTTTAAGAGGTCTGCTGCTAACTGTTGGACTTCTGTTGATTCAATCATCTCTTTTAGCACGACCTTGTGAAATTCCTCATGCGGGTGACAAATTGTTATGTGCATGTGAACATACATTTCATTTGTTTTTGGCTTACATCCCAGCTTTTATTGGCATAATTAGTGCAATGTGCATATGAAGTGACTGCTAGGTAATTTAGCACAAATCAACCCCTTTAAATGCTTCTTAACAAGACCTTAACCAGTGAAAATAAAAATGAACACCATATCTGTGTTTTCGCATACACAACAATCATGCACATGAGGAACTTCAGAAGAGTGGGAAAATATGAGGTAAAAGTGAATAAATGGTCTGTTAGCACATGCACGGAATAAGTTAGCAATCCAAGAGATGGGTGGGTGGGTGGACGGACGAACGGATAAAAATCCCCCACACCAATATGAATACTAAATTTCGGCAAACGGGAAAGTACAATCAGAAGTTAACTCGGAAGAGCTAAGCTCACAACATGATGATAATATCACGCACAGCACTGACGGGAGTCCCAAAACCAGATGGAATGATAATCAAAATAACTTTGAATCTAAGGTGACTGTTTCTATTAAAATGCAGATTAGTAGCGTTTGCCCACATTTTGTGCGCCTCAGGTTCGCGTTGGCTTGTTTCTGAAAACATAATGGTGGTATCACGTGAAATGAGGAGAAGGTGCTTGATTCCTGGCCTACACTGTTGCAGTACACTTTGCTCCTATTTTTCATTGATTCAATATTGATATGGTCTGGAAGGAGGGGAGAGTGCCTCAGGTAATGTGCATCCACAAAGTATTTTTAAATGTTTAAAATTTAACTTTTATGGATAGAATCACCAGCTTGAGATTCATTAAAAGTTACAATCAAAATATGATTATTTTTAAGCTCCACTCCCTTCCCGCTCCTCCAAAAAAAGCCTTGAGACCTCTCATGGACTGTGAGTATTTTCAATGGCTTCATTTCCACATCAGAAGAAGCCTGAACAGCAAAGGAAAGGGTTTGGAAGCATTTGGCTAGGCTCTGTCTTGTCGCAGCTTGACACCCTGAGCTCCCTAGAAGTGACAAATGTTTTTCTTGGGCTGGTGGGTGAGCTATAAGACAATTATAAAAACTATTCAAATATTGCAGGAAGAATGTTCCCGATGTTGGGGAAGTCCAGAACCAGGGGACACAGTCTAAGGATAAGGGGTAAGCCATTTAGGGCTGAGATGAGGAGAAACTTCTTCACTCAGAGAGTTGTTAACCTGCGGAATTTCCTGCCGCAGAGAGTTGTTGATGCCAGTTCGTTGGATAAATTCAAGAGGGAGTTAGATATGGCCCTTACGGCTAAAGGAATCAAGGGATATGAAGAGAAAGCAGGAAAGGGGTACTGAGGTGAATGATCAGCCATGATCTTATTGAGTGGTGGTGCAGGCTCGAAGGGCCGAATAGCCTACTCCTGCACCTATTTTCTATGTTTCTATGTTTTTATTGGCATTTAATTATGAAGCTACATTACTGTTATGAATGGCTTTTTTTGCTGTTTCTCTGGTGGTTCAGCTGGTCTCCTGCTGGTGGAAGATCAGAACATTCTCCATGGAAATTCATAACCATTGATTGAATCCCTCCAATCTAGCTTCTGCCTTTGGCACAGACCAAAACTGCGCTAATCAAAGTCACTGTGACTGGTGTATTTTCCCTCCTCGTCATCCTCAACCTTTCTGTAATATTTGACACTATGCACAACACCATCTTCCTCCTTCGCTTTTCCTTTATTGTCCAGCTTCATGGGACTATCCTTGTGTAATTCCCCATCCCACCTGTCTGAATACAGTCAGCTCCTCTCCAGTAATGGCGTCTCTTCCTGCTTGGCTCCTTCCTCTTCTTCATCGACATGCTTTCCTATGCGGCATTATTTGAAGGCATGGGTCAACTTCCGTGTATACACTAATGACACAACTATTTCCAACTGAATATCAGGAAGACCAAAGTCTTTGTCCGAGCGCAAGCTACATTCTCTAGTTACTGACTTCCTCCCTGTCCTCTGCCATTCGCTCAGGTTGAACCTGTTATGCAATAAAGGTTCAAACTGAGTACTGTTTAACTAAGCAAGGTACAACATGGCTCTGCTTTATTTTGGCCCAAAGTGCCTGACTCACAAAATGGCTGGCCTTTTATATCAGAGCAACACCATGTGCATGCTGTTCAGTGGCTTGCAACAATGACACCATTTGGTGGCTACAAACAGCATGCACATACATGACAATACCCTTCTCTGAGATCTTATCACAGTCTTTCACAGGTTGAGACGGTCCGGTGCATTATACTCCCGGGTTGACCGTCTCAGTTCGATTCGGCCATGGGTGAATGTGCGGAGTCTGTTGTGGCTGGTGGCTGGATGGCTGACTTGTTGGAGGTGGCAGTGGCCATGTCAGGAATTGCAAGTCCATTTTTATTGAACAAGTCCGTGATGGAAATTCCGGGTTCATTGATGACCCTTGAGTCCACTGAAGGCTGCTGGTAGGTTGGTTGGTCATCGATGGTTTCTTTGTCCGACTGCTCTGGCTCGTCTGTGTTTGATCCATGTGTTTCCTGCAAGTTTGCTCATTCTTGAGCTTAATGACAAATACTCCGTTGCCCTCCTTGGCCATGACTGTACCAGCGATCCATTTAGGTCACTGCTAATAATTCAACACATACACTGGATCATTAACAGAAATCTCGCATGACACAGTTGCGCGATCGTGGTACCCCTGTTGACTCTGTCTTCTGTATTCAACATGATTACTTAAATCCGGGTGTACAAGAGATAACTTGGTTTTAAGACCTCTTTTCATCATGAGTTCAGCTGTGAGTGTGTGGGGTCTGGTCCTGTAACTCAGCAGTATGCAAGACAAGTGGGTCTGCAGTGACCCTTGAGTTACTCTCCTCATGCTTTGCTTGATAATTTGTACTGCATGCCCCTTGGACGCAGGCTTGAACGGTGCTGACCTTACATGTTTTATGCCATTAAGTTTTACAAACTCCTGAAACTCCTGACTGGTGAAGCACGACCCATTGTCATTCATCACTATGTCAGGCAGACCATGTGTCGCGAATATGACATTGAGATTCTCTATGGTTGCTGTGGACCTGCTGGATGACATGATTATGCACTCTATCCATTTCGAATAAGCATCCACCACCACTAAAAACATCTTGCCCTAGAAGGGACCTGCAAAATCTACATGGGTCCTGGACCAAGGTTTGGATGGCCATGACCACAGACTCAGTGGTGATTCCGCTGATGCTTTGCTGAGCTGCATGCAGGTGTTGCACTGATGTACGCATGCTTCCAGCTCAGAATCAATTCCTGGCCACCATACGTGGGACCTGCCGATGGCCTTCATCACTATACCAGGATGTGTGCTGTGTAACTCATGCACAAACTTCTCTCTCCCTTTCTTAGGCATTACAACTCGATTGCCCCACAACATGCAATCTGCTTGAATAGACAGTTCGTCCTTGCGACGAATATACGGTTTGGCCTCCTCGCACATTTGCTTAGGTATGGCAGACCAATCCCCTTTGAGGATGCAACCCTTTACCACCGATAATATCTGGCCCTGGCTGATCCAGGTCTTAACTTGTTGAACCGTGACAGGGATAACTTCACTCTCAAAAGCATCCATGATTAATATTAAATCTGCCAGTTGTGGCGTTTCCACCTCCGGTTTGGGCAAAGGCAACCGGCTCAAAGCATCGGCACAATTCTCTGTGCCAGGTCTGTGGCGAATGACATAATCATAGGCAGATAATCTCAGTGCTCACTTTTGGATTGGGATGAAGCATTGGTATTGATACCTTTGCTCTCGAAAAACAATAAAATGAACGGCTTGTGATCGGACTCTAATTCGAACCTCAGGCAAAACAGGTTTTTAACACTGTACACACACTAAAGCTTCTTTTTCTACCATACTGTAGGCTCTTTCAGCTTTAGACAAACTTTTGGATGCATACATGACAAGTTGAAGTTTCCCCGACACATTGGCTTGTTGTAACACGCAATCAATTCCATATAATGATGCGTCACAGGCCAAAACTAACCATTTACATGAGTCATAATGTACCAGCAGCTTGTTCGAGCAAAGAAGATTGGTGGCTTTTTCGAAAGCTCTGTCTTGCAATGCACCCCACACCCAGTTGTTGCCTTTTCTCAATAGCATGTGCAGTGGTTCTAGTAAGGTGCTCAATTAGGTAGGAAGTTACCAAAGTAGTTCAGTATACCCAGGAACGAACACAGCTCCATCACTTTCTGCAGCTTGGGTGCATTCTTGATGGCTTTGGCTTTCATGTCAGTAGGTCTAACGCCATCTGCGACGATTTTCCTCCTGAGGAATTCAACCTCTAGTGCCATGAAGACACACTTCGAGCATTTAAGTCTGAGTCCCACTCTGTCCAAATGCAGTAGACCTTCTTCCAAATTGTTCAGATGTTCCTTGGAGTCACGACCGGTAATCAGGATGTCATCTTGGAACACGACGGTTTGGGGAACAAACTTCAGTAGACTTTCCACATTCCTCTTGAATATTGCTGCAGCCGAGCGAATTCCAAACAAACATCTGTGGTACATAAACAGTCCTTTGAGCGTGTTAATGCACAGAAGTCTCTTTGATCCCTCGACCAACTCCTGCGTCATATAGGCCCTCGTTAAGTCCAGTTTTGTGAACAACTTCCCTCCGGCTAGCGTCGCAAACAAGTCATCAGCCTTCGGTAACGGGTACTGATCTTGTTTCGAAACCCTGTTGATCGTAGCCTTGTAGTCTCCACAGATTCTGACTGTGCCATCACTTTTCAGCACAGGAACAATGGGGCTGGCCCATTCATTAAATTTGACTGGTGATATGATCCCTTCACGCTGGAGTCTGTCCAGTTCAATTTCGACCTTCTCCCTCATCATATACGGCACTGCCCGAGCTTTATGATGGATGGGTCTTGCATCTGAGCCCACGTGGATCTGCATCTTGGCTCCCGTGAAGTTGCTGATACCTGGTTCGAACAGCGAGGGGATCTTGCTCAATACTTGGGTACATGTATCTTCCTCCGATGGCAACGCCTTTATGTCGTTCCAGTTACATCTGATTTTCTCCAATCAGCTCTTCTGAGCAGCTTTGGGCTATTGCCTGGAACAATCCACAGCGGTAACTTGTGAACCGCACCGTTATACGACACATTAATTTGTGCACTGCCAATCATCTTTATCAGTTCTTTGGTGTATGTGCGCAGCTTGGAGTTAACAGGGCTCAACCTGGGCCTCACAGTCTTAGTATCCCACAGCTTATTAAATGCCCTCTCATTCATGATGGATTGACTCGCCCTTGTGTCCAGTTCCATCAATACCGGTATCCCGTTAAATGTCACATTAATCAAAATTAGTTTATGAAAGAGTACAGTCCATACACTTTCTCCTCTGGCATCTTGGATTGCGTATCCGGATCCACGCTAGTCTGACTCTCATCCTCCATGTGGTATGTCACAGCTCACTTGCTCATCTGCGGACACTTGTGTTGGAGATGCACCACTCTCAGACAGCCTTTGCAACTATATTGTTTAAATCGGCACTGCTGGTGCCGGTGATTTCCCCCACAACGCCAACACGGAGAAGTCGGATACATTCCCGCTGGCGGACTTTGGGCAGCCACATGTTTCGCGAATGCAGCCGGATAGGCCCAGCCATGTGCCGCTCTGTCGAACACCGAATCAATCGCATTTACAATACTTGCCGAGGTTCGGTTCTTCACCGATATTTGCTTTAGACTCCTGTCCGTCGTTATACATGATTGAGCGATCTGGATGGCCCTTTTTAAATCCAACTCCTCCACCGCCAAAAGTTTGTGCAGGATCACCTCGTGGTTGATACCAATAACAAAGAAGTCCCGCAGCATGTCTGCCAACACCATCCCAAACTTGCACAATCCCACTAGACGCTTCAGTTCGGCAACGAATTCCGCCGTGCTCTGGTCCTCCGATCGAACGTGTGTATAAAACCTGTATCTCGAGATGATGATGCTGTCGACTGGCTTGAGGTGCTCCTGTACCAATGTACACAACTCCTCGTACGTTTTCTCTGTTGGATCACTAGGCATGAATAGATTCTTTATCAGACTGTAGATCTTTGAACCGCACACAGTGAGGAACACGGCTCAGCACCGATCTGCATCGTCGACCCCCTTCATTTTGTTGGCCACGAAGTACTGGTTCAAACGGCTCACAAAGTCTGCCCAATCTTCCCCCTCCACGAATCGCTCTAAAAATCCAATCGTGCTCATTTTGCAAACAAAGGTTCTTGTATTCTCGTCACCAAATGTTAAGTGTGCAATAAAGGTTCAAACTGAGTACTGTTTAACTAAGCAAGGTACAACCTTGCTTCTGCTTTATTTTGGCCCATAGTGGCTGACTTACAAAATGGCTGGCCTTTTATACCAAAGCAGCACCATGTGTGTGCTGCTCAGTGGCCTCCGACAATGACACCATCTGGTGGCTACAAATAGCATGTACATACATGACAGAACCAGACCCTGTGAAATCTACTGATTGACCTGGAGTTGAGCTTCAACTCCTCATCATCAAGACTGTTTATTTCCATTTCCAAGCCCCAATCTTAGCTCCTGCAGCACTGAAACTCTCATCTGCACTTTTGTCACCACTTGGCTCAATTTCTCTAATATCCTCCTCATTGACGTCCCATTCTCTACCCTCTATAACCTCTCCAGTGGTCCCAAAGTCAGCCATATTGTACATGAAGTCCCACTCACAAATCACCCCCACTGACCTACTTTGTCTCCAGTTCCACAAAATATTGGGCCGGATTTTACGGTCAGTGGCGAAGGGACGGTGATCATAGAGACATAGAAAATAAGTGCAGGATTAGGCCATTCGGCCCTTCGAGCCTGCACCGCCATTCAATAAAATCATGGCTGATCATTCTCTCAGTACCCCTTTCCTGCTTTCTTTCCATACCCCTTGATCCCTTTAGCCGTAAGGGCCATATCTAACTCCCTCTTGAATATATCCAATGAACTGATATCAACAACTCTCTGCGGCAGGGAATTCCACAGGTTAACAACTCTCTGAGTGAAGAAGTCTCTCTTCATCTCAATCCTAAATGGCCTACCCCTTATCCTAAGACTATGTCCCCTGGTTCTGGACTTCCCCAACATCGGGAACATTCTTCCCGCATCGAACCAGTCCAGTCCCTTATACGTTACTATGCGATCCCCGCTCATCCTTCTAAACTCCAGTGAATAAAGGCCCAGTTGATCCGGTCTCTCATCATATGACAGTCCAGTCATTCCTGGAATTAGTCTGGTGAACCTTCGCTGCACTCCCTCAATAGCAAGAACGTCCTTCCTCAGATTAGGGAACCAAAACTGAACACAATATTCCAGGTGAGGCCTCACTAAGGCCCTGTACAACTGCAGTAAGACCTCCCTGCTCCTCTACTCAAATCCCCTAGCTATGAAGGCCAACATACCATTTGCCTTCTTCACCACCTGCTGTACCTGCATACCAACCTTCAATGACTGATGAACCTTGACATCCAGGTCTCGTTACACCTCCCCTTTTCCTAATCTGCCGCCATTCAGATAATATTCTGCCTTCATGTTTTTGCCCCCAAAATGGATAACCTCACATTTTATCCACATTATACTGCATCTGCCACGCATTTGCCCACTCACCTAACCTGTCCAAGTCACCCTGCAGCCTCTTAGCATCCCCCTCACAGCTCACACCGCTACCCAGTTTTGTGTCATCCGCAAACTTGGAGATATTACACTCAATTTCTTCATCCAAATCGTTAATGTATATTGTAAAGAGCTGGGGTCCCAGCACTGAGCCCTGCGGCACTCCACTAGTCACTGCCTGCCATTCTGAAAAGGACCCGTTTATCCTGACTCTCTGCTTCCTGTCTGCCAACCAGTTCTCTATCCATGTCAGTACATTACCCCCAATACCATGCGCTTTGATTTTTCACACCAATCTCTCGTGTGGGACCTTGTCAAAAGCCTTTTGAAAGTCCAAGTACACCACATCCACTGGTTCTCCCTTGTCCACTTTGCTAGTTACATCCTCAAAAAATTCCAGAAGATTCTTCAAGCATGATTTTCCTTTTATTAATCCACGCTGACTTGGACCGATCCTGTCACTGCTTTCCAAATGCGCTGCTATTTCATCCTTAATGATTGATTCCAACATTTTCCCCACTACTGATGTCAGGCTAACCGATCTATAATTACCTGTTTTCTCTTTCCCTCCTTTTTTAGCTACTCTCCAGTCCATCGGAACTGATCCAGAGATGATAGACTGTTGGAAAATGATCTCCAATGCATCCACTATTTCTAGGGCTACTTCCTTAAGTACTCTGGGATGCAGACTATCAGGCTCTGGGGATTTATCGGCCTTCAATCCCATCAATTTCCCTAACACAATTTCCCGCCTAATAAGGATATCCTTCAGTTCCTCCTTCTCACTAGACCCACTGTCCCCTAGTACATTCGGAAGGTTATTTGTGTCTTCCTTCGTGAAGACAGAACCGACGCTGACCTCGTAGTAATCTGCCCACAAAGATTTGGCGGTCTTTGTGGTGTCGATTTCCCCAATTCCAACTTTCAACTGGCGCCATCTATTGGGAATCTGTGGCGTCCAGGAACATTGAAGTCATCAAGCAAGCTAAGCAGCCAATCAGATTGAAGAATTCTCACAGGCAGCAAACAAGTAAAAGGCACTAATTATCATTACTTTTTTTCACATTTTTCTGAAAGCAAAATAAAGATTGGGACATACACATGGGATCAAGGTAGAAACTTAAATATCATAATCAAACTTTAGAAAAATAAAAATTAATTTTTAATATTTAAAAAATCTATGGAATTTTTAAATCACTGAATGACATTCCACACAAAATTAGTTTTTCAGGGCCAGCAGTAATTATGATTTAGTACGACACCAAAAACCCAGTTACACCTCATTCAACAACTTTTTCAATGGTTTTTACAGCGAAAACAGTGTGTAAAAAGTTGAAATTCACGTAAAATCACTGATTCTGTGTTAATTGCATCTGTGAAGACTGCAACAGCGCACCCAGTGGAGGAACAGGGTATCACTGACCGCAACCTCCGGATTTCTGCGTTTATCTATGCATGTGCAGACACCAGAAGTTGCTGTCAGTCTTACACAAGCATAACGATGAGCACTGACAGTTTTGCCATTATTACAACTGCAAATTCCGGCTATTATATTTAAAATCATCATCTTCAAATGCCTTCACTGCCTTACTCACCATCTCTCTCTAACCATCTATGGCTTTAACTCCCGTCCTTTCAGCCCTCGAACTCTGGCCTACTGTGCATCCCTCTTCTTTTTTCCCACCATCAGTGGCAGAGCTTATTCTAGGCCTTACTTTCTGCCAAACTCCTCCACACCTCTGCACTCTTTACCTTTAAAAACCTTCTAAAAGGTTTGGTAATTACCATAAGTTTGGTAATTTCCCCCCCAATTTCATTCTCCATGGGTCAGCACCCGTTCAATCACCTATTGCAATTTATTTTTGTCTCCCTCCTCTTTAAAGCAACTTGAGCATTTTCTATGTTAACGTTGCTAAATAAATGCAATGTTGTTGATGAGTGAGTACTCCAATAAGTAGTGATTGATCTGCCATAGACCACAAGCGAATCAGTTACAAACACAGTTAAACCTTATTAAGGCTAATTGATCTTTGCTAAAAAGTTAATGTTGAAAGAGATGGCTAATCAGATAAGAACTGAAACTATACATTTTGACATCTCCAAAATAAGATCAATTGAAAGCATGGCATGCCCACTTTATACTATTGCTGCAAATTTAAATCTGTAGTTTGATCACAGCAACTGTTTCAATTTGAGCTCTGGGGAATGTTTTACTTCAGTCAGATTTTAGAGCAAAACCTCATGCTTATTTCTGGCTGCCCTGGTAGAGGTCTTTAAGATTACAAAAAGGGTATGAAAGGGATGGATAGAGTGGACGTAAAAAAGATGTTTCCATGTGTGAGGCAGACCAACATAGGGGCCATAAATATAAGATAGTCATTACAAATCCATTCTTTATCCAGAGCGTGGTGAGATTGTAGAAATTGCTACCACAGGGAGTAGGTGAGGAAAATAGCACACTTGCATTTAAGGGGAAGCTGGATAATCACATGAGGGAGAAAGGAATAGAAGGATATGCTAATGAGGTTAGATGAAGAAGGGTGGGAGAGGGCTCATGCGGAGCATAAACACTGGCCCAGTTGGGCCAAATGGTCTGTTTCTATGCTGTACATTCTATGGGATAAATTTTAAACC
Source organism: Pristiophorus japonicus (assembly GCF_044704955.1). Classification (NCBI taxonomy): domain Eukaryota; kingdom Metazoa; phylum Chordata; class Chondrichthyes; family Pristiophoridae; genus Pristiophorus; species Pristiophorus japonicus. The sequence goes on along the minus strand of NC_091981.1, from coordinate 55,016,573 downwards.
CCCAAAACGGGTGGAATAGGGTCGGGTGAGAAGTTAAAATTAAAAAAAATCTCAAACCTGAAACAACCCGTCTCCAAACTGTCCACTTCTGGGTTTAACGGAGGTGGGTCAAGGGGTGGGCTGCCAACCTGCTCCCAGGAGACGGGTTGCTCATTTAAATATTTTAATGAGGCTGGCAGCCTTAGATTTAACGGGGGCAATTTTCGGCAGTGCTTTCAGGCGCTAATGATCCTCTGAGGTGGCCAAGATAGAATCTTGAGCTGAAACACAGGTTTATCCTGTGTTTAGCGCGGTAAAGGAGTTGAAGCCTGCACTAGGAATGGCCGCCTGGAGGATCATTAAGGCACTAATTGTTACTTAAAATTCCTGCAAGCACTCATTAAAAGGCTGCATGGCATTTTAGTGGCCAGTGCTTGTCCTAATGACCTCTCCTAAAAGCGACCAGTTGATTGGCATAAACAGGTCATTGATGTGGATTTTAAGCACTACCTAAAGAGATTTTATGTTCACTTGCTGCTGGAGCTGTGAAGAGGACCTCTGAAATACATCAGGAGACTTTCTGGGACATTTTGACCAACACTCGAGCAACAATTCTGCAAATTCTTTGAGGTCTTCACCTAAAAAGAATAAGTGCTATGCTACTCCACCTTATTGGTCACCTTGTAAGAGTCACCAGGAGAAAGGTGGCCCAGAAGTTCGACCCGGGCAGTGGCGCACAATGGACGGTGCCGGATCAGTCGCCTGTTCTACGCAGCACCTGAGATTCAGTCCCATTGCAGTCAGACACTGTGTATAATGGGCGGCCGATCCAATCCGCCCATTTTGTGCCACTGCCTGAGATGAATTTATAGCCCCAGTGCTTGGTTATGGACATTTTGCGAGGGGTCCCCCTTGGTCTGGATGTGGAATGGGAGGAGGTCATGAGGTTAGGTAGGGCAGCACAACAACAACAACGTGTATTTATTTAGCGCCTTTAACAGCACCTGAAACGTCCCAAGGCACTTCACAGCAGTACTACGAGATAAAAATTTGACAACGAGCCGCATAAGTAGAAATTAGTACAGGTGAGAGGTAGGTTTTAAGGAGCTTCTTGAAGGAGGAATGAGAGGTAGTGATAGAGAATTCAAGCTCTACAGCCTGGCTGCAGTTTTGAAAAAACACAGACCACATTGCATTAAGTCATCAATCAATTTGACATTTTAGGACCTTGGGTAGCGAGCCAATTAAAGGTTAAAAGACTATCAATTGAGCCAATAAGGTCAAAGAAGGCAAGTTCTTTTCTGTAAATTGAACCAGGTATAAGTACAGCCATTTTGGCCATGTGGTCTCAGAAGGACAAAGGCCTGGCTTAAAGCCAAGAGCTTGTTGCTGCTGCCAGAATAAAGTTACATTAAAACTACAACCGGAGTTCGTATTTCATTGGAAATTAAGAGATCTAACAGGTAGAGAGGTGGAGAGGTTTGGGCCGGGTGTTCTAGAACTTGGGGCCTAGGCAACAGAAGGCACAGACACCAATGGTTGAGTGATTATAATCAAACTTTCAGGGGGGCAGAATTAGAGGAGTGCAGACATCTCGGGCGGTTGTGGAGCTGGAGGAGATTACAGAGATAGGGAGGGGCGAGGCCATGGAGGGATTTGAAAATAAGGATGAGAATTTTGAAATTTTGAGAATTTTCATGAGTTGCTGCAGAAGAGGGGTACATGAGGGCATGTTGGCATCCCGCGGGTAGAGGACATCCCTTTGCCTCTGGAACTGCTGAACCAGGACGTCCATGCCACATCCAAGAACCTGTGTGCCCTCTCCTTTGGTTCCTGAGCCATCCTGTAACATGCCGCTGTGTGCCAGCCAGAGCACTCCACACCTTCAGTGCAAGTGGGTGTGAGGAGCTCACATGTACTGCTCCATGAAAAGTGCGCCTAATCAGCACTTGAGAGCTAAACCTGCAATTTTCTGGTTTAATACCTGCAGGCAAGTTCAAATTATGGTAATCAGCAATTAGGACCAAAATTGTGCACTAAATCCAGACATTCAAACAGGCGTGTCTTATTAGCACAACACCCATTTAACGCCTATTTTCACCCTTTGGCCAAAATAACCCAAATCTGTTTTACAGGCTTTACCCTGGTTGGCTGACCAGGTTTCCCAGGCCTCGGGAAAACTAATAGCTCAAGTGAGGTGAGGACAGCTTTGGGAAGAAGGTACGTTCCTTTACAGCACTACTTGTGGGCCAGGACGAGCAAGAGTGCTTGCCTCCCAGCTCCCCAAGCATACTTCCTTCCATCATCATCAGCCCCACCCCCCTCCGCTTCCCTCCCCACTCACTGCCCCATACAAAGATCATCCGATCGAGGATCGGACCTATCCCAAGGTCAGGGATCGGACCCCCCCCCCCCCCCAACCCCGGGTCACTGATCGGAGCACTACCCCCTCCCCCTTCACCTCGGTTGGGGATCAGATCCCTCCCTCCCATCATCATCATAGGCAGTCCCTTGGAGTCGAGGATGGCTTGCTTCCACTCTAAAAGTGAGTTCTCAGGTGACTGAAGAGTCCAATGCGGGGCCTACAGTCACTGTCACAGGTGAGGCAGACAGTGGTTGAAGGAAAGGGTGGGTGGGAAGCCTGGGTTGACGCACTCTCCTTCCGCTGTCTATGCTTGGTTTCTGCTTGTTCTCGGCGATGGGACTCGAGGTGCTCAGCACCCTCCCAGATGCTCTTCCTTCGCTTTGGGCGGTCGTGGGCCAGGAATTCCCAGGAGTCAGTGGGTATGTTGCACTTTATCAAGGAGGCTTTGAGGGTGTCCTTGAAGAGTATCCTCTGCCCACCTGGGGCACGCTTGCCGTGTCGAAGTTCCACGTAGAGTGCTTGCTTTGGAAATCTCGTGTCGGGCATGCAGACGATGTGGCCGGCCCAATGGAACTGATCGAGCATAGTCAATGCTTCGATGCTGGGGATGTTGGCCTGAGCGAGAACACTGATGTTGGAGCGTCAATCTTCCCAATGGAATTGCAGAATCTTGTAGTGGTATTTCTCCTGCATTTTGAGGTGTCTGCTGTATATAGTCCACGTCTCTGAGCCATATAGGAGGGTGGGTATCACTACTGCCCTGTAGACCATAAGCTTGGATTTGAGGTCGTGGTCTGCAAACACTCTCTTCCTCAGGCAACCGAAGGCTGCGCTGGTGCACTGAAGGCAGTGTTGGACCTCGTTGACAATGTCTGCTCTTGCTGACAGTAGGCTCCAGAGGTATGGAAAATGGTCCATGTTGTCCAAGGCCTCGATGTGGATTTTGATAATCGGGGGGCAGTGCTGCTGTGTACGGGGGCAGGTTGGTAGAGGACCTTTGTCTTACGGATGTTTAGTGTAAGGCCTATACTCTCGTACGCCTCGGTGAAGGTGTTGACGATGGCTTGGAGTTCGGCCTCTGAGTGTGCGCAGGCGCAAGTGTCGTCTGCGTATTGTAGTTCAATGACAGAGGATGGGACAACCCTGGATTTGGCCTGGAGGCGGCGGAGGTTGAACAGATTCCCATTTGTTTTATAATTTAGCTCCACTCCAGCAGGGAGCTTACTAAGGGTGAGATGAAACATTGCAGCAAGGAAGATCAAAAAGAGCATTGGTACGTTGACGCAGACCTGCTTGACCCCTGACCGGACGTGGGTTGGGTCTGTGGTGCGTCCATTGGTCAGGATCATGGCTTGCATGTCATCGTGGAGCATACGGAGGATGGTGACAAACTTTTGAAGGCAGCCGAAACGGAGGAGCACGCTCCATAATCCTTCACAGTTGACAGTGTCAAAGGCCTTTGTGAGGTCAAAGAAGGCATTGTACAAGGGTTGTTGCTGTTCCCTGCATTTCTCTTGTAGTTGTCACACAGTGAAGATCATGTCCGTTGTACCCCTTAGTGGACGGAATCTGCATTGCGATTCTGGGAAGACCTCTTCAGCTACTGGGAGAAGACGATTGGGACCTCTTCAGCTACTGGGAGAAGACGATCTGTGTTGGGGCGTACGTGCTGATGATCGTAGCGCACTGGTTCCGGGCTCGGGTGAGCCGAAAAGTCATGAGCCGTTCGCTTATCCCACAGGGGAAGTCCCTGAGACAGCCCACCAGCTCATTCTTGATGGCAAAGCCAACTCCATGGAGACAGCATTTTTCTTCTGGTTTGCCTTTCCAGAAGAAGGTGTAACAACCACCTTGCTCCTTGAGCTGGCCTTCCCTTGCCTGCCGGGTTTCACTTAGGGTGGCGATGTCAACGTTAAAGAATCTGAGTTCCCGGGCAACGATAGTGCAGCATTCCGGTCTTTCGCTGTTGGGGTTGTCCATGAGGGTCCTGATGTTCCAGGTCCCGAACTTCATTTGAAAGGGTGGAAGATACCTGTGCGTCATCAGTAGCTCCCCCCTCCTCCCCCACCCCCCACCATCCCATACAAAGAGTGGATCTACCCCAACTCGTGGATCGGACAGCTCTCCCCCGGCCCGGGTTGGTAATCGGAGCACTGCCCCCCTGGGTCGGGGATCAGACCCCTCCCTCCACTCTCCCATTAGTAGCCGCAGGCTCCCTACCTGGGGTTGCGGCCTGCGCCAGAGTGCTGCCCGTCCAATGGGAAACCAAACCTATCAATCAGGCTGACGTCTGGGCCGGGATCCTGCTGTAAAAATAATTAAAACTGTTAAAGCTAAAATGATGGCCCCAAGCTACTGCAGAGATTGTCCTGATCTCTCACTGTAAAGAAAGAGAGAACTTGCATTTATATAGTGCTTTTCATGTCCTCAGGATGTTCTAAAGCATTTTACAGCCAACAAAGTACTTTTGAAGTATAGTCACTGGTGTAATGTAGGAAACACGGCAACCAATTTATGTATAACAAGGTCCCACAAACAGCAATGAAATAATGACCAGATCATCTGTTTTAGTGGTGTTAGTTGAAGGATAAATATTGGCCAGGACACTGGGGAGAATTCCTCTGCACTTCTTATGTTCACTTGAACATCTCATCCGATAGTACAGAACTCCCTCAGCCCTACACTGAAGGGAGGGATTTAACTGCGAGTGGTTTGCAGACATGCAGCAAGTGCAGAGGCAGGGCAGGCACCCAACCTGTCCAAAGTCATCAATGTCAGGCCCAGTCCATTGTAACTCCCTGGCCTCACTTAAATCCTGCCAGTCAGTTGCTGTGATCTCAAAATGGTCAGAAAGAAACAGCTTCCTGGAGGCTGCCTCTAGCCTGTGGGGAAGAAATGTCATCATGTTCTCATGGGTGGGATGATGGAGCAGCGGGATGGTGCAGTCCTGGGCAGCAGAGGCACTCCTGGCCCCACAAAAGAAACTTTAATACTTAGCTTTTGTGGCCTCTTTAGCCCTGCTCAGACCAAGGTACAAAGGTCATTGGGCTCTTAATAACATAATGGGACCTCAATTTGTATACGTGTATAAGCCTCCCGCCTGATTTATGCAAGTGTCTTCTGGTGCCGTGAAGGAGGAGCGGGAATCGATTGGGTAATTGACCCCTTGGTTTTTAACTGCACCCCCCCCATCCACCATCTTGTTTCCACCGGGTGTGTGGGAATAAAAAATCCCCCACCCCCATTCACCAAAGTGTCATGCTACATTATGTGCTCCCAACTTTCTGACACAGAGTGCTACCAACTGAACCAAACTAATACTTAATCAGACAAGTCTGCATGGACAATTTTTGCCTAATAGAAACTGGGGTGCATGTGCAACTTGTGATGAGTTTGCAAGTATTCAAGCATCTGATGAAAAAGGTTTTTGGATTAGGTTTTTATTACGACTACAATGTTATTTGTTAGCATTTTAAATCAGGTTTGGAATCAAAATGAGAAATGCTGAGTTTAGGTCTCCGTCAACTCAACCCCGATATGAATTAATTCAAATTTCTAATCCAGATTTGCACAGGTCCCTAATAATCAGACTTCAGCCTAGATATTGGGCCACATAGCGCCTGTTTTTCAGGCACTAGACGACCTCCTATATCTCCCAAATGGAAGGCAAAAGCATGCCTTTTTTGTCCGACTGACCCGAGATTCCTGAACCCCAATCTCCCTCTTCTGCTGGGTCATGATCTCCGACCCCCAGTCTCCCTGTCCCCCGACCCATGATCCCTGACCCCCAATCTCCCTGTCCCCCGACCCATGATCCCCGACCTCCAATCTCCCTGTCCCCCTGAACCGTGGTCCCCGACCCCCAATCTCCCTGTCCCCCGAACGATGATCCCTGACTCCCAATCTCCCTGTCCCCGTGAAGCACGATCCCCGACCCCCAATCTCCCTGTCCCCTGAACCGTGATCCCCGACACCGAATCTCCCTGTCCCCCTGAACCACAATCCCTGACCCCCAATCTCTTTGTCCCCTGAACTGTGATCCCTGACCCCCAATCTCTCTGTCCCCCTGAACTATGATCCTCGATCTCCAATCTCTCTGTCCCCTGAACCATGATCCCGACCTCCAATCTCCCTTTCCCCCTGAACCATGATCTCCGACCCCCAATCTCCCTGACCCCCTGACCTGTGATCCGCGACCTGCAATCTCCCTGTCCCCCTGACCTGTGATCCCTGACCCCCAATCTCCCTGTGCCCCTGACCTGTGATCCGCGACCCGCAATCTCCCTGTCCCCTGACCTGTGATCCTCGACTCCTAATCTCCCTGTCCCCCTGAACTATGATCCCGATCCCCCACTTTCCCTGCCCCCCCCAGCCCATGATCCTCGACCCCCAATCTCCCTGTCCCCCTGACCCGTGATCCCTGACCCTCAATCTCCCTGTACCCCGGGACTGTGATCCTTGACCTCCAGCGGACTCAACATCCAAGGGGGACCGATTTCCTTCTGATAAAAGAAGGAGTGCCTGGCAGAAATACATACGAGGCTCTGTCTTAGCTATTGTATGTGCACAAGTAGGATTTGGTGGGCATACCACAGGGAAACTGTTCAAATACGTCAACTGTTAATACTACCTAGCGAATAGGAACCTTGGTCTGGTTAAGAAAAGTGACAGTTACAGGGTTTGAAACAGCACGTATCCATGGCAAGCCAACAGTTGTGAGTTAGAATTTGGTTAAGAAGTAATATCAGCAGCATTTCACACAGAGCTGGAATTGTTTATTCACGCCTGAGCTGTGAGAGAACAGTTGCCTCCAATAGCTGTGCTCCCAGCTTGGATCCTAAATTATCAGCGTGTTTTGCTTCCAGCACTTTTCTACTTCCCATTAAATGTTGAACAAAGGCCGAAGAAAGCCCAAAGTTTATTCGCTGTGTAAACTATGGACTTAGCGCATAGCTCCGCATATGGAAAAGCAAATCTTGTCAGCTGTTGTACTTGTGTCTTCATATCCCTGTAGTTGTTGCTAGGGGAACCTCTTGATACATTCACAGACTAGCTCCTTCACATGGTACTTGTTTATTGTATTCATGGTTTTTGGAGAACTTTGAATGAAAAGCTTGTTTTTTTAAACAGGGCAATGACCACAGAATTTTTAAAGCCTTAATGATCTTCAAAATTTGTGGTCTTTGCCCAGTTTCAAAATGAAAACTCAGTAGTTGAAATTCAATGAACTAATTGTGAGGTAAATAATTGTATTTTAAGCTATATATTTGAAAAAAACCATTGGGCCCGTTTTCCTGGTCGGCATCTGAAGATCACCTTTGCCCTGGGTGCTAAGATCAGGAATAAAGGAGCAGAAACTCATTACATTGCCCTGAAATTTCCAGTACTTTACCCCATTCCCCCTGAGCAAGGCCTGTGCCTGCAATAGCTGCAGACAAAGTGCCGTCATGGTAACGAGACAGGAGGAGGTGTTTCCGGCCTGCTCACCTCAATTTCATATGGGTTTGTCCAGAAGAGTGATGGGTCTTGCACCTGGGACTTTCTCAGATCAGAGGACCTGAGGGAGATCAAGCCGCAAGCGAAAGGAGGTCACACCTTGGATTTGTAGCCTCCCATCAGATCTTTGGGCCCGGTGGCCAAATATCTGCTGTTATCCAACAGCAGCTTGAAGGTCCCGTGACCAGTTGCCTGTCCTGTAACTGCAGGTCTCTCAGGATGGGCTTTCTGAGCATTTTCTGAGCTGAAAATCGTGTGCAACACACATGTGATTTGCACAGGCAGAGAGTTAGCTGCCTTGCTGTGGGTGAGGACTTTGAAAATCTACCCATGCAAGTAACAAGGGCCAGAAGACCGATCCTCAAATAATCTTTCTCAGCATGGAATGTTCGCACATTAGGGCTGTCCCTTGTCTCTTGTTCTTAAGCCAAGTACCTAGTCAGAGTCAAGTTTCTTCTCTATCAATTATTGTTCATGTCAACAGTCTACCATGCGTTGTTAACATATGGCAAAATTAATTGCCCTGTGCGGAGAGCATAAGGCTTGTTTTACCATGAAAATACCCAGTTATACAGTAATTACTGTCAGAAGGCAACTCACTGACTAATCACATATGTCAAAGAAGATTAATTAATTGTGAATTACGTTGAGAAAGAATAAACACAGCTTATGTCAAAGAATAAGCAAATAGTTAATTTTTGCACATGTATAGAACACAATTCAGTTCTGATTTATACCTTTCACTCCTAAATGTTCATGTTTCTTCTGCACTAGAGCTAAGTGTGAATGATTTAGAATGTATGCACCCAACAGGATGTTATGGTTTCAATAATGGCTCTAGCCACACATCCATAAGAACATACACTTGTAGCAAAGAAAGAAAGATTTGCATTTATATAGCGCGTTTCACAACCTCAGGATATCCCAAAGTGTTTCACAGCCAATTAAGTCCTTTTGAAGTATAGTCACCATTGTAATGTAGGAAACACGGGAGCCAATTTGTGTATAGCAAGGCCCCACAAACAGCAGTGAGCTACTGACAAGATCATCTGTTTTACTGATATTGGTTCAAGGATAAATATTAGCCAGGACACCGGGGAAAAGTTCCTGCTCTTCTTCAAAATTGTGCCATGGGATCTTGTACGCCCACTTGAGAGGACAGACGAGGCCTCGGTTTAACGTCTCATCCGAAAGACGGCACTTCCCACCATGCAGCATTCCCTGGAGTATCTACAATTTTTGTTCACGTCTTTGTAGGGGGATTTTGAATGCATGACCTACAAGGTGTGAGTGCTACCACTGAGCCACTGCTAGGGATCAAGGGCCAATTGTCCCCAGTGATTTGCGCCGTCTTTTTGGCACGCACCGCTTTTTTTGGCCTAAATGTAAAAAATCCAAGTTTCCCCAATCTTTGTGCGCCAGCATAACTCAGTTAGTTACGATTTTTTTAGGTTAGTTTTTTTTTTTGCGTAACCTGATGTCTGTGCCAGTTTTTCACAATTATGGAAGTTTGGCCAATTAAAATTTCTCCTAGGACGGCATATGTGACTACCCTCGAAAAACCTTCTGGGCACTTAAGAAAAACCAGCGCACAGAAAGGTGCCATTGTTTTTATGTAAAGTTTTGGAGGGAGTCAAGAACATATTAAATATGCATCATCAAGCTTAATTTTTTAAAACTTAAAACGCAGGAAGTTTAATGGAATTCTTTAAGTTTTCATTTTTTTTAAACTGACATGCCACAACTGAACACTCCCAACCGGGCTCAAGGGTCGGAGGGTCGGCCGGTAGAATTGGTCCCTCGCCCGGACACAGGGGTTTGGGGCTCGGCTTCAAAAGAAGCCCGGGAGGGTTGGGGGCCGTGGAAGGCAAATGGAAGGCACGAGAAGCCTACACTACGCATCAAATGAAGCCCGGGTGGGGGGGGGGGGGTGGTGAGGGGTGTGGTTTCCCAATCAATGTATCTGCCTAGGCCTGGGTGTGGTTGATACTAGGGCATCGACCTTGGGGAGAGAGAACAAAGAACCTTGTCCTGCCTGCCATTTTGAGCTTCTTGTAAAGGTACAATTTAATCTTGGGGGCAATATTGACAATGCCACACCTCGTGCAAGCCTTCTGCATGATGGTGCTGCGGAGGAGACAATTAATTCGACGCCATCGCATGAGGAACCTCAGAGCACGTAGGGTGATGGGCAGGAGGCCTTACCCATGTTGGGTATATCGACCTTGACACCTTATGACAGCACCACTTTCCTGTGTGACGACTACTACATGGCATTCAGCCTTTGATTTTCAATACATCATAGATTGTTCTAAAGATGTACATCTCAAAATATAGCCTGTCAATGTCTTTATCTCAGTTTCTTACTCCTAGTACCTGCACCTGAGTGATGCAGACTGTGTCAGAAGGCTGCATTTCCGCAAAGAAGTTGTAACTGAGATCTGTGAGTTGGTAAAAGTAGACCTGTAACCTAGAAGCATCAGGAGGACTGCTTTGTCAGTTGAAGTGAAGGTTACAGCTGCACTTTCATTCTATGCATCTGGATCGTTCCAAACCACAACTGGGGATGTGTGTGCCATTTCTCAACATGCAACACATATCTGCATTCGACAGGTGACTGCTGCACTATATGCCCGGAGGAATGACTACATAAAGTTCCCCATGACCTCCCAGACAATGCGCGAAAGAACTGTGGGCTTCTCCAGGATTGCTGGCTTCCCAAAGGTACAGGGCTGCATTGATTGTACCCACATCACCTTGCGAGCACCTTTGGAGGATTCCGAGATGTACAGGAACAGAAAAGGCTTCCACTCCATTAATGTGCAGCTCGTGTGTGACGACATGCATTGCATCATGTCAGTTGATGCGAGATAACCTGGGAGCACCCATGATGCATTCATCTTATGCGAGAGCGTTATATCTGCCATGTTTCAGCAGCAGTCAGAAGGGCAGAGCTGGCTACTGGGAGACAAAGGGTACGGCCTCATCACCTGGCTCATGACGTCCCTACGCGTAACCCGGATGGAAGCTGACCGGGAATACAACAGGAGGCGGGAGCTCGGAGCAGCGCGAGTCCGGGGTCGGCGAGAGGCCTATAAAGGCCAGCGGGAGTCGAGCAGTCAGTCGAGGAGGCGGGAGCTCGGAGCAGCGCGAGTCCGGGGTCGGCGAGAGGCGTACCGGTGCAGCTACAGGGAGAAGGCAAAAAAACAAAGGTGACGTCACAGCCTAGGGGGTAAGTGATTGGCTGGTGATTGGTAAGTAGTTTTTCTTTTTCTTCTTATATTGGTCAGTAACTTTTAACATTGTTATTACCAGTTTAAGTGTATCTAAGGGTTAAGTCATGGCAGGAGAGCTCGGTCGGGTGTTATGCTCCTCCTGTACCATGTGGGAACTCAGGGACGCTTCCGGTGTCCCTGACGACTACGTGTGTGAGAAGTGTATCCGCCTCCAGCTCCTGACGGTCCGCGTTGCGGAATTGGAGCTGAGGGTGGATTCACTCTGGAGCATCCACGATGCTGAGAATGACGTGAGTATCACGTGTAGTGAGTTGGTCTTACCGCAGGGAAAGGGTCCACAGCCAGATAGGGAATGGAAGACCAACAGGAAGAGTAGAGCAAGGAAGGTAGTGCAGGGGTCCCCTGCGGTCATCCCCCTGCAAAACAGATACACCGCTTTGGGTACTGTTGAGGGGAATGACTCATCAGGGGAGGGCAGCAGCAGCCAAGTTCATGGCACCGTGGCTGGCTCTGCTGCACAGGAGGGCAAGAAAAAGAGTGGGAGAGCGATAGTGATAGGGGATTCAATTGTGAGGGGAATAGATAGGCGTTTCTGCGGCCGCAACCGAGACTCCAGGATGGTATGTTGCCTCCCTGGTGCAAGGGTCAAGGATGTCTCGGAGCGGGTGCAGGACATTCTGAAATGGGAGGGAGAACAGCCAGTTGTCGTGGTGCACATTGGTACCAACGACATAGGCAAAAAAAGGGATGAGGTCCTACGAAACGAATTTAAGGAGCTAGGAGCTAAATTAAAAAGTAGGACCTCAAAAGTAGTAATCTCGGGATTGCTACCAGTGCCACGTGATAGTCAGAGTAGGAATCGCAGGATAGCGCAGATGAATACGTGGCTTGAGCAGTGGTGCAGCAGGGAGGGATTCAAATTCCTGGGGCATTGGGACCGGTTCTGGGGGAGGTGGGACCAGTACAAACCGGACGGTCTGCACCTGGGCAGGACTGGAACCAATGTCCTAGGGGGAGTGTTTGCTAGTGCTGTTGGGGAGGATTTAAACTAATATGGCAGGGGGATGGGAACCAATGCAGGGAGACAGAGGGAAACAAAAAGGAGCCAAAAGCAAAAGACAGAAAGGAGATGAGGAAAAGTGTAGGGCAGAGAAACCCAAGGCAAAGAACAAAAAGGGCCACTGTACAGCAAAATTCTAAAAGGACAAAGGGTGTTAATAAAACAAGCCTGAAGGCTTTGTGTCTTAATGCAAGGAGTATCCGCAATAAGGTGGATGAATTAATTGTGCAAATAGATGTTAACAAATATGATGTGATTGGGATTACGGAGACGTGGCTCCAGGATGATCAGGGCTGGGAACTCAACATTCAGGGGTATTCAACATTCAGGAAGGATAGAATAAAAGGAAAAGGAGGTGGGGTAGCATTGCTGGTTAAAGAGGAGATTAATGCAATAGTTAGGAAAGACATTAGCTTGGATGATGTGGAATCTATATGGGTAGAGCTGCAGAACACCAAAGGGCAAAAAACGTTAGTAGGAGTTGTGTACAGACCTCCAAACAGTAGTAGGGATGTTGGGGAGGGCATCAAACAGGAAATTAGGGGTGCATGCAATAAAGGTGTAGCAGTTATAATGGGTGACTTTAATATGCACATAGATTGGGCTAGCCAAACTGGAAGCAATACGGTGGAGGAGGATTTCCTGGAGTGCATAAGGGATGGTTTTCTAGACCAATATGTTGAGGAACCAACTAGGGGGGAGGCCATCTTAGACTGGGTGTTGTGTAATGAGAGAGGATTAATTAGCAATCTCATTGTGCGAGGCCCCTTGGGGAAGAGTGACCATAATATGGTGGAATTCTGCATTAGGATGGAGAATGAAACAGTAATTTCAGAGACCATGGTCCAGAACTTAAAGAAGGGTAACTTTGAAGGTATGAGGCGTGAATTGGCTAGGATAGATTGGCGAATGATACTTAGGGGGTTGACTGTGGATGGGCAATGGCAGACATTTAGAGACCGCATGGATGAAGTACAACAATTGTACATTCCTGTCTGGCGTAAAAATAAAAAGGGGAAGGTGGCTCAACCGTGGCTATCTAGGGAAATCAGGGATAGTATTAAAGCCAAGGAAGTGGCATACAAATTGGCCAGAAATAGCAGCGAACCTGGGGACTGGGAGAAATTTAGAACTCAGCAGAGGAGGACAAAGGGTTTGATTAGGACAGGGAAAATGGAGTACGAGAAGAAGCTTGCAGGGAACATTAAGGCGGATTGCAAAAGTTTCTATAGGTATGTAAAGAGAAAAAGGTTGGTGAAGACAAACGTAGGTCCCCTGCAGTCAGAATCAGGGGAAGTCATAACGGGGAACAAAGAAATGGCGGATCAATTGAACAAGTACTTTGGTTCGGTATTCACTAAGGAGGATACAAACAACCTTCCGGATATAAAAGGGGTCAGAGGGTCTAGTAAGGAAGAGGAACTGAGGGAAATCTTTATTAGTCGGGAAATTGTGTTGGGGAAATTGATGGGATTGAAGGCCGATAAATCCCCAGGGCCTGATGGCCTGCATCCTAGAGTACTTAAGGAGGTGGCCTTGGAAATAGCGGATGCATTGACAGTCATTTTCCAACATTCCATTGACTCTGGATCAGTTCCTATGGAGTGGAGGGTAGCCAATGTAACCCCACTTTTTAAAAAAGGAGGGAGAGAGAAAACAGGGAATTATAGACCGGTCAGCCTGACCTCAGTAGTGGGTAAAATGATGGAATCAATTATTAAGGATGTCATAGCAGTGCATCTGGAAAATGGTGACATGATAGGTCGAAGTCAGCATGGATTTGTGAAAGGGAAATCATGCTTGACAAATCTTCTGGAATTTTTTGAGGATGTTTCCAGTAAAGTGGACAAAGGAGAACCAGTTGATGTGGTATATTTGGACTTTCAGAAGGCTTTCGACAAGGTCCCACACAAGAGATTAATGTGCAAAGTTAAAGCACATGGGATTGGGGGTAGTGTGCTGACGTGGATTGAGAACTGGTTGTCAGACAGGAAGCAAAGAGTAGGAGTAAACGGGTACTTTTCAGAATGGCAGGCAGTGACTAGTGGAGTGCCGCAAGGTTCTGTGCTGGGGCCCCAGCTGTTTACATTGTACATTAATGATTTAGACGAGGGGATTAAATGCAGTATCTCCAAATTTGCGGATGATACTAAGTTGGGTGGCAGTGTGAGCTGCGAGGAGGATGCTATTAGGCTGCAGAGTGACTTGGATAGGTTAGGTGAGTGGGCAAATGCATGGCAGATGAAGTATAATGTGGATAAATGTGAGGTTATCCACTTTGGTGGTAAAAACAGAGAGACAGACTATTATCTGAATGGTGACAGATTAGGAAAAGGGAAGGTGCAACGAGACCTGGGTGTCATGGTACATCAGTCATTGAAGGTTGGCATGCAGGTACAGCAGGCGGTTAAGAAAGCAAATGGCATGTTGGCCTTCATAGCGAGGGGATTTGAATACAGGGGCAGGGAGGTGTTGCTACAGTTGTACAGGGCCTTGGTGAGGCCACACCTGGAGTATTGTGTACAGTTTTGGTCTCCTAACTTGAGGAAGGACATTCTTGCTATTGAGGGAGTGCAGCGAAGGTTCACCAGACTGATTCCCGGGATGGCGGGACTGACCTATCAAGAAAGATTGGATCAATTGGGCTTGTATTCACTGGAGTTCAGAAGAATGAGAGGGGACCTCATAGAAACGTTTAAAATTCTGACGGGTTTAGACAGGTTAGATGCAGAAAGAATGTTCCCAATGTTGGGGAGGTCCAGAACCAGGGGTCACAGTCTGAGGATAAGGGGTAAGCCATTTAGGACCGAGATGAGGAGAAACTTCTTCACCCAGAGAGTGGTGAACCTGTGGAATTCTCTACCACAGAAAGTAGTTGAGGCCAATTCACTAAATATATTCAAAAGGGAGTTAGATGAAGTCCTTACTACTCGGGGGATCAAGGGTTATGGCGAGAAAGCAGGAAGGGGGTACTGAAGTTTCATGTTCAGCCATGAACTCATTGAATGGCGGTGCAGGCTAGAAGGGCTGAATGGCCTGCTCCTGCACCTATTTTCTATGTTTCTATGTTTCTATGTCGCATATTGCGATGTGCAACATAATAGAGAGGAACATTAGCAGTGTTTCTGAAGTCTGGACAATTCAGGAGGCTACTTGCAATACTCCCCTGAGATTGTCGGTCAGGTCACTGTTGTGTGCTGCATGCTGCATAACTTAGCCATCATGAGGCAGCAGCAGCTGGTAGCAGAAGACCCAGCTTTGGTGAGAGTGGCTGACGAAGATGAGGAAGCTGCAGAGGATGATGAAGAGGAGGACGAGGAAGCCATGCAACTACCTGAACCCGGAGCACGACGGCAGAGGAGGTCGGGCTGTCCTGCCCCTTTAACGATTGCGTGAGCCTTGCACCAGCAGTTCATCCATGAATGCTTTGCTGCCTGAAGGCTCAGTAGCAACTATTCCACATGGACCATGTTTATTGTTTGGAAATGTTCCGTAACATTGTGTTGTGTTAATGGAACAAATGATGGAAATGATTCTTGTTTACTTCAAAAAGTTGTGTTAATAATGAAACAAATAATGTAAATGATTCAGTTATAATTTAAAATATATTTTATTCAAAAGTTTCACAAACACTTGTTTGTACTTAACTTAACTTTAATAAAAATATTCTTGCATCAAACTTTGAAGTTTTCAGTTAAGATCACTTACAAATTTTAAGATCACTTGCAAACTTCTAAACTTGTAAATTTACATAACTTACATCAAACTTTTAATTTGAGAACAGTTACAACAGTAACAACAATAATAATAACAACAACAACAGCAAAGAAAGGCTGCACCCACCCATCTCTCCTCCACCTTATTCTAAGACCGCCTGCTGCACTTGATCTTGGCGACTCAACCCCTGCCTGCAGGCAGTGGCGCAACATTTCTTGGGTTGATACCAAGCTGATTCTTTCGAACATCTCGGGTAACGCACACTTCTTGATGGGGGGCGGGAGGGTGGGGAGCAGGCAGTAATGTGGAGGGCCTGGCTTAAGCCTCTTCAGAGACTAGTTTGGGGATTGGAGTGGGAGTGGCAGTTGATTCTGTCAATGGGCGCGGGATCTGGACGTGTTCCCTTATTGCAGCAGCTAACTCCGACATTCCCTCCCTCATGTGCCCTGAAACTGTGTCAACTACCTGCAACATTCCCTCCCTAATGTTGAGCGACAGTGTCTCAGCTACCTTCAACATTCCCTCCCTCATGTTCACTGACAGTGTTTGAACTACCTGAAACATTCCCTCCCTCATGTTCACTGACAGTGTTTGAACTACCTGAAACATTTCCTCCCTCATGTTCACTGACAGCGCATCAACTACTTGCGACATTCCCACCCTCATATACATCATTATTGTTTCAGCTGACTGAGACATTCCCTCCATCATGTTCCCGGACAGTGTTCCCATTTCTCGTGAGAGTGTTGTTACTTCTCCCGACAGTCCCAGTACCTCATCACCCATCCCACCGATGGTGTCCAGGAGTGATCGGGTAAAGTCAATGCTCTCTGCACTCATTGCCATCATCTGAAACACATCTGTTAGATCCTGCACCTCAGGAGAGTGCTTCGAGCTCTCCTTCCCCTCCTCACCCTGGGTGTGCCTCGCTGCGTCCCACTGGAATCCTCAGGCTCGGACGGTGGGGAACCATGGAATGTCCCACCAACATTCCAACCACTCAAGGAAGGGGCTGGCACCTCAATGGGCAGCACCTGCACCTCCTCCAGAGTGAGTATAACATTGGGGGCTTCATTCATCCCCTCCCCTTCATCCTCATGCCCACTTGGTCTGGAAGGTGGGATTGGAAGATGTTCTCCTCTTCAGGCTCATCCGCGTCTGAATCTTCTTCTGCATCGTCAGGGTTGGCCTCAAGTTCTGCAAAATATAACAGAACACAGACAAATGGTTAGCAGCAGAGGAAGGGGCCGGGTGGGTGGCATGAGTAGGCTGATTTGAAGGACCACGATGAATGATAGCACATTGCATCAACCGAAGCGTAGCTGACGGAGACATCCCCATGAACCGAAGCATGGTTAGCCCGCGCAGTACTTAACATTTAGCAAAGCCAGACTGTGGAATTTGCAGGACTTACCCTCTCCTTCAAGTGTGGGCCCAGCTTGTGCAGTGGTGGTTGCTTTTTTCCAGGCAGGACCCATCAAAGCAGCGACCCTGTCTTCCAAGGGTGACAGTGGCTGCAGATTTGCCGGGCCTCCTCCTGTTTGAGTTTTTTTTCATTGATTATGTTCCACTTTCCTCTGCAAAGATGAAAATATAATTTTTTAGAGAGGGTGTCTTTCTACTGGGTGGGACAAATACAGCTGGTCACTTTTACAATTGCAATTCCATTGAATAAATGAAAATATTACTTACACTAACTACTTGACCAAGGTCCTGCCATTTCTTTTTGCACTGGCCTCCAGACCTCGGGGTGGTCACCATTGCACAGTAATCTTCTGCAAGTTGGTTCCAGCGTTTCTTCATTCCTTTTGGTAGAACTTTTATGTGACCTCTGCTGGTGTCCAGCTCGTGCCATCTACCCTCAATCACAGTAACTAGTGCCTCCACTTCATCCTGTAAGAAATTCTTGGTCCTTGAGCCGCGTTGCATCTTGTATTGCAGCTCCGATTTTTCCAATGAGAATTAAAGTTCTCACACAC
Organism: Pristiophorus japonicus; assembly: GCF_044704955.1. Lineage (NCBI taxonomy): Eukaryota > Metazoa > Chordata > Chondrichthyes > Pristiophoridae > Pristiophorus > Pristiophorus japonicus. Next base: position 54,998,741 of record NC_091981.1, on the reverse strand, counting down.
AACTGACTCTTTAAAAATGGCCGAATGCAGACCGGAAGCTGTAGTGGGCATGCACGCCCATAGGAATCACGTCAAAAACATCCTTTCTTTTTTCGAGCACGCGCAGAAGGGGCGGCATCGTTTTCTCGGTGCAGACATTAGTTTCCACCTCCCCTGCCCCAAACCCCAAGGCTACAGGACAGGCTGCGCAGCGCCAATGTCAAAAAATAGAATGGGGAAACTTGCTACTTTTTTTTTGGAGTAGTTGGGGCCAAGAAAAACCGGCGTAGCTCTGGCAGTTCGCCAAAAAACGGCATTGGGGAAAATTGAGCCCCAAGTCTATACATTAAAGCTAGGTTGGAGTGTCATCATCATCACAGGCAGTCCATCAAATCGAGGATGACTTGCTTCCACGTCAAAAAGTTCACAGGTGTTTCAATGATGGACCTAAAATTCCAGGTCCGAACAAAATCTTTATGGGTGGAAGATGCCTGTGCTTGGATTTTTTTAACGTGAGGTGACCGTTGCACACCAGCCACCACACGGGCTTGACAGAGCTAGGTCTTGGTCCAGTAGCAAGGATTAACCAAGACGACTGGAGACCTGCTCTGCTGCACGGACCTAGTGCACACACACATTGCAGCGTGGGCTGGCCCGTGCTGCCTCTGGGTCCTTGCCTCTTCTGGGCCCCGAACTCGTGCCTCTCCTGGGCCCTGATCACATCCCTCTACAATCTCTCGCCGCTCCTTCGTTCCGATCTCGCCACTCCTGCTGTACCTGCCCACACTCCATTCACCGACCTGGACCTTGGTGATGTCCCTTTTCACTGCCATTGCTCTCCTGCTCCAGCACGTGCTGCTCCCTGGAGTGGTACGCTGCCACGCTGCTCTCTTTCCGCTCCCCGGCCTGCTCCGATGGTGCTCGCAAGCGGGGGGGCCGCTCAGCCTGCTGGGCTAGGCTGCCTCGCTGCTCCTTCCTCTTCCCGGCCTACAAGCATGTAACACAATAGCATCATAAATTATAGATTTAACTGTTATGGCTCTGCGCCCTAGCATGGAAATGGAACTGGTACCAAAAACTGCTATAGAATACAGTTAACTGTGCTGATTTGTTTTGGAGCACTTAATTAGAAGAACTGCCAGGTTCATAGGTGCAGCACTGGAGCTGAAGTGTAAGGACAGCTGTCCTGTTTGGGCCTCCTGGGTACCCTTATTAGAAGAGAGTAGTTCAGAATGCCTGGGTGGCGGTGGTAGCTTTAGTAAATGCTGTCTCCAACACCCAGAGGGCAGATGACAGAAGATGAAAGACCTGAAAAAAGCTGGCAAGGTAAGACTGCACTATAGCTCCCGAAATTAAGTAGACCATGGCACAAAGTGTTTCCTCTCAATCTGTCACACATTTACTGTTGTTCCATGTAAAGCATTCAAACAACTTCAACAACAACAACTTGTATTTATATAGCGCCCTTAACGTAGTAAAATGTTGCAAGGCACTTCACAGGAGTGTTATGAGACAAAACAAATACATTTGACACCGGGCCATATAAGAAGAAAGTACAGCAAAGGACCAAAAGCTTGGTAAAAGAGATAGGTTTTAAGGAAAGTCTAAAAGGAGGAAAGAGAGGTAGAGAGGTGGAGAGGTTTGGGGAGGGAGTTCCAGAGCTTAGGGCTCAGGCAGCTGAAGGCACGGTCACCAATGGTTGAGCGATTATAATCAGGGATGCTCAAGAGGGTAGAATTTGAGGAGCGCAAACATCTCGGAGCGGGGGGGGGGTACGGGGGTGCGGTTGTGAGGCTGAAGGTGATTACAGAGATAGGGAGGGGAGAGGCCATGGAGGGATTTGTAAACGAGGATGAGAATTTTGAATTCGAGGCGTTGCTTAACCGGAAGCCAATGTAGGTCAGCGTTCACCGGGGTGATGGGTGATCGGGACTTGGTGTGAATGTGGGGGTCCAGCTAGGAGTACATTGGAATAGTCAGGTCTAGAGGTAACAAATGCATGGATGAGGGTTTCAGCAGCAGATGAGCTGAGGCAGGGGGAAAGGCGGGCAAGGTTACGGAGGTGGAAATAGGCGGATTTAGTTATGCCATGGATATGTGGCCGGAGCTCATTTCAAGGTCAAATATGACAACTAGGTTGCGAACAGTTTTGTTCCACATCAGATAAATGCTAGGAAGAGGGATCTTTGTTTGTTTGCCGTACCCATAGTCCAACAAGTCACAAATTCAAGATCCATCTTACAACTGGAACTCTTGCCACATTGACATTGTGAAAGGCTTTCATACAAATACCCTTCTAACACAACCTATCTGTATGATGCATATTAATTTACTCACACTTGCAGGATAACCACTTGGGTAGCACTTAATTACTCTTGCAACTTCCAACTTCTCAAAGCTACTTCTCTGCTTGCACGCAAGATGACTTACAACAGGAGGGAGTTCAACATAGCAGTGCATGGATAGAAGTTGATGTAGTAGTGAGGACTGTGATGGTGCTTGGGACCATTTGCCTGTATATATATGACAGGACGATTCTCTAAAATTGTAGCTTGGGCACTTACCTTTATTTCCCTTCTATGAGTACTTGGTGCAGTTTTTATTCATTCTCAGGATGTGTGTGTCAGTGGCAAGCCTTGTGTTAATTGCCCATCCCAAGTTACTTTGAGAAGGTAGGTGTGAGCTTGCTTCATAAGTTGCTAAGCAATTTGATACAAGTAATTGGTCTGTTAGGCTGTTTCTGTAGCAATATCCTTTAGGTCAGGACCTCCATGCTGGATTGGGGAATGGCATTCTACATGGTTAGGCTTCTTTTTATTACAAATTCATAAAGCATGCAGGAGATGATGATAATTTTGGAGGTCCTGACAGGGTTCTTCTATAAGGTATCTCCAGGTCTTCCAAAGCTCTATATAAATGCTGGTAGCTGCATTTGCCAATTGAATTGTTACCTATGCTTTGCTCTCTATGTGGTTGGTGAAAGAGTGCTATTAGCTGAAAAAGATAGCATTGGTCTTCAAGGAACCATCTATGCAGCATGCCTTTGAATTAAAGTAAGCTTGGGACAGTTGATTGACCCATTGCTTCCTTTAGACTAGGAGGTATTTGAGAGCCACCTGTTGTGATTCATCCGTTGGTCTTCGTGGTGGATTCCTTGGCCTCCACACCTTTGCTTGTGTAATACCATGACCAGATTGTGTGTGTGGGGCTAGGGGGGAGGTATCTTATCATAGATGTGATGCAGTGGTCTACTACACCATGGGACAGCACATCAGAGAAACAGCCATCGAGCCGCATATTGTTATATATTGTCTCATTTTTTAAATTAAAATCATTAGCTCACTTCCTAACTCGGTGGTAGAAGCAACATGATGATGATGAAAGAGTAATAAAGATAAAAGTCAGGTGGGACCTGAAGCTCTAGCACATTACTAACTGTTGCTATAGTAATACCATCTGCTTTTCAGTGGCCAGGAAACCATCGCACTATATAATATATAAGGTTCAAAAGCTTTGACAATTTTGGAACTTATGAGTGCTCATGCTGCTATGGAGTCTGCTTTTCTCCACCATTGATATTCTGAAAGTCATGTCACCTTACACATCATGTGACAGCGATTATTATGCCATAAGTTATTAAACACTGGGACAAAACACTGTGTAATTCTGAAAAAAAAAACAAAGGCTCAACATATTACAGGCAAAATGGGTTTAAGGGCAGATTTAGCGTGACAATTTATATTGGGATCAGATACCTATTTGAAAGAAAGGCTTGAAATACTATATTTCCTCTCATGACTTCAGGACGTCCCAAAGCGCTTTACAACCAATGAAATACTTTTGACGTGTAGTCACCTTTTGGAAACGCGGCAACCAATTTGCACACAGCAAGGTCAACAAACAGCAATGTGATAATGACCAGATATTCTCTTTTGGTGATGTTAGTTGAGGGATAAATATTGACCAGGACACCGGGAAAACTCCCCTGCATTTCTTTGAAACAGTGCCATGGGATCTTTTGCGTCCAAATGAGATAGCAGACGGGGCCCCGATTTTACATAGCATCCAAAAGAGAGCATCTCTGACAATGCAGCGTTCCATCAGCATTGTATTGGAGTGTCAGCCTGGATTATGTGCTTAAATCTCTGGAGTTAGACTTGAACCCACAACCTTCTAACTCAGAAGTGTGAGTGCTACCACTGAGTCACAGCTGACAATTTCTGCAGTCCAGATGCTTAGCAGTGATGATATCACAGATTTCCACACTGTTTACGAGAGGGATTAGAACAGATAACATTCTCACACAACACAAATACAAAAGCAAAATACTGCGGATGCTGGAATCTGAAATAAAAACAGAAAATGCTGGAAATCTCAGCAGGTTAGGCAGCATCTGTGGAGAGAGTTAAAATTTCAGGCTGAAGATCCTCAGTCGGATTGGGATGTGAAATCTCTCGGGGCCAAAATTCAGGTACACCACAAAGCTGGCGCACCTATGAGTTACCTACCTGGTTTTACCACTGGGATCCATGAGGAAACGGGATGATCGATTTTCAGGACTTTAACATTTTTTCAAAGTCCCACCGGAAGTCGGTCATAGTGGGGGTGGGAGATCGACAGGAAGGGGCTGAATTTCGGTCGGGACCGGGACTCTGCCGCTGTCCATCAGCGGTGGAGTGGTGGTGATGTCACAGCGCGTGTGCGTCATCACGCTCTCTCCCCTCCATTAAAGGGGAGAGAATCTGTCAGTTTTTATCTTCGGCCACTAGGCCACCAGGGAGGGTTTCAGCCGGGATAACGGCCTGGCACCCAAGAGGAGGTACCAGGCTGCCCGTTGGTGGCCCGGCCAAACCCGTGGGCAGTATCTTGCCAGCTGATCGGGAAGTCGGCCGGCAAAAATATATAGATGGCAGCTGAGGCAGTGGGCCCTCCCCTTGAAGGGCCGATGCGCTGCCAGGCCGCACTCACTCTGGATAAGGTGCACCGACAGAAAAAGCTATTGGGGCACCACGCGGCAGGGAATCAATCTATTTTGTAGAATTTCGGCCGGATTATTTTGCAGGTGAGGAAGAGCGGCTGTGCACATTCTGATGATGCGCTTGTGGCGGTCATCAGCATCGTGGCGGAATCGGGTCCAGGCCAAAAATCCCCGACCTGAATTTGGGTTGTGGCGGTCATTTTGATGACAAAGCGGTGGCCATGGGATTCCGCCGCATGGCTGCCGCAAATGGGCAGTAATGAGTCTTTCTGAGACCCTGAATTTCGGCCCTGCGGAGTCAGGGGACAAGTAGAAGAATTGATAGCAAGCTGGCTATAAAACTCAAAATAGAAAGTAGGGGTTAAAGGTAGTTACTCACATTATCAAATAATGAGAAGGATCGGTGCTGGGACCACTGTTGTTCACCATTTATATAAACGATTTGGACTCAGGAATCAGAAGTACAATTTCAGAATTTGTGGATGACACCAAAGTAGGGGTGTGGTTAATACAGAGGAGGACTGTGACAATATACAGGAAGATAATAATAAACTTGCTGAATGGGCATGTAATTGGCAAAATAAATTCAATATTGATAGTTGTGAGGTAATATATTTTGATAAGAAGAATAAGGAGGCCATATGCTCCTTGGAAAATAAGTGTCTATATGGGGTAGAGGAGCAGAGGGATCAAGGAGTACAGATACACAGAGCACTAAAAGTAGCAACGCAGGATAATAAGGCTATAAAAAAGCAAACCGAGCACTGGGGTTCATTTCTAGAGGGATAGAATTAAAAAGCAGTGAAAATATGTTAAACTTGTATGGAACTTTGGTCAGACCACACTTGGAGAAATGTGAACAGCTCTTGTCACCATATTATAAACAAGATATAGACGCAATGAAGAAGGTGCAAAAAAGATTTACTGGAATGCAACCAGAACTGAAAGGTTATACCTATCAGGAAAGATTTAAGAGGCTCGGGCTCTTGTCTCTAGAAAAGAGAAGAACGAGGGGTGACCTGATAAAGGTTTTTAAAATTATGAAAGGGTTTGATAGGGTAGATGTAAAGAGGATGTTTCCATTTGCGGGGGGGCGGGGGGTGGGTGGGGGGAGGAGCGGGAAACAGAACTAAGGACCATAAATATAAGATAGTCACTAATAATTCCAATAGGGAATTTAGGAGAAACGTTCTTTACCCAGAGAGAGAATGTGAAACTCGGAATAGTTGAGGCGACTAGCATAGATGCATTTAAGGAGAAGCTAGATAAACATATGAGGGAGAAAGGAATAGAAATATATGCTAATGGGTGAGATGAAGAAGGGTGAAAGGAGGTTCATGTGGAGCATAAACACCAGCATGGACCTCTTGGGCCAAATGGCCTGTTTCTGTGCTATAAATGCTATGTAATACTATGTAAGATTTGCCCAATGAGATGTAGGAATTCAGTCAACTCAAGGAAAACTCTAAACAGTTTGCATTCAATATACAGAAATCTCCTCCAGTGTCTAACTCCTAATATAACTTAATCTCCATCATTTTATTTATACTGTAGGAACATGTTTGAGGGGTTTCCAAAATGGTCGCAGCTGTCTGTGGCAAGAACATTGCCAGCTCCCTGTGGCTGAGTGATATTATGGTGCTTCATGCCCTTGATTTATATGGGAAACTGGAAGTTTAACATAGGTTTCTTTAAAGGTCTAGTAGAACATCTTCTATCTTTGCATTAAAGAACTACCTACTAGTAAAGTCTCTTGCAAGGCACCTTACGAGCATTGTAAACTGAGCATTCAGCAGTATCCTGACGTTTTCACGATGTATTTCATCAACGGCCTGTTGCTACATATTTTGCTAAACACTGCCGCAGTTTGTGCTGCATCAGGCACTGTGCTTGCCGAAACACACACTTATCCTGTGCCAGCCAATGTGGCGGACCCCTGAGGGATTTTATAGAGTGAACTATTCCAGGAGCTCAACCTGCTTAAAACATCCCACCCTGCAATGTCTGCCCTGGCTCAATATACAAAAAAAGTTGATAAGCAAAAATAATCAAATCACAGATCTAATATCCATGCATTTCAACCTGTACACAGACTAAACCCATCGTAAATGATACGACTGAATAAAAGTATTTGGTGGGGCAGCAGTGATGAGCTCACAGACATCTGCTGCTTTATCATCTATCTGCAATAGTGTGATTCTCTTTATCTTTTACCAATGCTAGTTAAGGCCCTCTTGAACTAGTTAACAGCTTCACTTTTACAGATGCACTTCTGTGAGCTTTTGCCATTCTGCTTTTTCAATGCCTTTGATCTGATTTTTCTCTGCAGACTTCTTTATTCCCTTCATATTGTTTCTACATTCTTTGTTAAGCCCTTCCTTATAAGTGTGGGAAAGCTGATGGAAAGTGAGTGGTGCTGAAGCATTGAAAGCTTGTTGACAGCTCCCAAACATTAGCAGAGGATTACAGCTGGAGATTGTCTCTGGAAAGCACAGATCTTAATCATCTCTGAGGCTTGTTTAACTCTCTCCTTTTATTGTGAGCTTCCATGGTAGCATTCCTACCCATGATTCAGAAGGTTGTGGGTTCAAGCCCCACTCAAGGACTCTAGCAAACAGTCTAGGCTGACACTTCATTGAGGGAGTGTTGCATTGCCAGAGTTGCCATCCTTCAGATCTAATGTGAAGCTGATGCCTTGTCTGCCTGTTCAGGTAGATGCTTAAGATCCCTCAGTATTATTTGAAGAAGAGCAGGGAGTTGTTTTGCTCAGCATTCACTCCTGTACTCTTAAAAATAAATTAGTACTTACTTTTGGGCTCCTCTTCAGCTGGAATGCCAGCCTTCACGGCGTGCGCTTCACCCAGTCGAGTCGTAAAATGGTATCGGAATCCCAATGAGGTCGTAGGATGCTGATTTAAATATCTAAATTAGCTGTGCGCTTGCTTCTAATTCTGAGGACCTCGACAAGATAGCGACAGCCACAGTGATGGCGAGATGGGTGTTAGTGTTAAGTTCTTCTCGCACTTTTCGGGTGCTACCACCCCATTTCCACCAGGCGGGAGGTCTCAAAATCAAACCCTCATGTTACTCCACCATCCTGCCACACTAAACTGAAAGTCTCCCAGTTGGATTAGCCATCTTTCACAAGTGGTAATTACTACCAGGAAGAGGGCAGAGCAGCTTCTCCACAGGGGATAGGCGTCAGTATGAAAAGAAATGCAAGAGGGAAATACCATTTAGCAGACATAAGCACTTAGGTGCATGTAGCACACATTAAAAGAAGTCAGTGAATTGTTTTACTTCGCGCTTGCCGTTGTATTATGACATTTTGACAAGGTATAAGGGCAAATGTGTTTTAATATAGGATCTGCCACCTAAAAAAATTTCAAATTTCACGGCCAGTTTTTTCTTTCATTTGCTTTCCTGATGGCGTTTGACTTTTTTGGGGGGGTACAGTTCCCAAATGCAATAGCCATCCTCCTATTATACAAGCGTGAACCTTTTTCAGTGAGTTCTAGTGGGTCATTCGATTTTGTGAGGCACAACTGTTGATGTCTAAACCTGTGTATTTCTAATAGGGATATCAAGATAACTGTTAGAAGTAGCAAACCTGGCCAATTTTTTCACTCCTTAACCCAAGCGGATGGAGGCCAATTTGAGCACCCCTACCGCTGACCTGTCTGAGATCAACTCAGTCATCACAAACCTGATACTTGGTCATGAGGGCACAGGGTTAGTATGTATAACTTGATAACATCCAGACATTCTTGGCCTTACTATCTTCTCTAACTTGAAATTGAACTCTAACCTCTCCTCTATTGCTAAAGCTGTCTCACAAAAACTTAGTTTCCTCTTTTGTGCCAAAAATCTTTTATTTTGTCCCTACGGCTCTTGACCTTCCAGATAAGCCAAGTCCATCCAAGAGTTGAATATTGCTCCCATTTCTGAAGCGACCGGATAGAGATTTGTAAAATAATGAAGGGACTGGATAGCCTGCCTATTATTCGATTAGTGTTCTGATGAAGGGTCATCAACCTGAAACGTTAACTCTGATTCTCTCTCCACAGATGCTGCCTGCGCCGCTGAGATTTCCAGCATTTTCTGTTTTTATTTCAGATTCCAGCATGCGTAGTATTTTACTTTTGTATTAAATTATTCCTGTTTGACCGCTTGGGGCGGACCAGAGGACGTGAGTTTAACACACGCAAGAGTAGGAACAGACTGTATTCTTCTTTTCTCAGAGAGTAGTGAAATGCACTGCCGGCTGGTGGAGTGAATGCTGACTCTCTGCATGCTTTCAATAGGGAGTTGGCCCACTTCTTGGCTGGGGAAGAGATCGTATCATATAGAAGGTAAGTGGATTAACAGATACTGAATGCTTGGACCGTCTGATCTCCTTGATTGATTTTGATTGCCTGAGGGGGGTCGGAGAGGATTCTTTTCCCTATTGGCCCTGTGTTTTTTTCTGGTTTTTTGCCTTTCCCAGGAGATAACATTGGTGTTGGAGGCAGGGGCAGCGTGGGGGGATTGTGTCTAGCCATGATCTCTGCCCCAGAGGGCTGTGGATGCTGAGTCTCTGAATATATTCAAGGCTGAGATAGATACATTTTTGGAGTCTAGGGGAATCAAAGGACATGGAGACGGGGCGGGAAAGTGGAGTTCAGGTCGATGATCAGCCATGATCTTATTGAATGGCGGAGCAGGCTTGAGGGGTCGTATGGCCTACTCCTGCTCCTATTTCTTATGTTCTTATGTTTTTATGATGTTCCAGCCATCATGAGTGTGGGGCACACAAGATGGACCAGTTTGTCTTTTCCTACCTGACATTTTCATATGTTTGCTGATCTATGTGATCTGTTTAAACCAGAAGAGTTCAGCTTACAGCCCATGTCTGCAGCCCACACCAGTATTCAGAACCTGAAGCACAGGCATAATTAATTGGATGCTCCGACCCAATAGTGACCTCAACTTTGCAACACTTTGGGAAAACCATTGGCATCATTTTTAATTCCCTTTTTGAAAGCTGGGAACTTCTATCCACACCAAACAATTGCTTGTTTGAGCCAAGCATTGTTTTTATTTCCAGAATCTGGTAAACCATTGACACTTAGATTTCTCAAACAAAGAAAGTACATCACTGTCCAGAGATGAACCCATATGCAAAGCGTACTAACAAAAGAATAGGTTGATTCTGCTCACAGTCTTGAGATCAGTAATTCTGGATTGATTGTTTTCTTCTCTCCCAGTCTCTCTCTCTCTCTCTCACTCTCATGTTTATACACATATAGATAACATTTCATATAAGACTTTTTCCCCTCTTTTCAATCATACTTCGGGTGTTGCAAAAGATTGAGATGCAGGGGTGCAAGAGTCATTGTCATAAATCTTTACTGGCAACAGCACTTTGCGATTCTTGGAACTACTTAACCTCGAGTCAGGCTTTCAGCCAGGACAGTCCTACTGCTCCAGTTGCACATCAAATTTGCATCTATTCCCAGCAAGCCACAATTTGACATTGTAACTCTTAAAGGGAAAGCTTACTCAAGAATACTATGACAGGAGTCAGAAAGTATGCAAAACAAATTGGAACAGGTTTTAATAATATTTTGTAATAAGCGGACTATTCTAATCCCTCTTGAGTGCTTACAAATTAGGAACAGGAGTAGGTCATTTATCCCCTCGAGCCTGTTCCGCAATTCAATAAATTGGTCAGAAAAAGCAGCAAACCTGAGGATGGGGAGAAATTTAGAATTCAGCAGAGGAGGACTAAGGGCTTAATTAGGAGGGTGAAAATAGAATATGATAGTAAGCTTGCAGGGAACTTAAAAACTGACTGCAAAAGCTTCTATAGATATGTGAAGAGAAAAAGATTAGTGAAGACTAATCCCTTGCAATCAGAATCAGGTGAATTCATAATGGGGAACAAGAAACTGGCAGACCAATTGAACAAATACTTTGGTTCTGTCTTCACTAAGGAAGACACGAATAACCTCCCAAAAATACTAGGGGACCGAGGGTCTAGCGAGAAGGAGGAACTGAGGGAACTGAGGGAAATCCTTATTAGTCAGGAAATGGTGTTAGGGAAATTGATGGGATTTAAGGCTGATAAATCCCCAGGGCGTGATAGTCTGCATTGCAGAGTACTTAGGGAATTGGCCCTAGAAATAGTAGATGCATTGGTGTTCATTTTCCAACATTCCATGGACTCTGGATCAGTTCCTGTGGATTGGAGGGTAGCTAATGTAACCCCACTTTTTAAAAAAGGAGGGAGAGAGAAAACAGGGAATTATAGACCGGTTAGCCTGACATCAGTAGTGGGGAAAATGCTGGAATCAATTATTAAAGATGTAATAGCAGGGCATTTGGAAAGCAGTGACAGGATCGGTTCAAGTCAGCTTGGATTTATGAAAGGGAAATCATACTTGACAAATCTTCTAGAATTTTTTGAGCATGTAACTAGTAGAGTGGACAGATTAGGAAAAGGGGAGGTGCAACGAGACCTGGGTGTCATGGTACATCAGTCATTGAAGATTGGCATGCAGGTACAGCAGGCGGTTAAGAAAGCAAATGGCGTGTTGGCCTTCATAGCGAGGGGATTTGAGTACAGGGGCAGGGAGGTGTTGCTACAGTTGTACAGGGCCTTGGTGAGGCCACACCAGGAGTATTGTGTACAGTTTTGGTCTCCTAACCTGAGGAAGGACATTCTTGCTATTGAGGGAGTGCAGCGAAGGTTCACCAGACTGATTCCCGGGATGGCGGGACTGACCTATCAAGAAAGACTGGATCAACTGGGCTTGTATTCACTCGAGTTCAGAAGAATGAGAGGGGACCTCATAGAAACGTTTAAAATTCTGATGGGTTTAGACAGGTTAGATGCAGGAAGAATGTTCCCAATGTTGGGGAAGTCCAGAACCAGGGGTCACAGTCTAAGGATAAGGGGTAAGCCATTTAGGACCGAGATGAGGAGAAACTTCTTCACCCAGAGAGTGGTGAACCTGTGGAATTCTCTACCACAGAAAGTTGTTGGGGCAATTCACTAAATATATTCAAAAAGGAGTTAGATGAAGTCCTTACTACTAGGGGGATCAAGGGGTATGGCGAGAAAGCAGGAATGGGATACTGAAGTTGCATGTTCAGCCATGAACTCATTGAATGGCGGTGCAGGCTAGAAGGGCCGAATGGCCTACTCCTGCACCTATTTTCTATGTTTCTATGTTTCGATGACAAGGGAGAGCCAGTGGATGTGGTGTATTTGGACTTTCAAAAGGCTTTTGACAAGGTCCCACACAAGAGATTGATGTGCAAAATTAAGGCACATGGTATTGGGGGTAATATATTGACGTGGATAGAGAACTGGTTGGCAGACAGGAAGCAAAGAGTGGGAATAAACGGGTCCTTTTCAGAATGGCAGGCAGTGACTAGTGGGGTACCGCAAGGTTCAGTGCTGGGACTCCAGCTATTTCAATATATATTAATGATTTAGATGAAGGAATTGAATGTAATATCTCCAAGTTTGTAGATGATACTAAGCTGGGTGGCAGTGTGAGCTGTGAGGAGGATGCTAAGAGACTGCAGGATGACTTGGACAGGTTAGGTGAGTGGGCAAATGTGTGGTCGATGCAGTATAATGTGGATAAATGTGAGGTTATCCACTTTGGTGGCAAAAACAGGAAGGCAGATTATTATCTGAATAGTGACAGATTAGTAAAAGGGGAGGTGCAAAGAGACCTGGGTGTCAAGGTACATTAGTCATTGAAAGTAGGCATGCAGGTACAGCAGGCAGTAAAGAAAGCAAATGGCATGTTGGCCTTAATAGCACAAGGATTTGAGTATAGGAGCAGGGAGGTCTTACTGCAGTTGTACAGGGCCTTGGTGAGACCACATCTTGAGTATTGTGTGCAGTTTTGGTCTCCTAATCTGAGGAAGGACATTCTTGCTATTGAGGGATGCACCGAAGGTTCACCAGACTGATTCCTGGGATGGCAGGACTGACATATGAAGAAAGACTGGATCGACTAGGCTTATAGGCCCCAAGTTTCCACATGATTTGCTCCTGATTTTTAGGAGCAACTGGTGTAGAACGGAGTATCTTAGAAATCGGAATTCTCCACATTTAGTTTGCTCCAGTTCTAGTCAGTTAGAACAGTTTCACTTTGGAACAGAAGTTTTTTTTCAAAAGGGGGCGTGTCCAGCCACTTACGCCTGATTTCAAAGTTTCGTGAGTGAAAACTTACTCCAAACTAACTTAGAATGGAGTAAGTGAAGATTTTTGTACGCTCGAAAAAACCTTGTCTACACTTTAGAAAATCAGGCGTAGGTTACAAATTAGGCATAGAGAACGAGGTGGAGGGGGAGGGGGGGAAGGGAAGTCATTAAATTCTACAATCAATCCTTAGTTATACTTATACAAATATTTTACAAATAAATCCAACCTGAATAAAAATTTATAAGCAAAGAAAAGATTAAATAAATCATGTTCCTACCTGTGTGAAAGTGCTTCAGGCAGGCCTTTCATGTTGGAGACAGACAGGGGTGTGGCGTCAGTGTCTCGATGGCAGCGGCAGCAAGCTTCGAGCTGAGCTGCAGTGCTTGAGGCAGGCCTTCATTCTCTTCGTGGCTGGCCGCGAAGAAGCAGCACCGGACGGACCCGAGGCCATTCGGCCATGAGATATCAGCGGCATCAGTGGCTGGCCGGCAGCCGAAGAATCAGCGGACCGATGTGAGGCCATTCGGCCATGAGATAGCAGCGGCGTCAGTGGCTGGCCGGCAGCCGAAGATACAGCAGCAGCCTTCGAGCTGTGAGGGGGAGTGAGGCCATTTGGACAGGGAGAGGCAGCCACATCGACAGTTTTATATTTAAATTTGCAGAATGGGTGCTGCATTGTCAACACCACGTATTATTTCAAAGTTGAATTGGCACTCTTATTTCTCCAAACACACAGTCCTTAATTTGCATGCACCAATGCAGCACCAGTTCTGCAAGTTTAGCAGTGAAAAGCTGAACTCACTGATTTCAGCAGGTGATTTATTCAGCAGTGCTGCTAAAAGCACTCCCTCACACACAGAAATATCAAAAAAAATTAAATTACAAGCCTTTGCAGGGTCCAAGAAACAAATCTTCACTTTTTCTGCAGTATTTTTAAAAATGGCCGAGTGCCAATGTTTGTGTGAGACTGCGCGTGCGCGTATGCTCCAATGCGCACGCGCAGGGTTGCCGGCACCACGAAGGCTAATTTAAATTGTACCCGCCCTCTGCTACTTAGAAAATTGGCGCGAGTGTTAGGCTCCGCTCCCTGCTGCGAAGAGCGCGCTGCGCCAAGCAGACATCGAGCTCCAAGGAGCTCGAGAATATCGGACTTTTTTTTAGGCGCCGTTTTCGGCGCGAAAAACAGGCGCCCAGCTCGGAGGTGCGCCGTTTTCGCCGCGGCACAAAACTTGGGGCCATAGTCACTGGAATTTAGAAGAATGAGAGGGGATCTCATAGAAGCATATAAAATTCTGATGGGACTGGACAGATTAGATGCATGAAGAATGTTCCCGATGTTGGAGAAGTCCAGAACCAGGGGTCACAGTCTAAGGATAAGGAGTCATCATCATAGGCAGTCCCTTGAATCGAGGATGACTTGCTTCCACGTCAAAAAGTTCACAAGTGTTTCAATGATCAATCGAAAATTCCAGGTCCAAACTAAATCTTGACAGGTGGAAGATGCCTGTGTTTGGATTTTTTTAACGTGTGGTGACTGTTGCACACCAGCCACCACATGGTTTGACAGAGCGAGGTCTTGGTCCAGTAGCAAGGATTAACCAAGACAACTGGAGACCTTCTCTGCTGCACGAATCTAGTGCGCACACATAGCGCAGTGTGGGCTGGCCCGTGCTGCCCCTGGGCCCTCGGCTCTTCTGGGTCCCGAACTCATGCCTCTCCTGGGCCCCGATCATGTCCCTCTGCAATCTCTCATAGCTCCTTCGCCCCGATCTCGCCACTCCTGCAGTACCTGCCCACGCTCCAATCACCGACCTGGACCTTGATGACGTCACTCTTCACTGCTGTTGCTCTCCTGCTCCAGCACTTGCTGCTCCCTGGAGTGGTACGCTGCCACGCTGTTCCTTCCGCTCCCCGGCCTGCTCCGATAGTGCTTGCAGGCCGGGGGCCGCTCAGGCTGCTGGGCTAGGTCGCCACACTGCTCCTTCCGCTCCCCGGCCTGCTCCGATGGTGCTCGATAAGGGGTAAGCCATCTAGGACCGAGATGAAGAGAAACTTTTTCACCCAGAGAATTGTGAACCTATGGAATTCTCTACCACAGAAAGTTGTTGAGTCCAGTTTGTTGGATATATTCAAAAGGGAGTTAGATGTGGCCCCTAAAGGGATCAGGGGGTATAGATAGAAGGCAGGAGTGGGGTACTGAAGTTGCATGATCAGCCATGACCATATTGAATGGTGGTGTAGGCTCTTTTCTATGTTTCTATGTTTCTATGTTTCAACGAGATCATGGCTGATCTGCAACCTAACTCCAGGTACTCACCTTTGCCCCGTATCCCTTAATACCTTTGGTTAACAAAAATTTATCAATCTCAGATTTAAAATTAATAATTGACTAGCATCAATTGCCGTTTGTGGAAGAGAGTTCCAAACTTCTATCACCCTTTTTTGTGTGTAGAAGTATTTCCTACCTTCACTTCTGAAAGTCCTGGTTCTAATCTTTTGGCTAAGTCTTCTACTCCTCGACTCCCCAACCAGCATAAATCATTTCTCTCTATCTACCCTATTAGTTCCCCTTAATATCTTGAAAACTTTGATCCAATCACCCCATAACCTTCGAAATTCCAGGGAATACAACACTAGTTTGTGTAATCTCACCTTGTAATTTAACCCTTGAAGTCAGGGTATAATTCTGGTAAACCTACACTGCACTCCCTCCAAGGCAAATATATCCTTCCTACAGTGATGCCCAGAACACAATTCTCCAGGCCTGGTCTAACTTCTTTGTATAGCTATAACATAACTTCTATCGCCTTGTATTCTAGTCCTCTAGATATAAAGGCCAGCATCCATTAGTCTTATCAATTATTTGCTGTACCTGTCCATGATATTTTAATGATCCATGTACATGGACCCCTGTTTTGGATCGATAATAATAGATCCAGGTTCGGGATCTGGATGAATGTTAAATAAGAGACAAGACAACTGAAGTAAAGAATAAAATACCGTTTACTGAGAGAAAAGAAACATAATAATACAGTCTATGAAGAAAAGAGAAGTATGATAAGATGCAACAAAGCTCACGGCCATCAGCCCGTCGGGAACTCCACAACGACGGCTGGTCTGGAGCCTTGGGGGTCCCGGCACCATTCGCGAATCACGGTCCAAGGTGAAGTTCAAAGAGCTACGGGACAGTGCGGTTCCTTTATATTATTAAACAAACATATTATTGAACAAAACATGGGTGCATGTGACTTATGGCCAACTCCTAATCTGTAAGGCCCCAGCTGCTCATCCTCAAAGCATGATGTATTAACAGCTTCAAAGCGGCGGATGTTTTTGGGGACCATCTGTAAAAGATGTCCCACCAATACAATCCACCCTTGATTGTCTTGCATACGATCAGTGTTAGCTAACCGTCACCCTGTACGGCCATCCCATGCGGTGTTTGAGGATGGAAGTAGCACAGTCACAGATAATGAGACACAGAGACTTGCCAGCACGAGTTGGTAAGTCGCCATTTTGGGCAGAATTCCTGTGGGAGGAAGCATAAGTATATTAATTTCAGCCTCGTTTAGTCAATTTACCCTTGTCAACACAGAGAGGAATATCTTGATCAGTCAGGAGCACCCAATAAGTGTTTCCTTCTCCTTTTGTTAAGATTTCCCCTGCTTGTAAGGGTTTCTGGGGGTACTGCACCCACACTTTTCCTCCTTCACAAACTGTGTCTTGAGTCTGATTTTCTTTTTCAATTGTAAGGACACTAACTTTGCCTAACATGTGGCTTATGGGAGTTCCCCCCCCCCCCCGTAATGGTCGGTGATTCAGGTTGCAAACTGCTTGTGGTAAGACCTTTAACCACCCTTGCAATGTGTTAGTGGGAGTTAATATTTTAATCTGTTGCTTAAGTAGTCCATTCATGCATTCTATTAACCCTGCAGCTTGCGGATAGTAAGGTATGTGAAGCATCCAATAGATCCCGTTGCACTGTTTGACCTGTGAAGTGTATTATCGGACTGTACTTCTGCTGGCTCACCATAGTATGTGATTAAATTCTCTAGTCCTTTAATCATACTTTGTTGATTCGCTTTAGTCACTGGATAAGCTATCAAAAGTCCAGAATAGCAGTGAGCAAATATTGGAACCGTTGTTGCAATGGTAAAGTTCCTACATAATCAACTTGCCATATTTGTGCTGGTTGAGTCCCTCTCTTAATATGGGCACCGGGTTGTTGTTGTAGGTGAAAATGCTTCACCTTTTGACAAATTTCACTGGTGTTTATGATCTGTTTAACACCGTCCGTAGTCAAATGTAACCCCCTATTTCGTGCCCATTGTATCGTACCCTGAATGCCCAAATGTCCAGATTTGTGGTGGGCCCACTTGCCTAGGGCTATATTATCAACGGTGTTATTATATTCAGAGGTCTTTGAAGTGTTTTTCCACATGATATACAGTTATTTTCATCTTCTGGGCTTTGGACCATATTTGTTCCCATCGGTGCTTTCCCCACAAGTCTTTCCCAGTATTTGCCAGTTATGTTCATGCCAGTTTCGCATCCAGCTCGCCATGCCATTAGCTACTGCCCATGAGTCAGTATATATATGTACTTGTTGCTGTTCCTCTTCTAACGCAAGGACTCCAGCTGCTAGTTCTGCTAGCTGGCTTGAGCCTCCCACGCCCTCATCATGTACAATTGTCTGGGTTTTTGGATTGAAGGCAGCGGCTCACCATCGTCGAAGGCCATTTCGCCAGACCGCTGAGCCATCTGTGAACCAGGCATGGCTACGTTCCTCAGGTGTTAACTGTTCAAAAGACACGCCCCAGGAGATCGGTGACTCCTGGGTTAAACTGACAGGCGACTGCGTAAGTTCACTCTCAGCTGTTTGTGGGTATTCAGCCACATGCTCATGTAGTCAGGTGATTCCTTCTTTTCCTTTACTTGCTCTATCTGCGATATACCATTTCCAGCGCACTATGGAGCTTTGCTGCGCTCGCCCGACCTTGTGTGTCTCATTTTCTGAGAGAACCCAGGATAATATGGGTAGGTCTGGTCTTAAACTGACTTTGTCGTCCCCTGTCTGTCCTTCTGTTTCTGTTAGGGCCCAATAACATGCTAATAATTGTTTCTCAAATGGAATGTAACGAGTAGCAGCATCTGTCAATTTTCTAGACCAGAACCCTAACGGTATACGAGTGCCATGTTGAACCTGCCACAAACTCCATACTGCAGTATCATTGGTAACGGATACCTGTAGCTCAAAAGGCTGTCCAGGTGGGGTAGCTCTGTTAATAAAGGATGATAATAAAGGTGGGGTAGCTCTGTTAATAAAGGATGATATCAGGGCAGTTGTGAGAGATGATATTGGCTCTAATGAACAAAATGTTGAATCATTGTGGGTGGAGATTAGAGATAGCAAGGGGAAAAAATCACTGGTGGGCGTAGTTTATAGGCCCCCAAATAATAACTTCACGGTGGGTTGGGCAATAATCAAGGGAATAATAGAGGCATGTGAAAAAGGAATGGCAGTAATCATGGGGGATTTTAACCTACATATCGATTGGTCAAATCAAATCGCACGGGGTAGCCTGGAGGAGGAATTCATAGAATGCATACAGGATTGTTTCTTAGAACAGTATGTTACAGAACCTACAAGGGAGCAAGCTATCTTAGATCTGGTCCTGTGTAATGAGACAGGAATAATAAACGATCTCCTAGTAAAAGATCCTCTCAGAATGAGTGATCACAGTATGGTTGAATTTGTAATACAGATTGAGGGTGAGGAAGTAGTGTCTCAAACGAACGTACTATGCTTAAACAAAGGGGACTACAGTGGGATGAGGGCAGAGTTAGCTGAAGTAGACTGGGAACATAGACTAAACGGTGGCACAATTGAGGAACAGTGGAGGACTTTTAAGGAGCTCTTTCAAGTGCTCAACAAAAATATATTCCAGTGAAAAAGAAGGGCGGTAAGTGAAGGGATAACCAGCCGTGGATAACCAAAGAAATAAAGGAGAGTATCAAATTAAAAACCAATGCATATAAGGTGGCCAAGGTTAGTGGGAAACTAGAAAATTGGGAAAATTTTAGACGACAGCAAAGTATGACTAAGAAAGCAATAAAGAAAGGAAAGATAGATTACGAAGGTAACTTGCGCAAAACATAAAAACAGATACTAAAAGCTTTTACCGATATATAAAAAGGAAAAGAGTGACTAAAGTAAATGTTGGTCCTTTAGAAGATGAGAAGGGGGATTTAATAATGGGAAATGTGGAAATGGCTGAGACCTTAAACAATTATTTTGCTTCGGTCTTCACAGTGGAAATCACAAAAACCATGCCAAAATTTGCTGGTCACGGGAATGTGGGAAGGGAGGACCTTGAGACAATTACTATCACTAGGGAGGTAGTGCTGGACAGGCTAATGTGAATCAAGGTAGACAAGTCCCCTGGTCCTGATGAAATGCATCCCAGGGTATTAAAAAAGATGGCGGAAGTTACAGCAGATGCATTCGTTATAATCTACCAAAATTCTCTGGACTCTGGGGAGGTACCAATGGATTGGAAAGCAGCTAATGTAACGCCTCTGTTTAAAAAAGGGTGCAGACAAAAGGCAGGTAACTATAGGCCGGTTAGTTTAACATCTGTAGTGGGGAAAATGCTTGCAGCTATCATTAAGGAAGAAATAGTGGGACATCTAGATAGGAATAGTGCAATCAAGCAGACGCAACATGGATTCATGAAGGGGAAATCATGTTTAACTAATTTACTGGAATTCTTTGAGGATATAACGAGCATGGTGGATAGAGGTGTACCAATGGATGTGTTGTATTTAGATTTCCAAAAGGCATTCGATAAGGTGCCACACAAAAGGTTACTGCAGAAGATAAAGGTACGTGGAATCAGAGGAAATGTATTAGCATGGATCGAAAATTGGCTGGCGAACAGAAAGCAGAGAGTCGGGATAAATAGGTCTTTTTCAGGTTGGAAATCGGTGGTTAGTGGTGTGCCACAGGGATCGGTGCTGGGACCACAACTGTTTACAATATACATAGATGACCTGGAGGAGGGGACAGAGTGTAGTGTAACAAAATTTGCAGATGACACAAAGATTAGTGGGGAAGCGGGTTGTGTAGAGGACACAGAGAGGTTGCAAAGAGATTTAGATAGGTTAAGTGAATGGGCTAAGGTTTGGCAGATGGAATACAATGTCGGAAAACGTGATGTCATCCACCTTGGGAAAAAAAACAGTAAAAGGGAATATTATTTGAATGGGGAGAAATTACAACATGCTGTGGTGCAGAGGGACCTGGGGGTCCTTGTGCATCAATCCCAAAAAGTTAGTTTGCAGGTGCAGCAGGTAATCAGGAAAGCGAATGGAATGTTGGCCTTCATTGCGAGAGGGATGGAGTACAAAAGCAGGGAGGTCCTTCTGCAACTGTACAGTGTATTGGTGAGGCCTCACCTGGAGTACTGCGTGCAGTTTTGGTCACCTTACTTAAGGAAGGATATACTCGCCTTGGAGGGGGTACAGAGACGATTCACTAGGTTGATTCCGGAGATGAGGGGGTTACCTTATGATGATAGATTGAGTAGACTGGGTCTTTACTCGTTGGAGTTCAGAAAGATGAGGGGTGATCTTATAGAAATATTTAAAATAATGAAAGGGATAGACAAGATAGAGGCAGAGAGGTTGTTTCCACTGGTAGGGGAGACTAGAACTAGGGGGCACAGCCTCAAAATATGGGGGAGCCAATTTAAAACTGAGTTGAGAAGGAATTTCTTCTCCCAGAGGGTTGTGAATCTGTGGAATTCTCTGCCCAAGGAAGCAGTTGAGGCTAGCTCATTGAATGTATTAAAATCACAGATAGATAGTTTTTTAACCAATAAGGGAATTAAGGGTTATGGGGAGCGGGCGGGTAAGTGGAGTTGATTCCACGGCCAGATCAGCCATGTTCCTAATTCTTATGTTCTTATGTTCTTATGTAGGCACTCGCGGGGCTAGTGGTAAAGCTTGAGCTACGGCTTCTTTGGCTGCATCAAAGGCCACCTGTTGTTCCTTTTCCCACTCGAAGTGGGCCTTTTTTCGTGTTACGGCATACAGCGGTTTCAATAATATCATGAGGTGAGGCATGTGTCTCCTCCAGTAACTCAATCGTCCCACGAACCATTGTGTCTCAGTTTTATTCGTGGGGGTGGCCATTTCTTGAATTTTATTCTTCACAGGCTCGGGTATGATGCGCTCACCCCGAGACCATTGGATCCCCAGAAACTGGACAGTTTGGCTAGGGCCCTGCACCTTCTTCGGATTTATCTCCCAGCCCCTGTCTCGCATGTGTTGGACTGAAGTAGCTAGGGCTTCTGACACCCCTACCTCGGTGGGACCCCTTATTAGTACATCACCGATGTAGTGTGCCAGTGAGATATTAGGAGCCAACGTGCACATGTCCAGGTCCCGAGCCACCAATCCGTGGCATAGGGTAGGGCTATGTAGGTAACCTTGAGGTAGGCGTTTAAACATGTATTGCCTCCCTTCCCAAGTGAATGCAAACTGGTCCTGGGATTCTGCCGCTATTGGAATGGAGAAAAAGGCATTGGCCAGGTCGATTACCGCATACCACTCCGCACCTTCCTCAGACAGCCGCTCTGTTATAGTTACTACATCTGGAATAGCGGTTGCCAGGGGAGGGGCAAATTTGTTCAGTTGTCGGTAGTCCACAGTCATTCTCCAACTTTTGTTGGGTTTCTGCACAGGCCAAATAGGGCTATTGTAGGGGGACACCGCATGTCTAATGATACCCGCCTCCAAGAGCCCTTGTATGGTTTACTCTATTTCTTTGTGTCCCCCAGGTGTTCGGTACTGTTTCATAGTCACTATACGCGATGGCCGTGGTATTACCACTGGTTCCCACTTTGCTTCCCTTGCAATCACAGTGATCGCCCATATCCCGAATGAGAATCGCCCGAACGAGGTGTTGTGTGTAGTTCCCTTTAAAAGGTCCATCCCAATAATATGTTCCTTTACTGCCGATATTAAGACCATTATCTAGCGCGGAGGCCCATTTCCCAACGCCATTCTGATAGTTGTTCGGACAGCGGGCGTTTCTGCCCCTCCGAACCCATTAATCATCATACGGGTCCCTGTGTGTTTTCTAGGATTTCCATGGATATTAGTAACTTCTGCCCCTGTGTCTAGTAAAGCAACTTCTCTTTGTATGTTCCCCCCCTCCAATGTATCATAATCGGAATGTGTGGCCTCAGATTCCCGGGAGTTTGGGTTGATATGGTTCTAACGGGGGGTACTCCCGAATCCCGGCCACACCCCTAGTCGAGGGGATTACTAGCCTTCCACAGCTCTTCTACGTTGGGGTATAGGCTAGCGGGAGGTGGTTTCTCCGCATCCACAGACTTATCGCTATCTGACTTAGTCTCCCTTACCTCCCTCCTTTCACCCGTCTCTGTTTCCGGGTCGCAGTGTTGCTTCCACATAGAATACATCGCTCCAGTTGGGATTCCATCAATTTTTCCCTTGGGGACCCCTGCCTTCAGTAAAGCCGCGAACATGTCCCTCCACGTAATTCTTTTTTTTGTCTTTCCTGACCCTGTACCTTTCCCAGAGGTCGAACCTTGTCGCTGGTCCAGATCCCCCTCTACATTAGCCGTTCTCGACTCTCGCACACTATCTTCTACATCCTCTAACTGTCCTAACAATAGGCAGGCGTGCCCCACCCGCTGCCCTTGGGCTGGTCCAATAATGTGAGTAGCACACCCCTCATCATAGGAGGGCCATTCTTCATCAGCCTGCTCTGCATTCCTGCCGTAAAGAGCTCCTGATCTGGCCCCTCATATTGTTGATGATATATTCCTCCCTGTGTTGCCATGTTGCGCAACAATATCACACCCTCCACCATAGTATTCCAAGATTTTACCTCCCCTTCCCAATCAACGGCAGAGGGATATTTTGCCGGACTCCTGTAGTAACCATGTCCCATGGTGAACTTGTGCCCTGGACATTCCGTAGCACTGCTGTGATATGGTGGTCCGTAGTCATAGTCCCCGTTTTTGTTAACTCTTCGGGGTTAAGTATTACGCCTGATGCTCCCTGGTCCCAAGTCCGGGTTAGCCATTCTGACAATGATTCCCCGGGTTTTTGATGATATCAAGACCCTATTTCTTGTAACTCACTCGTGGTGAAGTCACGCACCCCTCTAGTGGTTACCAGCTGTTCCCCATCTTGCTGTTTCATCTTATTTGTCATAAAGGGTCTAGCTTCCGTGCCCGGAGCGTATGGAGGAGGGTTTTTAGCTTCCTCCCATTCCCCCCCTCTCCATCTGTCCACTCATATTCTGAGTCAAAGGAGTACCAGATATTTTTGGTACACCACCCACAATTTTTTCCAGCTTGTGTACATTCCCAACATGATTCTGCATTGGCTTTTAAACACTCACTGGGATCTGATTGAGCAAGTCCATACCACATGCAGCAGCAAATCAGTGCAGTACAAAGGATATATTTCAAACCCATCTGTAATTTCCGTCGTCTGGCTTTCTTTTTATTTTGTACTGTCGCCAGACGGCATATTAAAGTTTCTGATTGTTCATTGACCTTGTCCGCCCGTTCTTGTGCAGTGCGGACCGCTTCAGTCAGGGTCGAGTTTTGACTTTCCAAAACCTTAACAGCTGTTTTTAACTGTAGGTTTTCTGCCTCACTTTCCTTAAGTTGTTTACACATCGCCCTTAAGGCAATCAACAAAATCCATCCCATTTGTGGGGGACTATTTTTCTCCTGTGAGAAGCCCGCTTCCTCCAGGAGAGACAGTACTGCGTGGGGTATGGCACTATCTTTGTTCTGTTCCAATAACGGCGTATCCCCATGTTGTGGGGGTCCAAACCGAGCTAGTACATTGGCAAGAGAGACAAAACCCTCAACGCTCATGACCCAACCTGGTATTCTATACTTCTCTCCCGCAGGAGGAGACTGCTTCTTGTGATTTCTGTTAAACATTTTACCAGATCCTGTTCGTGATGCCAAAATGTTTTGGATCGATAATAATAGATCCAGGTTCGGGATCTGGATGAATGTTAAATAAGAGACAAGACAATTGAAGTAAAGAATAAAATACCATTTACTGAGAGAAAAGAAACATAATAATATAGTTTACGAAGAAAAGAGAAGTACGATAAGATGCAACAAAGCTCACGGCCATCAGCCCGTCGGGAACTCCACAATGATGGCTGGTCTGGAGCCTTGGGGGTCCCGGCACCACTCGCGAATCATGGTCCAAGGTGAAGTTCAAAGAGCTACGGGACAGTGAGGTTCCTTTATATTATTAAACAAACATACTATTGAACAAAACATGGGTGCATGTGACTTATGGCCAACTCCTAATCTGTAAGGCCCAAGCTGCTCGTTCACAAAGCATGAGATCTCGAGGCGCCGACCATCTCATAACAAGCTGGTGTACATCCCAAGGTCGCTTCCCTCTCGCTCTCTGTAGCAACAACATTCCATGAGGCATGGGACAGAGACACACTGTAAATGTCTAAATATCATAATTAACAGTATGTGATTAACCCCATATAATACAACCCCAAAGTCTCTTTGGACCTCCACTGTTTTTTGCTTTTCACCATTTAGAAAGTATTCTGATTGATCCTTTTTAGGTCCAAGGTGGATGACCTCACACTTGCCAAAATTGAAACCCATTTGCCACTGTTTTGCCCTATCACTTAATTTATCAATATCCCTTTGTAATGTTATGCTTCCATCTACACTGCTTACAATGCCGCCTATTTTTGTGCCATTGGCTATTTGGATATTTGGCTCTCTATCCCGCCATCTTAGGAAATCATTACATAACTACTGTTGCATTTCATATTTTCATTTGTGGTCAGTTGACTGGGCAATACCCATGAAATAATTTATTAAAAGGTAGAGAAGTCTTGTATTTCCTTACTGCCCATCGCTGTAATACAAAATATGAGATTGAAATGTTTATGCATTCCCCATTTCAACCACTGAACTGATGTAAGATTTCTTACACGGAACACTGCTGTTTTCATGCTTGCTATTAACTCAAAGGGTTAGTTGTTCTTGTCATTTATTAATATTATCTCGCATGAAATGATAATACAGCTCTCCTCATGCCACCTCCTAAATTTCTCCTAAAAATTATGTTAAGAGTTCCATTTATCACAGACATTATTGTGCCTTCTGTTTGCAGAATCCCAAACACTTCTGAAGTGAAGCATAGGTTTTACTCTGCAGCTGTTAGGAGGATTCGATCTTATTATGTGAACCACACTAAAGGCACAAGAAAGATGCAATGGCTATTTGTATCTCCAATCTTCACACACTGGGAAGGCCTATTGAGCAGAGGACGGATATCATTATGTATATTGTATAATGCTACTGACTAACAAGGGAAGAAACTATGGGAAAGGTCAAAAGGACATTGTACTTGAGTGGTGACTACCTCTCAGACCTGCTTCAAATAGGTACCCCTGGATGGTATTTGTAAGGCTGTAGCCCATAGCAATTACTTGGAGCCATCCTCGCACATTTACTGAACATTATTGTTTGGATTTGCAGTTTGCAAGATATAGGTGCAGGCTGCAGACCTGAATGATCAGTATGCTCTTTGAGTGTTACTGGCTAAGAGTTCTTAGAAATATCTGGAGAATAGCGAATAAAAAAGATAAATTACCTACCCTTGTAAGGTATGCCTTACACTTTGAATGATATTTTCTTCTGCATGTCAAGTACCCATCCTTCTGTGACCGCTGTACCTAATATAAGCTTCTGTCGGACTCAATTCTTCCATTATTTTCCATTTTAGGCCATTTACGTGTATTTGAGTAACAAGAGAATGATGCCAAATGCATTCAGTGAGCCAATGTCCCACATCCTTTGTCTCTGCTCTCCCATAGGACTGTCGGAGGCCAATTTGAAAAAAAGCAGAGACCCAGACTTCTACACATTGTTATAATTGGATTGAGAAACAATTATGTCTATCTTCTGGGGTCAAAGACCTAAAGATATAGCCCAATATGCATGATGTAGACAGAAAGAAAATAAAGCACGCACTATGTCTCTGGCTATGTTTCTGTGATATTAGTGACCTTTTAAAAATACACCTGCCCAGCTTCAACAGGCCATGGTTATGTAAGGGTGCATCTGTGTTAATGTTAGTGGTTGAGAGAAGGTGGTGGGTACAGTCTGGGAGAGAGTTACGCCATAAGATTGAAAATGTAGTTAAAATTGCATAGAAATTACCGAGAAGGTAGAGGGGGCTTAGCAGAGAGTGAGAGAGAATTGCTTTTGCGAAAATTGGAAAGAAAGTTACAAAAAAATAGTATTTATTGAGGGAGTATTGAGAATTAATTTTTTAAAAGATCATTTTATTGGAATCTGATACAAGACAATGGAGGAGAATTTGAATCGGAAAATTCAGTCTTAGGTTATGCAAAGGGGTATCCACAGTCAGAGGACAGATGTGAAGAAGACTGAATGTGTAATTTTATATTTTACTGCACACAACTAGGAATGTCGGGGGAGAAATTTGGTATCACTTCGTTTGGGGGTGGTGACACTCAGGAGGTGCGAGACTTAGCGCCAGGCGCAGAAGCCTTATCCCTCTCAAGAAATTCGGGTTACCACCCCCGGAAGGAAGTGGAGTGCTTTGCTTAACTTCCCTCCGGGATGCATGCCTCAGTAGCACTACGCACTTGGCCATGCAGCGCTGCCGCATCCAAGAGCCCCTTCCCTCAATTAAAGGGAAGGGCCCACGCTGCCGACTCTGCAGAAGGAAATGGGACCTACCTGGACCACCAGGGAGCGGGGTGCCACATTATCAGCTGGGCTCTCAAGCAGAGTGCTGGGCTGAACGAGCGCGGCCATGACCCCGTGAAGAAACCGCATCAGGAGTGGCAACAAAAAGTTTTTTTTTTTCACTCGGCCACATTGCCATTAATTTTTGCCCCAGGAGTAACCGGCTGCCCGATACGTATTCCCTGCAGCTGTTGGTGTCATTGCCCAGTGCTGCTGCAAGGGGCGAAAGCGAATTTCGGGGCTGGAGCAATGACATCACGATCTCTGGGGGATGCTAACGGGAGGTGCAAAGGAGCCCAATTTCGCCCCAGTAGCCTTTAGAAAATTAAGAATAGCTGAAGGTTGCAGCAGCAGGCTGGGAGAGCGGCAGGTAAGTAAGAAAGTGTTTGGCACAGTGAGATCACTGTCAGGCAGCTGTGATGGATGGCTCATGTGTGATTTTGCGGTGTTCTTACAGCATGTCTTCAAGTGGAGAAGAGGCACCCAAGAAAGGGAACAGCACACTGGAAGGAGGTGGGAATAAAATCATACAATTTCATTGAGACCGACCTTCAGGCACTCCTGAATGAAACGCAGCAAAGGAGAGAAAGATCAAGAGAGGAAACCTAAAAAAAAACACCTCTCTCGCCATCCAAACAGTAATAGGGATGTTGGGGAGGGCATCAAACAGGAAATTAGGGGTGCATGCAATAAAGGTGTAGCAGTTATAATGGGTGACTTTAATATGCACATAGATTGGGCTAGCCAAACTGGAAGCAATACGGTGGAGGAGGATTTCCTGGAGTGCATAAGGGATGGTTTTCTAGACCAATATGTTGAGGAACCAACTAGGGGGGAGGCCATCTTAGACTGGGTGTTGTGTAATGAGAGAGGATTAATTAGCAATCTCATTGTGCGAGGCCCCTTGGGGAAGAGTGACCATAATATGGTGGAATTCTGCATTAGGATGGAGAATGAAACAGTAAATTCAGAGACCATGGTCCAGAACTTAAAGAAGGGTAACTTTGAAGGTATGAGGCGAGAATTGGCTAGGATAGATTGGCGAATGATACTTAGGGGGTTGACTGTGGATGGGCAATGGCAGACATTTAGAGACCGCATGGATGAAGTACAACAATTGTACATTCCTGTCTGGCGTAAAAATAAAAAGGGGAAGGTGGCTCAACCGTGGCTATCTAGGGAAATCAGGGATAGTATTAAAGCCAAGGAAGTGACATACAAATTGGCCAGAAATAGCAGCGAACCTGGGGACTGGGAGAAATTTAGAACTCAGCAGAGGAGGACAAAGGGTTTGATTAGGACAGGGAAAATGGAGTACGAGAAGAAGCTTGCAGGGAACATTAAGGCGGATTGCAAAAGTTTCTATAGGTATGTAAAGAGAAAAAGGTTGGTGAAGACAAACGTAGGTCCCCTGCAGTCAGAATCAGGGGAAGTCATAACGGGGAACAAAGAAATGGCGGATCAATTGAACAAGTACTTTGGTTCGGTATTCACTAAGGAGGATACAAACAACCTTCCGGATATAAAAGGGGTCAGAGGGTCTAGTAAGGAAGAGGAACTGAGGGAAATCTTTATTAGTCGGGAAATTGTGTTGGGGAAATTGATGGGATTGAAGGCAGATAAATCCCCAGGGCCTGATGGCCTGCATCCTAGAGTACTTAAGGAGGTGGCCTTGGAAATAGCGGATGCATTGACAGTCATTTTCCAACATTCCATTGACTCTGGATCAGTTCCTATGGAGTGGAGGGTAGCCAATGTAACCCCACTTTTTAAAAAAGGAGGGAGAGAGAAAACAGGGAATTATAGACCGGTCAGCCTGACCTCAGTAGTGGGTAAAATGATGGAATCAATTATTAAGGATGTCATAGCAGTGCATCTGGAAAATGGTGACATGATAGGTCCAAGTCAGCATGGATTTGTGAAAGGGAAATCATGCTTGACAAATCTTCTGGAATTTTTTGAGGATGTTTCCAGTAAAGTGGACAAAGGAGAACCAGTTGATGTGGTATATTTGGACTTTCAGAAGGCTTTCGACAAGGTCCCACACAAGAGATTAATGTGCAAAGTTAAAGCACATGGGATTGGGGGTAGTGTGCTGACGTGGATTGAGAACTGGTTGTCAGACAGGAAGCAAAGAGTAGGAGTAAACGGGTACTTTTCAGAATGGCAGGCAGTGACTAGTGGAGTGCCGCAAGGTTCTGTGCTGGGGCCCCAGCTGTTTACATTGTACATTAATGATTTAGACGAGGGGATTAAATGCAGTATCTCCAAATTTGCGGATGATACTAAGTTGGGTGGCAGTGTGAGCTGCGAGGAGGATGCTATTAGGCTGCAGAGTGACTTGGATAGGTTAGGTGAGTGGGCAAATGCATGGCAGATGAAGTATAATGTGGATAAATGTGAGGTTATCCACTTTGGTGGTAAAAACAGAGAGACAGACTATTATCTGAATGGTGACAGATTAGGAAAAGGGAAGGTGCAACGAGACCTGGGTGTCATGGTACATCAGTCATTGAAGGTTGGCATGCAGGTACAGCAGGCGGTTAAGAAAGCAAATGGCATGTTGGCCTTCATAGCGAGGGGATTTGAATACAGGGGCAGGGAGGTGTTGCTACAGTTGTACAGGGCCTTGGTGAGGCCACACCTGGAGTATTGTGTACAGTTTTGGTCTCCTAACTTGAGGAAGGACATTCTTGCTATTGAGGGAGTGCAGCGAAGGTTCACCAGACTGATTCCCGGGATGGCGGGACTGACCTATCAAGAAAGATTGGATCAATTGGGCTTGTATTCACTGGAGTTCAGAAGAATGAGAGGGGACCTCATAGAAACGTTTAAAATTCTGACGGGTTTAGACAGGTTAGATGCAGAAAGAATGTTCCCAATGTTGGGGAAGTCCAGAACCAGGGGTCACAGTCTGAGGATAAGGGGTAAGCCATTTAGGACCGAGATGAGGAGAAACTTCTTCACCCAGAGAGTGGTGAACCTGTGGAATTCTCTACCACAGAAAGTAGTTGAGGCCAATTCACTAAATATATTCAAAAGGGAGTTAGATGAAGTCCTTACTACTCGGGGGATCAAGGGTTATGGCGAGAAAGCAGGAAGGGGGTACTGAAGTTTCATGTTCAGCCATGAACTCATTGAATGGCGGTGCAGGCTAGAAGGGCTGAATGGCCTGCTCCTGCACCTATTTTCTATGTTTCTATGTTTCTATGTTTCCCTCACCCCCAGTATTGGAGTCCAGTGCCATAAAAAGTTCAGTAAGCTGATGAAGCTTACAAGGTAACACCTTTTCTTCCTTGGACACTATGGCGTGAAATTCGGTTGGGTATTGCCTCCCGTTACCACCCCAGAGTGGCGGTAAAGTGTTGCTCATGGCTTAACACGCGCTCGCGGAGATTTCAGCAGCGTCCGCGAAATTCGGTTCACTTTTAATGGCGGCGCTAACAGTTATCACCTCGCCCTCTACCACCAGCCAGATCATGACATCAGTACGCATGCAACGCCCTGCTAGCGCCCCAAACGTGAAATTCGGTCTGTGCGCCTCACTTACCGCACTGATTTTTGGCTTCACCGTCCTAAGAAAATTGTGCAATGACTGATTTATTGCTCCATTTCCCTCTTGGGGCACTGAAACTGAATTTCACAGTAGACGGCGTTAACTTTCACAAGGCGCTACACTTACCGACCAGCCGGGCTTACTGCCTCAAAATGGGCGATACATGGGGTTACTAACTAGGGATGTTACAATATGTGCAGCCATGAGAAGTACATTTCAGTCTCATGTGCACCACAGAAGCAGCCAACCACCTCTTGCAATATTGGTCCCTCAGCGGCTAGGAGAAGCCCTAGAACAGGAGAAGGAAGGGCATGTTTAGACACCCAGGGGAATCATGGTGTGAGGAAGAATTAGGTTGGCTAATTTTCACCTTTGAGTTCCTTGTGTAAAATAAAAATGTGTACTTATGTCATGCTCCATTATTAATGGAGATTATAACACCCCACTCGCAATGAGAATCCCACACGAGTGAGTGTACAATACTCCATCTTACACACCAGCTACAGATGGGCAAGGATTAGCCAAGTAAGGCAAGTGAGTTTGAGTGACAAGCGGACTTGATAATTGAACTCACAGCCCTTGTGAATTTGGAACTATTTCCCCAAACAGTCTAAGCTCACACACCCTCCACCTTTGTGTTGAACCTGAATGCGTTTTAGCCATTCCACATTGCTTCTTCATCCACTTCATTTTACGATGAGCAAGAGCAGGTAGCATTGGTTTTAGACTTGTGTCTCCAATAGGAGCTCAAGCAATAGCTTAAATTTATATTTGAATTATTCAGTAAACAATCATGACTGAATACTGTAACTGAGATCCAGTGTTTATCAGTTTAAAAGTGACATATATGCTATTTGAATGAATCTGGACCGGACTTACTTCGAATGGCCATGGTTAATTCAACTGTGGTAGGTAACTGGGACACTTATTACACTGAAATGATTTGTAAATCCAGCCCATTAAATGTTTTCAAATCACTGTTACAAAGGTGCTTGATGTTTATGTTATCTAGTTTTGAGTTTTATTCTTAAAAATGTATCAAAATGTGTTATTGATATTAAAATAAGTAGAATAAAGCTACAGTCATTGCCTATCCTTTGCTTATTTAAGAGATCAATTAGTTTTAATTTTTGTCATGAATATATTAAATATATATTTCAAAATCTAATTAGTCTGATAAGGACCGTAAATGGCAAAGTTCCTCTCTGGAAATATGTGTCCTTATTTCTACTAAATAACCATTTGAGCTATATGTTTTCAGCCATAAATACATAAGAAAGAGAAAGAACTTGCATTATATAGCACTGCATCAGTACCTCATATTAAAATGTTTAATATTGTCAGTTCTTTATTTAATTTTTGAATAAATTATCCTAGGATTTCCAATCCTGCTATGATTTATAATGTTTACACAATATTGTTCTCAATTTTCTCCCAATGGATTAGAACAGTAATGCTAAGAGTGACGTTTTGTTGCTAAACAACATCTTTCTGAGCACCAGCAATCTATTCTACTGCGAGAGGCCCTGAGAATACCTGTAAACACATGTTAAAAAAACAAACACATTTCTTATAACATGCCCTTTTCCAAATTTAGCTTCACATAACTATCCTCCTGACTATATTCCCAGTATCATAATGGACGTGGAATACTCTGGAGTACACACAAGTCACAGGTTCAGGTCTAACCCAATTTATTTTAATCCCAGAGCCATGGAACTGCAGGTAACAAAAGCACTGTGAAGTAATATAGGGCTTGATGATGCGATCCCAACACAGCAGTGCTGAGGCCTTTGGTCCATTCGCACTGCATGCACCTGTGCTCCAGATAGCTGGCCTCACCAGCACTTCTAGTCCTTAGACACTGCATGCACCTGTGCTCCAGATAGTTGATCTTGCTGAGAGAGTAATTTTATTTTAAATTACCACAATACTATAAAGCCACTGCTTAAAAAATTGGATTCTCAGAACATGGACTCCTGCAACATCATCAGCAGTTTGCTCAACTCCATAAAAAACTGGTATGAATTTTGATTGCCCCCAGCTACAATTGACCCCCAAGTGATGGATTGTGAATAATTAATTAACATCCAGATAGGAAGGTACAGTGGCAAACAGAAAAGCTTAAACAAAATGGAGTGATTATTTCCACGGTGTTCTGAGTCACTCTGCGCTTGCACCCCCTTTTGGCTGCGTATGCACACTCGATCCCATCGCGCATGCTTACCTGATGTTGCTGCGGCTGCGGCCTCAGTCAGCACGCTTTCCTCGGCTCCCTGTGGAGAGGGTCTGGGGTTCGCGGGGGGGGGCAGGGAGAGAGGAGCTTGGAGGCAGGGGAGAAAGGAGCTCATGGCGGGGGTGGAGAGAGGAGCAAGGAGAGGGGGGAGGGGAGCTCACAGTGGGGGAGAGAGGAGCTCGCAGGGGGTAGAGAGAAGATCGGAGACGGGAGAGAGGAGCGCGGAGAAGGAAGAGAGGAGCTCAGAGGGGAGAAATCAGGAACTTGGGGGGCGGGTGGAGAACGAAGGTCACGAGCTCGGGGTGGAGGTCAGGAGTCTGGGGAGTGGGGGGGGGAGGAGGAAGAAGGTCAGGAACACAGGGAGAGAAGGTCAGAAGCTCGGGGTGGGGGGAAGAGGAGGTCAGGATCTCAGGGAGAGAAAGTCAAGAACTCAGACGGAGAAGGTGACAAACTAGTTGGAGGGGAAGGTCAGGAATTCATTGGGGGAGGGAGCATGGTGAGAACAGTGCAGATGAGGGAAGAATGTGGTCCAGGTCTAAAGGAGAGGGGATGAGAGCAAACATGTAATCCAGATGGAAATGTGGATCATGTTCTCCCGCCCCCTGTTAGGCCTGGATCATGTTCTTCCACCCCCCTTACTAGGCATATTCCATGTTGACCCTACCAACATGCATGACATTACATTTATATGTTATTTGCTGGACTCGAATATTCCAATGTTCTCCTGGCCAGCCTCCCATCTTCCATGCTTAATGAGCTTGAGCTCATCCAAAACTCTACTGCCCGTGTAGGTACATGGAAGTCCCATTCACCCATCACCCCTGTGCTCATTGACCTACATTGGCTCATGGCCCACCAACAATGTTCCCACTAGGCTGTGCAGTGGCGCAGCTGTCTGGAGGTCCCTCACAGGCAGCTTACTGGCTTTTGAATGGGAGATGTTGCGCATGTACCAAGTTTTGAATGGGCCGAGCAGCCTGTTAAAGGGACCGCGCGCGCTCAAAGAAAATTAGGGGGAACACTGTCCACCAGCAACTTGAAGATAAAATTCTGATCCTCATTTTACAATGCCTCCATGGTCTCACCCCTTCCTAGCTGAACCCAGCAGTGTGAGCACTGTGAGTGTTCCTAACCCGGTAGGGTGAGACCTGTTCGTTCTCTGAAAGCAGGAGTGTTAACACTCTGGAGCCTGCCTGTGACAGTGACTCGATCAAATTATACATTGCAGAATCTTGATTACTCTCCAGCAGGCAGGCTCAAATTACACCATTCCGGACAAACTGTTCGGTTTGATTTGTCCTCCAAAGAGACCAATCAGAAATCTGCTTTTTGTAAATAGACACAACTAAAAAGATATAGGGTAAATATTAATCTTTAGCTTTTCCCACTGGAAGTGTATCTCAGGAATTCTAGGGCTGGCAGCCCCCCCCCCCCCCCCCCCCCCCCCCCCACCACCCCCCCAACCCCGGCCCCTCTGCCCTCAATGATTCTTTATCCATTAAAATTATAAATAAACAATTTTGGGGAGTATGAACCCAAAGTTCTGATATACTTCGACAGCACCTCCCTTCTTTGTGACCTCTACCACCAAAAAAGGTAAGAGCAGTAATGCCATGGTGAACACTATCACCTCTAAGTCACACACCATCCTGACTTGGGACATATATCGCCGTTCCTTCATTGTTACTGGCTCACTATCCTGGGATTTGATACCTAAAATCATTGTAGGAGCAATATCACCACAAGGACTGCAGTGGGTCAAGAAGAAGGCCAACTGCCACCTTCTCAAGACAACTAGGAATGAGTTATAAATACAGCCTTGGCAGCATTGGCACACCTTAAGAACAAAGAAAAGCTCCAGTGTTTGAAGCTTTGCATTGGGAGTGCTAAAGGTGAAATATTACTCCTTTTTAACCTGCTGTTTTCCATGTAGTTATAGAGAAGGGGTATGAAGTTGCTAGTAGTCTCATAGGGTCAGCTGAGATCAATTTTCCTGTGTTTGTTTATTTTAGCAAAAAGGTAGAGATGAATATAAGGCAGTGTTCCTTGTTTTATACTCCTGATGAAAGCTAAATTTTCAGTCTGTGATAAATAGAAAAATGTGAACCTATATTTCAGACAGTTAAAATGGAAGTTGTCTCGCTTTACCAGAATTCAATGGGCAGGATCATGACCATGACTTTCCTTTCTGTTTTAATCCTGGTGCATCCAGAGTTTTAATACTATCACGTTACTTCATTGTTTTGTGCCTTTTCTTTACTTTAATAGAAAACAAAATCAATGGGGTATAAAGCACAAGACCTCGCAAAATATACGCTGATAAGAAAAGAAAATGTCAGGGATGCCTAATTTGGAGTCTATAAAATCATTTCCAACCCCACAGAATGCTCCGATTAATGTAGGACATGCCAGATTTGGTTCCCTAGGGATCCTGGAGCTGATGCACGGCATTTGTTACTGCCAACGACCCACATAGAGTTTTTGTGAAAAAACTTATATCCTGCATCTTATCCCTGTGAGACACAGTTACTACACAGTCATTCTTTATACTCATCTACTGGAACATCTGGTCCTTGTCTAACATTTAATTTCCACACCATTACAGTCAAACAATGCACGTACATCAATAGGTAATGGAATGCATTCTTGGGGAAGACAGAGAGAGCAATTTATTATCCTCATTTAAGATGGCCTACAGCAGGAATAGTAGATCTTAATTCTATAAAAGACCTTGAGTATTGAACTTCTTTTGCACCTTTCAGAACCCAAACATGTTTCCCACGTAACCTTATATCCTGAATTTTGATGCTGTATTTCAGAGTTAGAATGTGGGATATTATCCAAAAGAATTAAAAGTACATTTTTCAATGATCTTGTCAAGAAAATAAATATTGCCAAGCATCCACATAGAATTTTTGTGAAAACACTTATATCCTGCAAAAAACTCTATACTAAACAATGTCTGCCGGACTCAGTGGGTGGCACTCTCGCCTCCGAGTCAGAAGGTTGTGGGGGTCAAGTCCTCCTCCAGAGACTTGACCACACAGGGCTGGAAATCCCGGCCTCCGCGGGTCCGTACGGAGTGTGTACGGACCTGGGAAGACATCGCAAAAGACCTTTTTCAGCGCACAATGTGCTTGAGCTGAAAACCGACTTTTCCGATCTGTCATATCAGGAGCGAGGACATTTGCAAGGGCAAGATTGTGGTATTTATCCATATCTTGCCCAGCAAATGTCCTCAAAATTCTTGCACCTGATAAAAGCAGGCGTATAGCCTACTTTTACAGGTGTAAGAATTTAAAAACATACAAAAATATAATTAAATTAAATTTAAAAAACACATTATTTTTAAAACCCTGCCAAGGTTACATTTATTTTTAACGATAATTCTAAAAAACTTTTTAAAAACTCGGAATTTTTTTTCTAAGATATTTATTAACATTAATTTCAATTAATTTTAATTATGTGAAGTGTGTTTTTTTATTTTTTAAAGTGTGCTTGTTTTTTTTCTCTCATTAATAACAATGAGAACTCGTAGATATGGAATTCTCATTGCTATTAATGAGAAAGCTGTGGAACACTGTACCTGATTGGCTGAGCAGTCACACGTGGGAACCTCGAGGACGAGAGCGCGCTTCGCAGCGCGGGAAGAGAAGGCCTCCCCACCGGAATCCCATGCTCCTCCTGGACCACCAGGTAAATTCGTAGAAATGTTTCAGGTCGGAGGCAATTGCCCGCGGGAAGCCTCTGACTGCAATTTCAGCCCCATAATCTAGGCTGACATTTCAGTGCAGTACTGTGGGAGCTCTGCACCCTTGGCGGTGCTGACCGCTCGATGAGATGAAATACCAAGACCCCGTCTGCCCTCTCAGGTGGATGTAAAAGATTCCATGACACTATTTCGAAAACGATCGGAACAGTTCTCCCAGTGCCCTAGCCAATAATTATCCCTCAACCAACATCACTAAAAAATAGATTATCTGGTCAGTGACTCCAGCGGGAGATAAAAGAAGCCTGAAACCAGCGCAAGAGCACACCACCAGCAGGAGATAAAAGAAGCCTGAAACCAGCGCAAGAGCACACCACCAGCGGGAGATAAAGGAGCGAGCTGGAGCAGTGCCAACCGACATGGGAGGGTAAGAAGTTCAAAAGAATCAAAGTGTGACATCACAGGAAAGAAGGGAAGTG
The DNA here is from genome assembly GCF_044704955.1 of Pristiophorus japonicus. Lineage (NCBI taxonomy): Eukaryota > Metazoa > Chordata > Chondrichthyes > Pristiophoridae > Pristiophorus > Pristiophorus japonicus. The sequence continues at coordinate 54,961,775 of NC_091981.1, read as the reverse complement.
ATTGATTGGTCAGTATTTCTCTCTTTTTCTTGGGCATTGGTTTGAATTAGGAGCCGGGATTAAAAACTAAACATTCAAAACTTGAAAACGGAATTAATTAATTAAATACATTAGAGATGACAGGGGAGGTGATGTGTTATTGGTGCAGCATGTGGAAGCTCGTGGACACCATTGAGGTCCATGGTGACTGCATCTGCCGTAAGTGTTGGCTGTTCAAGGAACTTCGGCTCCGTGTTGATGAGCTCGAGTCCGGGCTTCAAACACTGTGACACATCAGGGAACGGGAGAGTTACCTGGATGCTGCGTTCCAGCAGAGAGTCACACCCCTTAAGTTAAATAAATCAAATTTGGCCTGTGGTCAGGGACAGGAGGGTGTGACTGCGAGTGAGGCAGGTATGGGGACCCAGGATGTAGTCATCATCATCATCATCATAGGCAGTCCCTCGGAATCAAGGAAGACTTGCTTCCACTCTAAAAATGAGTCCTTCGGTGGCTGAACAGTCTAATACCGAGAACCACAGTCCCTGTCACAGGTGGGACAGATAGTCGTTGAGGGAAGGGGCGGGTGGGACAAATTTGCCGCACGCTCTTTCCACTTCCTGCACTTGATTTCTGCGTGCTCTCGGCGATGAGACTCGAAGTGCTCAGTGTCCTCCCGGATGCACTTCCTCCACTTAGGGTGGTCTTTGGCCAGGGACTCCCAGGTGTCAGTGGGGATGTTGCACTTTATCAGGGAGGCTTTGAGAGTGTCCTTATAACGTTTCCTCTGCCCACCTTTGGCTCGTTTGCCGTGAAGAAATTCCGAGTAGAGCGTTTGCTTTGGGAGTCTCATGTCTGGCATGTGAACAATGTGGCCTGCCCAGCGGAGCTGATTAAGTATGGTCAGTGCTTCAATGCTGGGGTTGGTGGCCTGGTCGAGGACGCTAATGTTGGTGCCTCTGTCCTCCCAGGGGAGCTGCAGGATCTTGTAGAGACTTCATTGGTGGTATTTCTCCAGCGACTTGAGGTATCTACTATACATGGTCCATGTATCTGAGCCATACAGGAGGGCAGGTATTACTACAGCCCTGTAGACCATGAGCTTGGTGGCAGATTTGAGGGCCTGGTCTTCAAACACTCTTTTCCTCAGGCGGCTAAAGGCTGCACTGGTGCACTGGAGGCGGTATTGGATCTCATCATCAATGGAGGAGCCTCAGCCCTTGCAATTTTCTAACAGGTACAAGGTTTTTGCTCCCTGTTTGGACGAGGGCAGGGACTGCAGGGAGGATGAGCAAACTGACCACAGCACCGTGGAACAGGGGGCCATTTAAGTGGGGGTAGTAAAAAGAACTGTGATAGGGGTAGGGGACAGTATAGTTAGGAGGATAGATATTATTCTCTTCAGCCGAGACATGAGTCCCGAAGGCTATGTTGCCTGCCCGGTGCCAAGGTTAAGGACATCACCTCTGGGCTGGAGAGGAACTTGAAGTAGGAGGGGAAAGATCCAGTTGTCATGGTCCACATAGGTACCAACGACATAGGTAGGACAAAGAAAGAGGTTCTGCTGAGGGAATATGAGCAGCTAGGGGCTAAATTAAAAAGCAGAACCACTGTGGTAATAATATCTGGATTACCACCTGAGCCACGAGCAAATTTGCATGGGGTAAATAGGATCAGAAAGATGAACGCGTGGCTCAAAGATTGGTGTAGGAGGAATGGGTTTCTATTCATGGGGCACTAGCACCAGTACTGGAATAGGAGGGAGCTATTCCGTCGGGACGGACTTCACTTGAACCAGGCTGGGGCCAGTGTTCCGGCAAATCGAATAACTTTAAACTAAATAGTGAGGCGGGGAGAGGAATCCAGTGAGTGGAAAATTTAAAAGTCAAAGAGAAAGGAGAATGCAAAAGTGCAGGGTAGCGATAAGAGTAATGATAACCAGAGTGTGACAGGAAGGGACAGAGCATATACACTTAAGACAAAATTAAAAGCTCTTTATCTGATCGCATGCAGCATTCATAACAAGATAGATGAATTGACGGGACAAATTGAAATAAATCGGTATGATCTGATTGCCATTACAGAGACGTGGTTGCAAGGTGACCAAGGATGGAAACGGAATATTCAGGAGTATTTGCCATTTCGTAAGGATAGGCAGTAAGGAAAAGGAGGTGGGATAGCTCTGTTAATAATGGATGAGGTCAGTGCAGTAGTGAGAAATTATATTGGCTCAGAAGATCAAGATGTAGAATCAATTTGGGTGACAATAAGAAATAATAAGAATAGGAAGTCACTGGTGGGAGTAGTCTGCAGGCCCCCAGCAGTAACTACACTGTAGGACAGAGTATAAATCAAGAAATAATGGAGGCTTGTAAGAAAGGTATGCCAATAATCATGGGCAATTTTAATCTTTGTATTGATTGGACAAATCAAATTGGCAAAGGTAGATTTGAGGAAGAGTTCATAGAGTGTATGCGGGATGGCTTCTTGGAACAATATATTGTGGAACCAACCAGGGAGCAGACTATTTAGATCAGATAATGTGTAACGAGTCTGAATTAATTAATGATCTCGTAGTGAAAGATCCTATTAGGAGGAGTGATCATAGCATGTTAGAATTTCAAATTCAGTTTGAAGGTGAGAAAGTGAGTTTTCAAACTAGTGCCCTGAACTTAAATAAAAGTAATTACAAAGGTATGAAGGCAGAGCTGGTTAAAGTGAATTGGGAAAATATATTAAAAGGTAGGATTGTAGAAAAGCAATGGCATACATTTAAGAAGATATTTCATAACTCTCAGCAAAGATATATTCCAGTGAGAAAGAAAAACTCTAAGAGAAGGATGAACCATCCATGGCTAACTGAAGTAGGAAAAGTGGAAGGCCAGAGGATTGGGAAATTTTTAGAAACCAGCAAATGACGACTAAAAAAAATGATAAAGAGAGAGAAGATAGCTTATGAGAGTAAACTAGCAAGAAATATAAAAATAGACAGTAAGAGCTTCTACAGGTATATAAAAAGGAAGCGGATAGCTAAAGTATATGTTGGTCCCTTAGAGGATGAAACTGGGGAATTAATAATGGGAAACAGGGAAATAGCGGAGACTTTGAACAAATATTTTGTATGGGTCTTCATGGTAGAAGACACTAAAAGCATCCCAATAATTGATAATCAAGGGGCTACTGGGGGTTGGAACTTAAAACAATCACTATCACTAGAGACAAAGTACTAGATAAACAAATGGAACTAAAGGTTAACAAGTCCCCTGGACCTGATGGCCTGCATCCTAGGGTCTTACAAAAGGTGGCTGCAGAGATAGTGGATGCATTGTTTGTAATCTATCAAAATTCCCTGAATTCTGGCGAGGTCCCAGTGGACTGGAAAACCGCAAATGTAACACCCCTATTGAAGAAAGAAGGGAGGCAGAAAGCAGGACACTATAGACCAGTTAGCCTAACATCTGTCATTGGGAAAATGCTGGAGTCCATTATTAAGAAAGTAGTAGCAGGACATTTAAAAAATCATAATGCAGGTAAGCAGGGTCAGCTTGGTTTTATAAAAGGGAAATTATGTTTGACAACATTGCTGGAGTTTTTTGAGGATGTAACGAGCAAGGTGGATAAAGGGGAGCCATTAGATGCATTGTTTTTGGATTTCTAAAAGGCATTCGATAAGGTGCCACATAAAAGGTGCCAAGAAAAGAGCTCACGGGATTGGGGGTAATATATTAGCATGGATAGAGGATAGACAGAAAACAGAGAGTCGAGATAAATGGGTCATTTTCTGGTTGGCAAACTGTAAATAGCGGGGTGCCACAGGGTACAGTGCTGGGGCCTCAACTATTTACAATCTATATTAATGACTTGGATAAAGGGACCGAGTATAATGTAGCCAAATTTGCTGATGATACAAAGATGGGTGGGAAAGCAAGTTGTGAGAAGGATGCAAAGAATCTGCAAAGGGATATAGATAGACTGAGTGGGCAAAACTTTGGCAGATGGAGTATAATGTGGGAAAATGCGAGGTTACCCACTTTGGTAGGAAAAATAAAAAAGCAAATTATTATTTAAACTGGGGGAGATATCAAAGTGCTGCAGTACAGAGGGACCTGGGGGTCTTTGTACATGAGACACAAAAAGTTAGCATGCAGGTACAGCAAGTAATTAGGAAGGCAAATGGAATGTTGACCTTTATTGCAAAGGGGATGGAGTATAAAAGTAGGGAAGTCCTGTTACAACTATGCAAGGCATTGGTAAGACCACACCTGGAGTACTGCATACAGTTTTGGTCTCCTTATTTAAGGATGGATATACTTGTATTGGAGACAGTTCAGAGAAGGTTCACGAGGTTGATTCCTGAGATGAAGGGGTTGTCTTATGAAAAAAGATTGAGCAAGTTGGGCCTATACTCATTGGAGTTTACAAGACTGAGAGGTGATCTTATTGAAACATATAAGATTCTATGGGGGCTTGACAGGGTAGATGCAGAGAGGATGTTTCCCCTTGTGGGGGAATCTAGAACTAGAGGGCATAGTTTCAGAATAAGGGGTCGCCTATTTAAACGGATATGAGGAGGTATTTCTTCTCTCAGAGGGTCATGAATCTTTGGACTTCTCTACCCCAGGGAGCTGTGGTCATTAAATATATTTAAGGTGGAGATAAGAAGAGTCAAGGATTATGGGGAACGGGCGGGGAATTGGAGTTGAGGCCAGGATCAGATCAGCCATTATTTTATTGAATGGCGGAGCAGGCTCGAGGGGCCAAATGGCCTATTCCTGCTCTGATAGAGAATTCAAACAGGCCGCAAAGTTGAGAAAATACAGACCCCATGCCTACGTGAGAGTTAACACATTGTATTGAACTATAACTCACGCTTGACATTTCAGGACTTTTGGCAGTGAGCCAATTATGGGCTAACAACATATCAATTGAGCCAATAAGGTCAAAGGGGGCGAGGTCATGATTGTAAATTGATCCAGGATAAGTACAGTCATTTTTTGCCATGTGTTTTAGAAGGACAAAGGACCTGGCATAAAGCCAGCAGTTTGTTGCAGCTGCCAGAATAAAGTTATGTTAAACTATCACCGGAGTTCGCATCTCATTGAAAATTAAGAGATCTAACAATTTTGGCGTCACAAACAGGATCGCTGAGGGAAGAAACTGAATTTTGGATATCGGACCTACATACTGAGGTAAGGACTCCTCTTATATAAAAGTCCTCGGTCAATTGTCTAAATTCACCTCCCCTTCTACGCGATTCCGAAAGCCTCCGGTTTGCGAACCCTCCAGTTGGTAATCGGCTCGAGGTCCCATAGATGTCTAAACTTCGGCGGTGTGTTAGTTAATTCATCACTGACCCACTGATCGGCTGGAAAGCCTACGACTCGAGACCCCAGTAAAGAAATCAGTACTATGGCAGCAGAAGATAAGAGCAAAGAATTGCCTACAACTATTAAAGGCGGGCGGGCACCACCTGAGGTTTCGATAGACGAAATCTTCGAACGGTTGAAAGAATACAAAGAGCAACAATTCGACTTATCGAAAACCTGTATTAAGATCAAATGAAAATACGGTACCTCCAAAGGACAATGGTCCTTGGACGAGATCAAAAGGGTCTGGGGAAAAACGTATGAAAAATAAAGAACGAACCAGCTGGTCCTTCGCCGTTATGAGACAGATCCGACAGCGGAATGAAATTATAACGCGTTCCCAACATGATAGGGACCTGACCAGTACAAAGGACCAATTGCAAGCGGTTTGTGAACAGCTGCGACAGAAAAAACTTGAACTTGAAAGGTCGGAAGCGGAAGTTAAAGATCTTAAAGGTGAAATTAAAGAATGGAAAAAAATCATTAGGTCAAGAGACAGTAATAGGAAAAGGAAAATGTATCGGTCAATTCTCAGGTACCCATGTTTGGATAAATTAAAAGCGCAAACCCGAAGACACGACCAAGGAATAGATACGGATTCTGAGTCCTCCGATGATACAGGGTCGGAGGATGAAGAATTAGGGCTGTGTTTTGCCCCGTTTAAAAAAAGACGAGTTGTAGTCAAATCAGAAGAGACTGTGAATGAGGGCAGAACCAAAAAAATGAAGCAAAGGCTGTATGAAAAATATTTAGTTCATGATCCGGCAGACCCAGAGAAAATTGATAAATGGTCCAAGGAGTTGCCCAATCCAAAGAAAGGGGGAATGAAAACGTGGGACCAATTGGACCGCTTACGAGTGCAAATTTTGACCATAATTGTGCCAGAAACACAAAGAAGAAAATTGCACGACAAGGTAAAAGAAGCTTTGGGGTGGGATGAGCAAGAATTAGACGCGGGGTGGGAGGTGATTAAACACTGGCTGCAAAACTTCAGTCCAGCTAAGACAGACTGGGGAAAAATTGCAGCCTGCCAACAGAAAGGAACAGAGGAGGTCCTGGAGTATGACGAGCGGTTTAGATGCACGTGGTTAGAACATTCAGGTATGAATAATACGGATGAGGAAATGGATGAACAAGAGTTTGGACACCTGAAAGCAACTTTTGTGGCAGGTCTAAAGCCAGAACTGTCCAAAATGCTTAAGGCAGTGATCACGGACTGGGAAGGTAGAGGAACTACCTTTGCAGTGTTGGTGGATCGATGTAACCAATTAGACCGGGATATGGGAGCGAAAGTCCGAGCTGTGCAGGCTGTGGGATGGAAATCCCAGGATTCTGATAAACAGTCATTAGGAAAATTACCCGGAAAATGTCATTATTGTGGGAAAGAAGGTCACAGGGCCAAGACATGCAGGGCGAAACAGCAAGGTTCACGGCCGGGTAAGAGGACGCAGCCAGGGATACAATTCAGCCAACAAACCAGGCTTGTCACAAGATAACGACCTCATAGAATCATTTAAGCAACTAACAATACAACAACAGAAGGATTTACTTGGGATAGCAAAAAACGATTAGAGCCCGCCCTAGCCCCACTCCTCGCACTAATACAACAAAGGGGAGATGGGCTATACATAACTGTGAGGGTGGGCGATAAGGATGTGGACTGTCTTTTAGACAAAGGGGCAGAACTAACATGCCTACCCCTACAATATGGAGACTTTTTGTCGTTGGATGGTCGGGCACGTACAGCCTATGGAGTTGGGGGCCATAAAATGGAAATGAAAAGGACAACACCGGTACTTATAGGGCTGGGTCCACATGAACTAACCACGCTGGTCTGGATAGGCCCAGTAGATCAACCCCTTTTGGGAATGGACGTTCTAATCCAAGTAGATTCATCGTTGCATTTCAAGGATGGTCGGGTGACATGGTCAATTAGAACTTTGAAGAAAGAAGAATTGAAGGAACACCCGATATGGGCTAAAGATAAGAACGAGTGTGGCCTACTCCAGATGGAGCCTGCGTCATTTACCAGGACCAAGTCTCCATGCACTAAACAGTATCCCATCAGTCCAACTGCCATCGCGGGAATCTTACCAGTTAATCCCGCAACTATGCTCCCGATGTCAGAATTGAGGGAGCAAGAGGAGGGAGAATGTGAAGAGCATGACTGTGTGGAGATTTTAAAAGAAACAGAAGAAGCAACCTTAGCAGCAGAGGAGCCTCTGCACAACCCAGACCTCATCCTGTTCACAGATGGTTCCTCCTTTGTGGACAATGGTACCAGAAAAGCAAGATGGGCAGTTACAACCTTATATGAGGTAGTGGCAAAAGGATGTTTACCCTCAGGAACGTCAGCACAACAGGCCGAGTTACGAGCCCTATCAGAAGCATATCAAATAGCAGAAGGACAGACAGCTAATGTCTACACAGATTCGCATTATGTTTTTGGAGTCGCTCACGAATTTGGTCTGTTATGGCAGAAAAGAGGATTCCTCACTGCTGCTGGTACACCTATCCGAAATGGAAAAGAAGTCCGAGACTTACTAGAGGCCATATAATTACCTCAGGAAGTGTCCATCCTGAAGTGTAAGGGCCATACCAAGGAAAATGCCACGGAAGTACAGCGAAATGCCCTAGCCGACCAGTCAGCTAAAGATGCCGCCTCACAGGGCGCTCCCCCAGAAGAACCAACACAGATGTGCAGATTGAAAGCACTCAGGACTCTGACACGAGACCTTCAAACAATGCAAGGTGAGTGCTCCCGAGAGGAAAAGTGGACATGGATTGAGGCAGGAATGAAGCTATGTGAAGATGGTGTCTGGAGACAAAGAGTTACCGACAAGCCAGCCGCACCACAAGCGCTTATGCCTTTTTTAGCCCAACAGATCCACTCGTGGGGACACTTGGCCTCACAACAGATGATGGCATGGTTCCAGAAAAGCTGGTGGGGTCGGGGATTTAAAAAACACGCCCAGCTGGTAGCAGACCGTTGTGTGGTCTGCCAGAAAAATAATTCTGGACCCATCACGGTAATGCCCCAACTGAGGTCCCCTGCCCCTGTCGGACCATTCCAGCATCTGCAGGTTGATTATATATCTCTTCCTACATGCCAAGGATACACTAACATTCTTGTCATGGTCGACAGATTCTCTAGATGGGTAGAAGCTTTCCCAACTAAAAGAGCCAAAGCCAATCACACTGCAAAGGTCTTGTGTAAGGATTCCATTCCCCGATGGGGAGTCCTGAGTAGCATTGACTCAGATCAGGGAACACACTTCACAGGTGCTGTCTGCCAAGAAGTCTGTAGGTTACTGAACATTATGTGGGATTTACACTGTCCTTATCACCCACAATCATCAGGACAAGTAGAGCGAATGAATCGAACTCTGAAACAACGGCTTGCCAAATATCACCAAGAAGGAACACCATGGCCCCAGGCACTACCAATAGTGCTATGTAGCATTAGGGCAACCCCGAACAGTACTACAGGTCTAAGCCCATTTAAAGTTATAACAGGAAGACCCATGTCGCTGCCAGGAACTATTGATTTATGGAAAGCTGATGTTCACTTAATGAGTGACACTCTGCTATCATACTGTCAGAACCTAACCAATGCTATTAGTTCTGTTTCCCGACAGGTATCGGCGGCTTGGGGTAATCTACCCGAAGGAGGACACAACATTATCCCGGGAGTCTGGGTTTATGTGAAAAAGTTACATAAAGAACCTTTGGGTGCCTAGTGGGAGGGACCTTACCAAGTGTTATTGGCCACCCAGGCAGCTGTTAAAGTCCAAGGAAAGAAAGCCTGGATCCACGCCTCATACATTAAATGAGTACCAGTAACTGAAGCTGAAATCTGATAAGGACAATTACTTTTTGCCAAAATATATAAATTTACTGTACTACTGACTGCAGGTATTCTAGGCATTTGCCTACTTCTTACTAGCCAACCCTCTGCACCAAAGGGAAATAGTCGAGTACCCAGGGAATTACATGTAAATACTTTTTATATATGTCATACATTTATGCCAAACAAGGTAACATTTCTAGTTGTTGGGTGTGTGTGCATATTTCTATTCACTCAAAGGGAGAGATTCTCTTGAGGCCAGTTTCCTTGAATATCTCGGAAATGGCCGAGTGGATAATTAATCAAAACAAAACAGGCAATGCATTTCAGGATATGGAAAACTGGGCACGTAAATGGAAGTCAGCAGGTTACAATCTGACTACCTTTGAAGGGGGATACCAACCGTGCTACAATCATTCCAAACGGCCCCCATTTTTTGTTATCACTAATACAACGGGGATAGGAAGACCGGGGGAATCGGTCTGTCTGATTAGAAACATCAAAGGAGGCCAAGATATGAGCTATTATAACTGCTCCCGGAATTATAATATAATCAAGCCACGGAACCGTCTAAACTGGGCCAATGTGGGAGCTCTTAACGTAACGGGGCTCCTGAATAAAACAGATGGAAAAGCCTGGACAGACCCCGGAGTGTTGCTGACAAAGAAACAGCAAACATTCATTGCCTATAATGGCACCTATTGGGTGTGTGGCCACAAGGCCTACTCTTGGCTGCCCCAGAATTGGACGGGATCCTGCTATTTAGCCTATATTGTGCCATATATGTATCATATAAAGTCACTGTCAGAACATTTACACCATCCTAAGAGAGCTATCACAGAAACAGAGAGGTTCTTTGCCATTCTGATCCCCGGGTATGGGACTGCCAAACTGGCAAGGGAATCCATTAACATGGCATCCGTTGTGGAACAGGTAGCCAATGATACCTCAGAGGCCCTAGTTAAAATTAATGCAGAAATGGTAGCAATCTGCACAGTAGCCCTACAGAATAGACTGGCCCTTGACTACATCCTGGCTGAAAAGGGAGGTACTTGCGCCCTACTCGGAACTGAATGTTGCACATATATCCCAGATAGCTCCGAAGAAATTACCCACTTAGCGGAGCATATCCAAAAGGAGGTAGAAAAACTGAAGCAACCCCCATCATTCATTTTGTGGAGCAGAACCACTGAATGGCTAGGTTCAATAGGAACTTCATTGGTGGAAGGTTTAATTCTATTCGTTGTAATTATTTTAGCTGCTGTCCCACAGATGAGACACCTTGCAGGTCCCAGCAGACCGTCTGTACGTGGTACAGGGGTATGTTATGTTTAAGGGAAGGTTGTTTACTGGTTGAATTAAGATATTGATTTGGATTAAATTGGAATGAGGTTAATTAACCTACTAAAACCAGACTTCCATTGTGGCCACGGTGGAATTCGGGTTGATGTAAATTTGTGTGGAAGCTACTAGTCCGGACATGTGGTGAAACACATCAACAAATTTTAGAAGGAAACTCTATTAACATGTATGAAATTATTTTATAGAATGTTTAACCAGTGATACCTGATGTTTTATGATTCAGTTTGTGAAAGAATCAAAGAGGGGATTGATAGAGAATTCAAACAGGCTGCAAAATTGAGAAAACACAGACTCCATGCCTACATGAAAGTTAACACATTGCATTGAGCTATAACCCACGCTTGACATTTCAGGACTTTTGGCAGCGAGCCAATTATGGGCTAACAAGATATCAATTGAGCCAATAAGGTCAAAGGGGGCGAGGTCACGATTGTAAATTGATCCAGGATAAGTACAGCCATTTTTTGCCATGTATTTTAGAAGGACAAAGGACCTGGCAGCTGCCAAAATAAAGTTATGTTAAACTATCACCAGAGTTCGCATCTCATTGAAAATTAAGAGATCTAACATGCTCCTATTTCTTATGTTCTTATGTTATGTTCTTAATATTTGTGGAACCTTGCTCTGCATAAATTCCTACATTACAAGAATGACTGCACTTCAAAAGTACTTCATTGGTTGTAAAGCACTTTGGGGTTATCTTAGGGTTGTGAAAAACATATAAATGCAAGTCTTTCTTTCTTTAAATCTGATTTAGAACTAATTTTACCTTTCATAAGATGGTAATACGCAATTCAGATAAAAAAACAAAGGGTGAGGATGATGGCTTCGATGGGGAGTGCAGCCAGAGCCAAGTCCACGGCACCATGAATTGCTCAGCTCCACAGGAAGGGAGGAAGAGTGGAAGAGCAATAGTGGTCGGGGATTCGATAGTTAAGGGAACATACAGGCGCTTCTGCAACCGCAGACGTGACTCCAGGATGGTATGTTGCCTCCCTGGTGTCAGGGCCAAGGATGTCACTGAACGGCTGCATGACATTCTGAGGGGGAGGGTGAACAGCCAGAGGTCATGGTACATATCAGCACCAATGACATAGGTAGAAAGAGGAAAGAGGTCTTGCAGGCAGATTTTAGGGAGCTAGGAAGGAGATTAAAAAGTAGAACACCAAAGGTAGTAATCTCTGGATTACTCTCGGTGCCATGTGCTAGTGAGTACAGAAATATGAGGATAGAGCAGGTGGATACGTGGCTGGAGAGATGGCGCATGAGAGAGGGCTTTAGATTCCTGAGGCATTGGGGCCATTTCTGGGGAAGGTGGGACCTGTACAAGCCGGATGGGTTGCACTTCAACAGGGCCGGGACCAATATCCTCGTAGGGCGGGGTGTGGGTGGTGGGGGGTGGGGGGGGTGGGGGTGAGGGGTTGCTAGTGCTGTTTGGGAGGGTTAAAGCCAGCTTGGCAGGGGGATGGGAACATGAGAGTGGATTCAGAAGGGAGAGAAGAAAAGCTGGAAATGGAAGGCATAAAATTTGGAGATGAGTTTGGAAGGTAGAGGAAACAAAGGTTAGATTACATAAGAACATAAGAACATAAGAAATAGGAACAGGAGTACGCCATGCGGCCCCTCGAGCCTGCTCCGCCATTTAATACGATCATGGCTGATCTGATCATGGACTCAGGTCCACTTCCGTTCTTCATAACCCCTTATTCCCTTATTGTTCAAGAAACTGTCTATTTCTGTTTTCAATTTATTCAATGTCCCAGCTTCCGCAGCTCTCTGAGGCAGCAAGTTCCACAGATCCACAACCCTCTGAGAGAAGAACTCTCAGTTTTAAATGGGCGGCCCCTTATTCTAAGATTATGCCCTCTAGTTCTAATCTCCCCTATCAGCGGAAACATCCTCCCTGCATCCACCTTGTCAAGACCCTTCATAATCTTATACGTCTTATTCCTCTGAATTCCAATGAGTAGAGGACCAACCTACTCAACCTTTCCTCATAAGTCAACCCCCTCATCTCCGGAATCAACCTTGTGAACCTTCTCTGAACTGCCTCCAAAGCAAGTATATCCTTTGGTAAATATGGAAATCAAAACTGTGCGCAGTATTCCAGGTGTGGCCTCACCAATACCCTGTACAACTGTAGCAAGACTTCCCTGTTTTTATACTCCATTCCCTTTGCAATAAAGGCCAAGATTCCATTGGCCTTCCTGATCACTTGCTGTACCTGCATACTAACCTTTTGTGTTTCATGCACAAGTATCCCCAGGTCCCGCTGTACTGCAGCACTTTGCAATCTTTCTCCATTTAAATAATAACTTGCTCTTTGATTTTTTCTGCCAAAGTGCATGACCTCACACTTTCCAACATTATACTCCATCTGCCAAATTTTTGCTCACTCACTTAGCCTGTCTATGTCCTTTTGCAGATTTTGTGTGTCCTCCTCACAGATTGCTTTTCCTCCCATCTTTGTATCGTCGGCAAACTTGGCTACGTTACACTCAGTCCGTTTCTCCAAGTCGTTAATATAGATTGTAAATAGTTGGGGTCCCAGTACTGATCCCTGTGGCACCCCACTGGTTACTGATTGCCAACCCGAGAATGAACCATTTATCCTTACTCTCTGTTTTCTGTTCATTAGCCAATCCTCTATGCATGCTAATATATTACCCTCAACCCCGTGATCTTTTATCTTATGCAGTAACTTTTATGTGGCACCTTATCAAATGCCTTCTGGAAGTCCAAATACACTACATCCACTGGTTCCCCTTTATCCACCCTGTTTGTTATATCCTCAAAGAATTCTTGTAAATTTGTCAAACATGACTTCCCCTTCATAAATCCATGTTGACTCTGCCTGACTAAAGTATGCTTTTCCAAATGTCCTGTTACTGCTTCTTTAATAATGGATTCCAACATCTTCCCAACCACAGATGTTAGGCTAACTGGTCTATAGTTTCCTGCTTTTTGTCTGCCTCCTTTTTTAAATAGGGGCGTTACATTTGCAGTTTTCCAATCTGCTGGGACCATCCCAGAATCCAGGGAATTTTGGTAAATTACAACCAATGCATCCACTATCCCTGCCGCTACTTCTCTGAAGACTCTAGGATGCAAGCCATCAGGTCCAGACATCAAGGCAGTTTGGCAGTGCTGCTTCAATGCAAGGAGTCTAGGGAATAAGGTAGATGAGCTGAGGGCACAGATAGACACTTGGGAGTATGATATTATAGCCATTACTGAGACATGGCTGAAAGAAGGGCAAGAATGGCAGCTCAACATTCTTCGTTACAGGGTTTTCAGACGAGATAGAGATGGGGATAAAAAAGGAGGGGGTGTCGCAATGTTAATTAAAGAAACAATTACAGCTATGAGGAGTTATGATATGTTCGAAGGATCATCAAATGCGGCCTTATGGGTTGAACTGAAGAACAAAAAAGGGGCAATCACATTACTGGGAGTGTACTATAGACACCCAAACAGTCACAAGGAGATAAGAGCAAATATGTAGGCAAATTTCAGATAAGTGCCAAAACAATAGGGCAGTAATAGTAGGGGATTTCAATTGCTGCTAATATTAACTGGAATAAAATTAGTTTGAAGGCTATAGAGGGAGCAGAATTGTTAAAATGTATTCAGGAGAACTTTTTTAGCCAGTACATAGCAAGCCCAACAAGGGAGGGGACTGTTCTAGACTTAGTTTTAAGAATGAAGCTGGGCAGGTGGAAGGGCTATCAGTGGGAGAGCATTTTGGCGGAAGTGATCATAACTCAGTTAGATGTAGGGTAGTTATGGAAAAGGACAAAGATAGACCAGGAATAAAAGTTCTCAATTGTGGAAAAGCTAAATTTACTAAGCTGAGATGTGATTTAGCCATCGCGGACTGGAAACAGCGACTTGAAGGTAAATCAGTGTCAAAGCAGTGGGAGGCATTCAAGGAGGAGATAGTGAGGGTTCAGAGCAAGTATGTTCCCTGAAAGAAAAAGGGTTGGAATAACAAATCTAGAGCCCACTGGATGTCAAGAGGCATACAGGGTAGGATAAAGAAAAAATTGGAACCTTGTGACAGATACCAAGGGCTCAATACTGCAGAAACCCAAGAGGAGTATAGGGGTGAAATTAAAAAGGAAATTAAGAAAGCAAAGAGAGAGCATGAAAAAATATTGGCAAGTAACATCAAGGAAAATCCAAAGATATTTTATAAATACATTAAGAGCATAAGTAAGAAAGAGTAGGGCCTATTAGGGACCATAATGATAACCTGTGTGTGGAGACTGATGACATGCGTATGGTTCTTAATAAATACTTTGCGCCTGTTTTCATAAAAGAGAGGGATGATGCAGACATTGCAATCAGGGAGGAGGAGTGTGAAATATTAGATGAAATAAACAGAGTGAGAGAGGAAGTATTAAGGGATTAAGAATCTTTGAAAGTGAATAAATCCCCAGGCCCGGATGAAATGTATCCCAGGCTATTAAGCTGTTAAGAGAAGCAAAAAGGGAAACGGCAGTGGCTCAGCCCATCATTTTACAATCCTCTCTGGCTGCAGCTGTGGTGCCGGAGGATTGGAGGACTGCTAACATTGTATCGTTGTTTAAAAAGGGAGAAAGTGATAGACTGAGTAATTACAGGTCAGTCAGCCTAACCTCAGTGGTAGGAAAATTATTGGAAAAAATTCTGAGGGACAGGATAAATCTTCATTTAGAAAGACACAGATTAATCAAGGACAGTCAGCATGGAGTTGTTAAGGGAAGATCGCGTCTGACTAACTTGATTGCATTTTTTGAGAAAGTAACAAGGAGGGTCGATGAGGGTAGTGCATTTGATGTAGTGTATATGGATTTTAGCAAGGCTTTTGATAAGGTCCCGCAAGGCAAACTGGTCAGGAAAGTAAAACCCCATGGAATCCAAGGCAAAGTGGCAAGTTGGATCCAAAATTGGCTCAGAGGCAGGAAGCAAAGGGTAATGGTTGATGGATGTTTTTGTGACTGGAAAGCTGTTTCCAGTGGGGTTCCGCAGGGCTCAGTACTAGGTCCCTTGCTTTTGTGGTATATATCAATGATTTGGACTCGAATGTAGGGGCCAAGATTAAGAAGTTTGAAGATGATACAGAAATTGGCTGTGTGGTTGGTCATGAAGAAATAGGCTGTAGACTGCAGGACGATATCAGTGCACTGGTCAGGTGGGCAGAACAATGCCAAATGGAATTCAATCCGGAGAACTGTGAGGTAATGCATTTGGGGAGGGCTCACAATACAAGGGAATACACAATAAATGGTAGGACACTGAGATGTGTAGAGAAACAGAGGAACCTTGGAGTGCATGTCCCTGAAGGTAGCAGGACAGGTAGATAAGGTGGTTAAAAAGGCATACGGGATACTTGCCTTTATTAGCCGAGGCATAGAATATAAGAGCAGGGAGGTTATGCTTGGACTGTATAAAACACTAGTTAGGCCACAACTTGAGTACTGCATGCAGTTCTGGTCACCACATTACAGGAAGGATGTGATTGCACTAGAGAGGTTACAGAGGAGATTTATGAAGATGTTGCCTGGATTGGAGAATTTTAGCTTTGAGGACAGATTGGATAGACTGGAGTTGTTTTCTTTGGAACAGAGGAGGCTGAGGGGAGACCTAATTGAGGCATATAAAATTATGAGGTGCCTAGATAGAGTGGATAGGAAGTACCTATTCCCCTTAGCAGGGGGGTCAATAATCAGGGGGCATAGTTATAAAGTAAGTGGTAGTAGGTTTAGAGGGGATTTGTGGAGAAATCTTTTCACCCAGAGGGTGGTAGGGGTCTGGAACTCACTGCCTGAAAGGGTATTAGAGGCAGAAACCCTCACTTCCCTGCCCACTCCCTATAACCTCTTATTCCCTTATTGGTTAAGAAACTATCTATCTCTGTCTTAAATGTATTCAATGACCCAGCATCCACAGCTCTCTGAGGCAGCGAATTCCACAGATTCCCTCTGAGAGAAGAAATTCCTCCTCATCTCAGTTTTAAATGGGCAGCCCCTTATACTAAGATTATGCCCCCTAGTTCTAGTCCTTCCTATCAGTGGAAACATCCTCTCTGCATCCATCTTGTCAAGTCCCCTCATAATCTTATACGTTTCGATAAGATCACCTCTCATTCTTCTGAATTCGAATGAGTAGAGGCCCAACCTTTTCAACCTTTTCTCATAAGTCAACCCCCTCATCTCTGGAATCAATCGAGTGAACCTTCTCTGAACTGCCTCCAAAGCAAATATATCCTTTCTTAAATATGGAAACCAAAACTGCACGCAGTATTCCAGGTGTGACCTCACCAATATCCTGTATAACTGTAGCAAAACTTCCCTGCTTTTATACTCCATCCCCTTTGCAATAAAGGCCAAGATTCCATTGGCCTTCCTGATCATTGGCTGTACCTGCATACTAACTTTTTGTGTTTTATGCACCAGGACCCCCAGGTCCCGCTGTACTGCAGCACTTTGCAATTTTTCTCCATTTAAGTAATAACTTGCTCTTTGATTTTTTTCTGCCAAAGTGCATAACTTCGCACTTTCCAACATTATACGCCATCTGCCAAATTTTTACCCATTCACTTAGCCTATATTTTGTGTCCTCCTCACACATTGCTTTTCCTCCCATCTTTGTATCATCAGCAAACTTGGTTACGTTACACTCGGTCCCTTGATCCAAGTCATTTATATAGATTGTAAATAGTTGGGGTCCCAGCACTGATCGCTGTGGCACCCCACTAGTTACTGATTGCCAATCTGAGAATGACCCATTTATCCCAACTCTCTGTTTTCTGTTAGTTAGCCAATCCTCTATTCATGCTAATATATTACCCCCAACCCCGTGAACTTTTATCTTGTGCAGTAACCTTTTATGTGACACCTTGTCAAATGCCTTTAAGTCCAAATACACCACATCCACTGGTTCCTCTTTATCCACCCTGTTCGTTACATTCTCAAAGAATTCCAGCAAATTTGTCAAACATGACTTCCCCTTCATAAATCCATGCTGACTCTGCCTGACTGAAGTATGCTTTTCCAAATGTCCTGCTGCTATTTCTTTAATAATGGACTCCAACATTTTTCCAACCACAGATGTTAGGCTAACTGGTCTATAGTTTCCTGCTTTTTGTCTACCTCCTTTTTTAAATAGGGGTGTTACATTTGCAGTTTTCCAATCTGATGGGACCTCCCCAAAATCCAGGGAATTTTGGAAAATTACAACCAATGCAGCCACAATCCCTGCCGCTACTTCTCTCATGCAAGCCATCAGGTCCAGGGGATTCATCCGCTTTTAGTCCCATTATCTTACTGATGTAGGATGTTTGTTTTGCACTCCTCCTTGATTCATAGCCCTCGGGAATTACAGGAAAGGACTACACATAATGCAAAGTTTAGGCTTAACCCAACTGTTAGTTTTATTAAGCAAAAAACAACTAAAAATTACAGAACAAGACTTCTGAGAGAATTGACCGAAGACATACAATCACCCATCCAGTTAGTTGCTGTTATTGTCGATTGTAGGTTCGTGGTCGTTGGTTCCGTGACCGGTTGTTCCTCTTCGATGTTCCCTCTTTCTGGTCCTTCTCTTCTCTTCCTGGTCATTCTCTTCTCTTCCGTTTCTTCTGTGTTCGTCCATCTCTTTCCTGTGTTCTGAGCTGCTTCCAGCTCATGCATATATATCCATTTTATGAATAAATGTCCCGCTGAGCTGAGGTTTCCGTTAACACATCTGGATGGGTTTTGTTGTTTGTAGTGATCTGTTTGACAGGCTGCGGTGATGGGTATTCTAAGCACCATCCCCATTATAGATTGTTTACTCTGACCATAGTTGACCGGGACTGGGTACTCTTCAGGGGCTGACTGTAGCTGGCATGAATTCAGGAGGTTGTTGTAAATACTCAAAGCTTTTAGGTGCTTGTTACTGACCCTCGATGGTACGTAGCCTTGTTTTAAATCCTCTAAATTACTGCGTCCTTCATTTAACAACTAAGCTCCATACATGACACACACATCATTCTGAGCAGCTTGATCTGACGCGTTTCTACCCTCCTTTATTAAAGCATTGATTGTCTGAGCATGTGTCTCCACCTCAGCTACCATCTCTTTCGAATGGATTGTCATTACCTGGTCCTCCTATAGTTCGTGACCCTCTATTTCACTACCCTCCTCCAATATTTTCTTTAACTGGTCCCTTAAGGCAGTTACTTTGACTTGCAACTGTGTGTTGTCTACACTATTTACCAATGATGTCCCTGTATTAAATGCTGTAGCTACATCATTCATTAGTCCCCTTTTTCATCTCCCCCAGCCCGTCTGGCTGTTGCTTATTGGTTTGTAAACTTCCTCCTGTCTTTCGTCCCCATAATTCTTCTGATAGAATTGTTTAGACATTTCTTTTAACAATCGTTCGTATAACGTTTCCGTTTCTGGCGGGCACCATCGGGGTAATTGTAACTCTGTTAAATTCAGAATAACCGACACTACTTCATAATACACAATATGATATAACATTTTTCCTGTTGGGATTAATATCAGCCCGTTCTTAGGCCCGGGTGTTAGGACAGGGCATGAAATTTCTTGGTTTGGAATCTCCAGCATTTTAGGGAGAGGTTTTAACCTGCTCATGATAAGCTTGGTTGCATTGACTGTTTTTGGAGGGTTCAAGGTCACACAGGAGTCAAAACTCTGCATCCAATTCATTCCCGACCCGGAATCCTGCCACTGTCGTTTAAAAACGATTGCCACACCTCCCCTGCACCTGGCTAGATCCAACCACACAGACATAAATCCCTTGTTCCTTCTTCCACCATTTCTCCCAACACAATTTCGCCCCTTCTTTTGTTCCTGTGGTCCGCCTGTTTGAACTACTACCCAATTTCTGCCATTCTGTCGATGCATTAATTTTTCCCCTGTCTGTTTTCTGTAACCACCACCACCGTCCCATGGGGGTACTCCCTTTACATTCCGGACAAACTCGTCTACCCTCTCTCACGGGTACCTTGCTGGTCGTATAGTTTACCCTTGGGCAGGGCACTGATACCTCTCCAAGTTTACCCTCTGGAGCGCTTAGTCGAATTTGACCCTAACCACCCTGGTCAACTCCCAGTGTGTGCATAGGCGTTTGTACCCTTGTTGCTCCGTATTGCTCCCCCTTGAATTACGGTGGGGCCGGTTCCTCCCATACACGAGTATGTAAGGAATGTCTCGGTGTCTCCCCGATCTCCCCATCCTTTATTAATCAGGGCCATCCACAGGCCTATCCACAATGTCCACCTCATCTTGTAACCCTGGCTCGATTCGCTCCTATAAAGACAAAATGAAAGAAATACTTTTGCTCTGTGGGGGGGGGGGGGGCTGCCCCTCACAAGTCCTTCTTCAGTTATACATATATGTACATTTTTTCTTTTAAGATCACTGCTTCCCATTTCTTTTATCCCAATGCTTGGGCTTTCGGAGACTCGGGAGTGGAGATGGAGGAGGCGTCCAGGGCACCCTAGGTCGTGGCACCTGACCACTCTGCCTTACTGCTCCGTCCCTTACATCTCCATCATCATCAACCCACAGCATTGGTGGAAGGTTTATATTGATCAAACTCATCACAGATCCTTGGGCCTTGGCCCGCTTTTTACTTTTCTCTCCGGGGTTGTACAGCTTACATTGGTTTATGTGAAACAACTTTATTCGTTTTGGATTGCATAGACCATAGGGCTTTCCTTGTCTATGATGCTATATGGTCCTATTCTAGCATAAGTCCTGACCATTACCTGATCCCCTATCCTCCATTCCTGTGTAACCCAGGGTTCCAGCAGCAGTTTATTCTGCTGGTGTTGTCTGCCCATATTGTTAGCTGCATCCCAATACAGCCCCTTCAGAGTATCATACAGATCTCTGACAAACCTGTCCTGTGTGATCTCTTTAACCTGCGTTTCGGTCAGGACTGGTGCTAGAATATGGGTCGGGGTCCTCATAAGTCTCCCTGTCATCAGCACATGTGGGGAGTGTCCCGTACTTTTAGTGAGACTGGCTTAGTGACTCATCAGTATTAGGGGTAGGACCTCATCCCATTTCTTCAGGGTATTTCCTAGCTCCTTCCTTAGCCTCTCTTTTAAAGTCCGGTTTGTCCTCTCTACTGGACCTGACGATTGGGGGTTATACGCCACATGCCATTTCCCCTGTATTCCTAACAGCTTTAGGGTGGCCTGCATTGCCACTCGGGTGAAATGACTCCCTTGATCTGATTCCACTATGAGGAGCAGTCCCCATCGAGAAAATACTTCTCGCACCAGAAGCTTTGCTGTGACTACTGCGGTGGCCGCCCTACAAGGAAAAGCTTCGACCCATTTCGTGAAAAGATCTACTAACACCAAGCAGTATTTATTGCCTCTGCCTGAGGTGGGCAGTGGCCCTATGAAATCTCTCTGTATAGACTGCCATGGCCCCTCTACCCTCCTCGTGTGGCCCAATGGAGCCTTCCTCCGGTGGGGGGCTGGATTGTTTGCGGCACATACCAGACAATTCTGGCAATATTCCCTTACATCATTTCTAAGCCTGGGCCACCATCCCATGGCCTCTACTTTATTCCACGTCGGTTCCGACCCTAGATGTCAAGCCCCTGGATCCCCATGAGCTAGCTGCAAGAATTCTTCCCTGCACTGCCCAGGCACGATCCAACTGTCTCCATTAAATAGCATTCACTGCTTTACTGCTATGTCTGCAGCTCCCAAAGGTCCCGCTACAGACTTCCCATTTATCTTGTCTCTAATCGCTGCTCTAAGGTCTGCATCTCGTAGCTGAGTCTGTTTTAAATCAGGCGGCAATGGTACTTCTTTGGGCCCCTCTCTGCCTGTTACAGCCATGATCTGTCCACAGTGATATGGGTCCCAAGGTGTCCCTTCTCCTGCCCCTGTTTTGGCCAGTGTGTCAGCTTTCTCATTCTCTTTCCACTTGGGCTCTGTCTTAGAGTGTGCTTTGACCTTTTGGATTTAGTAATCCTTCTGGTCCCTACCCGTGACATCCAGAATGACTTTTAATAAAGGAGCCGTCACCAACGGCTTCCCGTCCGAGGACTTAAACCCTCGCTTAGCCCATATTGCTAAATACTCTGGACAGGAGTTACAAGTGAACATGGAGTCCGAACATTTCGTATAGGGAGTTGGGAATTCACTCGGGTGTGTGACCACATGCGCTGCAGCTGCCTGTTGGGCCTGCTGTGCAGTTAAAGTGTTGGGAGTTTTATGGCTTTTTCTATCCCTGCCTCAGCATTGTAAAGCCCACAGGTTGTTTTTCTCTCTCTGCTTGTCACTGAACTAGACCCATCTACATAAATGTCTCTGCCTGTAAGATGTTCCCCTGCTTGGAATCCCACATCTACATTCCACACTCCTTCCACTGAACACACATGAGCTGCCCCCGGATAAACCAGGTTCGGGCCTAGCTTTGGTTCTCCTAGCCTTTCTACCTTCAGGTCTAACTGAGTAAGCAACAATGTCCAGCAGGCAATCCTGTTACTACTCACTGTCCATCTTACATTCCACCATCCAGTAACATTTGTGTCGGGGTGTGACAGGCCAGTAGAGTCACCGAAAATGTTTTACTGCCCAAAAAGTTGCTATCAGATATCGCTTGCAATTGGAAAAGCTCTTTTCTACTTCTGTGAGAACCCGGGAGGCATATTCCACTGGTCTCAGCTTGCTGTGTCGCTCCTGGAGTAACACTGCACTCAAGCTGTCCCCAGTAGCTGCTATCTCCAGACTAAAGTCCTGGTCCCCATTTATTGCATCTAACGCTGGTGCTGTCTGTAACATCTCCTTTAACCGGATGAAAGATTCCTGACAACTCTCACTCCATTCCCCCTCAACTCCTTTCCTAAGAAGCCTCAACAAAGGAGCTGCCATGGCTGCATATCCTTCGATAAACTTCCTGCAGTAACCTGTTATTCCCAGGAAAGACCTTACTCCAGACATGTCCTCAGGAACGGGTAGTTCCTGGATTGCCTTTCTCTTAGCTCCATCTATAGCTCCCTCTCCTGCTCTGATAGTCAATCCTAGAAACTGCACCTCCTCTTGGCCGACTTGAGCTTTCTTTGGATTTACCTTAAAACCTGCTTCTTTCAACAAATGCAGCAATTCACTCAATAATGGCCCATGATCCTCCGCACTTTCGGAGAGTAACAACAGGTCGTCCACATATTGGCTGATTAAAACCTTTTAGTGCCTCGGCCATACTCTGGTGAAAGATCGGGAGACTGTTGTGAAACCCTTGTGGAAGACATGTCCACGTGTACTGCTGATCCTTAAAGGTAATTTATACTGGCCCTCCCGTCTCAGGGGAATGAACCAAAACCCGTTTGAAATGTCCAGCATGATAAAAGTTGTTGCGGCCGCAGGGATACTCCCTATCAAATCTGCTACCACTGCTACCGTGGGTGCACAGGCTGGAATATTTTTATTCAAGAATTGGTAATCTACCATGGCCCTCCATAAATTATCAGGCTTCTTTACTGACCATAGAGGTGAGTTTATGTATGTGGCTTTGGTTCTCAACACACCTTGATCCTCCAGGGAATTTATAGCAGTTTCCAAATTCCTTTCTGCTTCCCGTGGAAAATTATACTGTTTCTGGGGCCGTGTCATCAGATCCCCGGCTATCTTCACCTCTATCCCAGTTACTCTCCCGCAATCATGTTTGTGCATTGCAAATGCATCCTTATTCTCCCGTACAGGCCCTTGAATCCTGGCCAGAATGTTATCGATTAATCTTTTTAAGTCATAATTCCCTTTCGGATTCATTGTGCAAGTGCTGCCTTTGTCTGTACTGTCCCTGGGAATCACTATGATCTCACCCATCCTATCTGCATCAACTGCCCCCCATAGACAATTGTTCTTCATATCCACTATGGCATGGTGTGCCAACATGTAGTTGGCTCCGAGAACTCCCGAACCGGGCTGTTCCTGCTTCATTAAAATGCATTCCTACTTTGTTGTGTTAGGTCTTAACTATGGTTAAGGGTTTTGACACTGCCCCAGCCTGCTCATTACCCGTAAAACCCACCAGCATAAATGGGACTCCGCTTGATCTCGGGAAGTGGTCGGATTCGGTGAGTGGACAACCATGCTAGAGGCTCCTGCATCTACTAGATACCTTCCCCTAACTGCTTCTACCTTCACATCCACACATGGCCTGCCCCACTCATCGTAGATGAGCGGACACAGGTACTCTGGCTGGGCGCAACATCAAAGTGGGGGTGCCGCGCATTGGGTCTCTTTTCTCCCACTGCAGCGTCCAGCTTTCCTCCACTCATGCCCATAAACTGCTGTAATGCAGCAACTAAAACCTGTACTGGGTTGTCGGCTCCCTTCCTTTGGCCTTTTTCTGCCTCAGCACCCTCGTACCCTGGCTTCCCTCCTCTCGAGAGTCTACAATCCTTGCTCCACTGTCCCAACTTCCCACAATTAAACCACCCTCTGGATCGATCCGCATTACCTCCTTCTTGTCTCCATTCTCTCTTTGTTCTAACCTCTCCATGCACCTTCCCTTTTAGTTTCACCTCTTCCCCTTGTCTGGACTTAAATGCTAGCGTTAACCTTCTCAATACCCCCGCCTCAGTATTTTGGAGATTGTCTGGGTCAAACTATGTTTCAACCCTTGCTCTAAGCCGTGGCAAACGGTTAGTCATTATTGTTCTCAGCCAATGGTTTCTGGGTTCCCCTATTAAGTGTGCCCGTATCAGATTTCCTCCAGTGGTCCTTAAATAAATAGGCCATAGTCTATCTGCAAACATATTGGGTGATTCGTTTACTTGCTGCCTAGTCTGTTCTACTTGCCAGAATGGACTACTTGACTGTACCCTAATGCTGGCAAGATTTCCTCCTTTAAGCCCTGTGGGGTTCCTCCACCTAACTTGGTGGCTGTCGGCAAACTCTGATATAGCTTCCCTTCCAGGGAGAGCGGTGTTAACTTCACTATCTCCTCCTCGCTGCTGTTGTTGATACCCCCTATCTGCTCTATATTGGCAAAATGAACGGAGGCATCCCCTCCTTGCTTTAATTTTGCCATACCCTTCACCATCTCCTGCAGCTGAAGCGGCATGTATGGGATCACATAGTCATTCTGTAATGGTGCTGGACCACCATTTGATGGGGTTGGGCCGAATTTCTGCTGTCTCAAGGGACACATCGGTTTCGGGGGTCCCGGTGCCTCGGGATCCAGCCAAAGCTCACTATACTGGGCCCATCGTCTGACTCTTTCCCTTCTGGATTCCAGACTTCCTCGCCTCCTCCTGGTGCCATGAGACAAACCATCCCCTTGGCCCCATCTAACTCTGCCATCAACTGGCGGATCTTTTCCTTACAAGGTCCGTGATCTGCCCTCTCGTAACCCTGTTTCTGCACTACCTGATATGCTATCTTTATCTTCCTTAGCTGTTCTTCTGCCTCTTTGGCTCTCTCTAAGTGCCTTTCACTCTGTTCAATGTATGCCTGCTGCTGCCTATTGCACTCAGTCACCTGACACTACAAATGTTCTAGGTGATTACGCGCCATTTCTTCCTTAATACCTTGGTCCTGCTTTTCTCTCTCGAAACTGCTTATCTCACCTTTTGATTTCTTATTCTTCTCCTCCAACTGTCCTACCTTTTCTCTCAACAGTTGTGTCTGCTTGTGCAGGCACATGAGCCAAATCGCCTTCTCTTTTGATCCTTTGTGGTTATTACTAACTGTCCACTCTGCCTCTTTTTCCTGCTGATCCCCAGAGTGTAGCATTTCTCGTGCCCATGGCTCTGAAATGTCCACTTTGTTGCATATATACGCAGCTACCTTAGCCTCCATGGACTTCCTACAACTGCTCTTAGCCGTGAGCTGTACCACATTTTGCTGTAGTGAGTCCATTTCCAGTGCCTCTGGCTGAGAAATTTTCCCTGACTCCCTTGGTCTCCCTGAGACCACCTCGCAGTACCCTGCGGTTACTGTTACTCAGGCTTCTCTCTGTGGCTACCCTAATCGACCCGAGATTACTACAGCCTGTCTGAGATTGTTTCTCTCCTCTGGCTACCCAAGCCGCCCTTGAAATTACCTTTGGCCTCCCTAAGACTTCTTCGCAGACTACCCACGATTACTTCTGCCCTTCTCTGTGACTACCCCAGTTAACCGAGATTACTCCAGCCTATCCGAGACTTCTTCTTTCCTCTGGCTGGCTTGGCCATCCGTGAGATTACCTTTGGCCTCCCTGAGACTCCTTTGCAAACTACCTGCGATTACTTCTCTCAGTGGCTACCCTAGTCAGCTGGAGCTCTTCGACTACCCTAGTCACCCTTGAGAGTACTTTGGTCTCCCTGAGACCTCTTCGCAGACTACCCGTGATTACTTTTGTCGGTGGCTACCCTACTCAACCCAGGATTACTCTAGCCTCCCCAAGACTGTTTCCCTCCTTCTCTGGTTGTCCCAGCAGCCCTTGAGATTCCTTTCTTTTTATCACTACCTTAGCTGACCTGATACTTAATCAAGCCTCCCTACGGTTCCTTGCCCTTGATTTGTGTTTGTGATCCTAATCGAAACTCCGAGGTCCTGACAAGGTTGCTATTTTCTGTAGGGTGTTCGTTTTACAATCTACCTTGATTCGTAGCCCTCGGGACTTACAGGAAAGGACTACACATAACGCAAAATTTAGGCTTAACCCAACTGTTAGTTTTATTAAGCAAAAACCAACTAAAAATTACAAAACAAGGCTTCTGAGAGAATTGACCGAAGACATACAATCACCCATCCAGTTAGTTGTTGTTATCGTCGATTGTAGGTTCGTGGTCGTTGGTT
This sequence comes from Pristiophorus japonicus, assembly GCF_044704955.1. Lineage (NCBI taxonomy): Eukaryota > Metazoa > Chordata > Chondrichthyes > Pristiophoridae > Pristiophorus > Pristiophorus japonicus. The sequence goes on along the minus strand of NC_091981.1, from coordinate 54,935,413 downwards.
CCGTGACCGGTTGTTCCTCTTCGATGTTCCCTCTTTCTGGTCGTTCTCTTCTCTTCCGTTTATTCTGTGTTTGTCCGTCTCTTTCCGTGTGTTCTGAGCTGCTTCCAGCTCGTGCATATATATCCATTTTCTGAATAAATGTCCCGCTGAGCTGAGGTTTCCGTTAATGCATCTGGATTAGTTTAGTTGTTTGGGATGATCTGTTTGGTTGCAATGGTGGATCTGGATATCCATAATTTGCACACGGAGTCGACAGAGCAAAAGATAACTCCTTATCCATAGTGCCCCGTTATCCAAAATTGCATGCCTTGTGGGATCCTTTGTTGTCCTGGTTTCTTGCAGAATAGTAGTCTCTACAGGGAACTGTTTTTCCCCCTCCGGCCAATCAATCCAGGGGCTCCTGGTTTAGATTGCATCAATCCCTTTGTTTTGATGCATAATCAGATCTAGCTCCTGACCGCAGAGATTGTTTTTAATCGGTGATAAGTCACTACCTGCCCCAGGCTGGCAGCTTTTTCTCCCTCGCCCAGTCAGTCCCAAAAGCTTGTTTTAAACCATTTTTAGTTTGTGGCCTCTTCTTGTAACTTTTGTGAAAGTGTGTAAACCATATCCTAAGTACCACCTCCTTAGTGATTGTGATTGTGTTAAGTTCCTCCCTCTCTATAGCCCCTTGACTATCTACTGTTGGGATATTTTTTGTGTTCTCTACCGTAAAGACTGATACAAAATATTTGTTCAGAGTTTCTGCCATCTCCATGTTCCCCATCACTAATTCCCCGGTCTCATCCTCTAAGGGACCAACATTTACTTTAGCCACTCTTCTCCTTTTTATATATCTGTAGAAACTCTTGTCATCTGATTTAATATTTCGTGCTAGTTTACTTTCATAGTCTATCTTCCATTTCTTAATCAGCTTTTTTAATCATTCTTTGGGACCCCACTATCATCCCGCCATCACATGCCTTTCCCAAATGCTGGGTCTGTCAGCGCTGCACAGACCTGACACACAGTGGCGGTGGTCAAACTGAGCCAATTATTGGCTTGTTTAGAAGGCCTTAACAGTGATATTTTACTCACCTTTTAACTTTACCAGGACATCCATGGATTTCACGCTGCTCCTGGACCCCGTCTGTTCATCTGAGGTTGAGTGGCCATTGAAGCAGATGATTGGTGACAGCGTTAAAACTTTTATAGACCCTCACAATTTACACCTGCACACTTTCCAAACACAGAGACTCCGTGGAAGACAGATTGTGCTTTATACAGGCTGCAATTCTTTGTAGGAAACTCTCCAGCCAGGCTCACCTCATTGCAGCAACCTCTCTCACCTTTGACAGATTGCTTCTGTCAACCCACCTTCAACTGGTATCTACTTCATCAGGATGGAAACCATTTACACTCTGTCACCTTGGTCCTCAGAATCTGACCACGATGAACCCCAACACCAGCACCACCAGGCACACCAGCAGCACCAACAACAACACCAATCTTCTCCGCAATCAACTGATGCTGCACAGGACGCAGTGCATCAGCGCACAACCACATTGCTGCCGGGACGTCAGGGATGGCCTCACCATGGCCAGATTTACATGATGCTGTACACACGGGCTGTCACATGATGCACCAGTTTGGAACCACCCCACACCAACCTTACAATGCCCAAGCCATTCCTTTCACACTCATCTCCATTGCAGTGGGTACCGTTATATCTCACCATTCACTGCAATTCACTAAGCAACTTTCATAGGTGCACACAGATCTGTCCAAGAAGGCAAAGTGTTGAAAATAAAGATTTCAATGTTTGACACCACATTAACAGAAACTTTACATGAACATTTATAAAACATCCAAGTGCCTACCCTTGTGTGCTGTTAATTGGTATGATTCGACTAGGATGAGGGTGAGTGTGGGTGTGAGGGGTGGCTAGTGAGATGGGAATGTGAAAATGTAGATAGAGAGGGATGGGTGGAGGTGCAAGGTCAGTTGGTGTGAGTAAGGATTTGCAGGAGTAGGGTAGGGAAGGCAGAGTGATGGAGATGTGATGAGTGGCAAAGCAGGATGAGTTTGAGTGTGGCTTTGCAGTAACATTTCGTGATAGAAACATAGAAAATAGGTGCAGGAGTAGGCCATTTGGCACTTCGAGCCTGCATCGCCATTCAATAAGATCATGGCTGATCATTCTCTTGGTACCCCTTTCCTGTCTTCTCTCCATACCCATTGATCCCCTTAGCTGTAAGAGCCATATCTAACTCCCTCTTGAATATATCCAATGAACTGGCATCAACGACTCTCTGCGGCAGGGAATTCCACAGGTTAACAACTCTCTGAGTGAAGAAGTTTCTCCTCATCTCAGTCCTAAATGGCCTACCCCTTATCCTAAGACTATGTCCCCTGGCTTTTGACTTCCCCAACATCGGGAACATTCTTCCCGCATCTAACCTGTCCATTCCCGTCAAAATCTTATACGTTTCTATGAGATTCCCTCTCATCCTTCTAAACTCCAGTGAATAAAGGCCCAGTTGATCCAGTCTCCCCTCATATGACAGTCCAGCCATCCCTGGAATCAGTCTGATGAACCTTTGCTGCACTCCCTCAATAGCAAGAACGTCCTTCCTCAGATTAGGAGACCAAAACTGAACACAATATTCCAGGTGAGGCCTCACTAAGGCCCTGGACAACTGCAGTAAGACCTCCCTGCTCCTATACTCAAATCCCCTAGCTATGAAGGCCAACATACCATTTGCCTTCTTCACCGCCTGCTGTACCTGCATACCAACTTTCAATGACTGATGAACCATGACACCCAGGTCTCGTTGCACCTCCCCTTTTCCGAATCTGCTGCCATTCAGATAATATTCTGCCTTCGTGTTTTTGCCCCCAAAATGGATAACCTCACATTTATCCACATTATACTGCATCCGCCATGCATTTGCCCACTCGCCTAACCTGTCCAAGTCACCCTGCAGCCTCTTAGCATCCTCCTCACATCTTACACCGCCACCCAGTTTAGTGTCATCTACAAACTTGGAGATATTACACTCAATTCCTTCATCTAAATCATTAATGTGTATTGTAAAGAGCTGGGGTCCCAGCACTGAGCCCTGCGGCACTCCATTAGTCACTGCCTGCTATTCTGAAAAGGACCCGTTTATCCCGACTCTCTGCTTCCTGTCTGCCAACCAGTTCTCTATCCACGTCAGTACATTACCCCCAATACCATGTGCTTTGATTTTGCACACCAATCTCTTGGGAGGGACCTTGTCAAAAGCATTTTGAAAGTCCAAATACTGAGATCATTGAAAGGTTTGAGCCTCTGCAGCCCAGTCCTCCTGATGACATCCCTGCTTGTGTCCTCCTGTGCAATGTGTAACCAGGCTGCGTTGCTGTCCTGGGGAGGTCTCTCCCGCCCATGGGAAGGGAAGAGAACCTCCTTGCATGCTGTGACTCCCTCCATAAGCATATGAAGGGAGTCATGGGAGAGCCTGGGTGCAGCCATGCACCTCTGTGCACATCTCTCGGTGTTTGCAGCACCTCAATTCTGTAGAACACTGACAGCACAAGTGTCAAACTAAATTTGTGCATGGTCCCTTTAAGGAAACTGGCTGATGATGCGTCATCGAATGATGTCATCAGACCCGCTTCCTTCAAATGGCCGGGAAACGCACTGGGCGGGCTTAACAAGCCCAATCAACATAAAATCATTTAGGACAGCGGGCTGGAACCGGCATTGAGGTCGGAACCCGCCATCGACATCGCCTTCCATGGGCCTGCTGAGATAAAGGAAATAGCGGCCTGAGAATCTAGATTTTGAGAATTGCATGAAACAATGCGTCATTAAAGTTTTTATCATCCTGATCTCTCAAGTCAAGTCAATGATGCCTGGCAAAAGCAAATTGTTACAATTGTGGCTTTTTAAAGGATAATTTTCTCATCCAATTGGCCAGGCAAAAGCTTTGGTAAGTGGACCATAGCCAGAATTTGCACCTTAGAGTTTGGGCGGGTGCGTATGGGTCTTGTAGCGGATTGCCATCCCAAAGTTTTCAACAGCGTGTTCTGCATTGCGCATTTAACTGAATTGGATCAATTGAAAGAGTCATTCAGGTTTCCCGACCAATTAAATGGAGTGAGTCTGATGACATCAGCGATGACTCGCTTTCAGCTCAGATATTGAAAAGAGTCTTGCACACCTCCCAGTTGAAGGTTGTTGGAGGAGACTTACAGGTGGACTTACATGTGGTTGGCAGAGGTGGCTATTCCTATCTATTTAAAACTTTTGTGAGGGTACAAGGAAAGGAGGAGTCATAGCGCCAGTAGGCTGTGTTCAGGTTCACCGATGCCTCACTAGAAGTCCTGCTCCAGGGTGTCAGAGCATGGAGTGAAGTCCTACTCCATGGTAGAGTCAGGAAGAGAGCGGCCACTGAAACCAAGCGGGAAAGGCTGGAGATCGCACAAGAAGTGAGCAGCAGGGGTGTTGTCAGAGACTCCTCGATGCTGTGCCACAAGAGGTTTAATGATCTCATGAGGTCAGGAAAGGTGAGTGCAAAGCCACACTCAACTACATCCTAAAGTGCATGTCATCCCAAACCCATCACTCTGCCTTCCCAAGCCTACTCCTGCACATCACTCCTCACACCAACTTACCTTGCAAGTCCACCCATCCCTCTCTGTCTATGCACCTACTCACATCCCCATCTGCCTAACCACCACTGACACTCAACCTCAGCCTAAAGCAATCTTAGAAAGTAATGCCACAGAAGGAGGCCATTTGGCAATATCTTGCCACTCCCTCATAGTCACCCTCTACAGATATAGCCCATCCATCCCTTACACACATTCCAGCACTCTCACTCAGTTCTCTTCTTTCTTTCCTTGCAGAGAAGAGAGCGCGGAACAGGAGAGAAAGAGAAAGAAGCAGTGGTGGCCCTGCAATATATACTAATTTGACCCCAGCAAAGGAGAATGCACTCAAAATAAGTAGAGTGACAGAGCTGCTGGCAGTAGAGACGGCACCTGCGTCTGCACACATTCAGAGGATGAACTCCAGGACATAGTCGACGTATTTACTGAAGCGTACGAAAGCATGGGCCTTACGCTAAACATCCGTAAGACAAAGGTCCTCCACCAGCCTGTCTTCGCTGCACAGCACTGCCCCCCAGTCATCAAGATCCACGGCACGGCCTTGGACAACATGGACTATTTCCCATATCTTGGGAGCCTTTTATCAACAAAAGCAGACATTGATGAGGAGATTCAACACCGTCTCCAGTGCGTCAGCGCAGCCTTCGGCCGCCTGAGGAAAAGAGTGTTCGAAGACCAGGCCCTTAAAACTGCCACCAAGCTCATGGTCTACAGGGCTGTAGTAATACTCGCCCTCCTGTATGGCTCAGAGACATGGACCATGTACAGTAGACACCTCAAGTCGCTGGAGAAATACTACCAACGATGCCTCCGCAAGATCCTACAAATCCCCTGGGAGGACAGATGCACCAACATTAGTGTCCTCGTCCAGGCCAACATCCCCAGCAATGAAGCACTGACCACACTTGTTCAGCTCCGCTGGGCAGGCCACATTGTCCACATGCCAGACTCCCAAAGCAAGCGCTCTGGTCGGAACTCCTTCATGGCAAATGAGCCAGAGGTGGACAGAGGAAATGTTACAAGGACACCCTCAAAGCCTCCCTGATAAAGTGCAACATCCCCACCGACACCTGGGAGTCCCTGGCCAAAGATCGCCTTAAGTGGAGGAAGTGCATCCAGAAAGGCGCTGAGCACCTCGAGTCTCATCACCGAGCGCATGCAGAAAACAAGCGTAGGCAGCGGAAAGAACATGCGGCAAACCAGTCCCACCCTCCCTTACCCTCAACGACTGTCTGTCCGACCTGTGGACTGGACAATGGCTCTCATATTGGACTGTTCAGCCACCTAAGGACTCATGTTAAGAGTGGAAGCAAGTCTTCCTCGATTCCGAGGGACTGACTATGCTGATGAGAGACAGGGAAAGGGGGACCTCCCAGCAGCCTGGTGACAGAATTAAATATCCCACATGGCATACAGCAGTCACTCATGGTGACTGTTGTCAGCACCCATTGAAATATCATCATGTGCATAATGGTAATGTTACACATCTTATCATAAGAGGTCTAATTCATGTCTTTACTCTTCCACAGGTCCATCAAGTGCCCCACCCCCACTGTCCAGCCAGAGGAGGAAAACGACTCCTCAATAGAAGTTTCGCTCTCTGCGGGTGCACCGTCAGCAGAAGCAGGGGTGGCTTAACCATGGGGCAGGTGGGGCTGCAGCCCCAGGCCCACCAAAGAACATAGGCCCACCAAATAAATGTAGGAAAAAAAATATAAGGCCTTCCAAATAGACAGAATAGAATAGACAATAAGAGAGGAAAAACAAGACTGAGGAAAGTAGATTCACCTGTTTATACCTATATCATCATCATAGGTAGCCCCTCGAAATTGAGGAAGACTTACTTCCACTCTAAAAGTGAGTTCTCAGGTGACTGTACAGTCCAATACGGGAATTACAATCTCTGAAGCAGGTGGGACAGACAGTTGTTGGAGGAAAGGGTGGGTAGGGAGTCTGGTTTGCCGCACACTCCTTTTGCTGCCTGTGCTTGCTTTCTGCATGCTCTTGGTGATGAGACTCGAGGTGCTCAACGCCCTCCTGGATGCTCTTCCTCCACTTAAGACGGTCTTTGGCCAGGGATTCCCAGGTGTCGGTGGGGATGTTGCACTTTATCAAGGAGGCTTTGAGGGTGTCCTTGAAACGATTCCTCTGCCCACCTGGGATTTGCTTGCTGTGTAGGAGTTCTGAGTAGAGTGCTTATTTTGGGAATCTTGTGTCGGGCATGCGAACAATGTGGCCCGCTCAACGGAGCTGGTCGAGTGTGGTCAGTGCTTTGATGCTGGGGATGTTGGCCTGATTGAGAACACTGACATTGGTGCGTCTGTCCTCCCAGGGGATTTGCAGGATCTTGCGGAGGCATCGCTGGTGGTATTTCTCCAACGTTTTGAGGTGTCTACCACACATGGTTCATGTCTCTGAGCCAAACAGGAGAGTGGAGGAAGAGCATCCAGGAGGGCGCTGAGCACCTCGAGTCTCATTGTCAAAAGGGTGGGTATCACTACAGCCCTGTAGACCATAAGCTTGGTGCCAGATTTGAGGGCCTGATCTTCGAATACTCTCTTCCTCAGGCGGCCGAGGTGCACTTGAGGCGATGTTGAACCTCATCGTCGATTTCTGCCCTTGCTGATAATAGGCTCCTGAGGTATGGAAAGTGGTCCACGTTGTCCAGGGCCACGCCATGGATCTTGATGACTGGGGGGCAGTGCTGTGCGGCGGGGTCAGGCTGGTGGAGGACCTTTGTCTTACTGATGTTTAGTCTAAGGCCCATGCTTTCGTATGCCTCGGTGAAGATGTTGATGAAGACTTGGAGATCAGCCTCTGAATGTGCGCAGACACAAGTGTCGTCCGCGGGTGGGACAATCTTGGATCTGGCCTGGAGGTGACAAAGGTTGAACAGGTTCCCACTGGTTCTATAGTTTAGTTCCACTCCAGCAGGCAGCTTGTTGAGTGTGAGATGGAGCATTGCAGCGAGGAAAATCAAGAAGAGATTTGGCACGATGATGCAGCCCTGCTTGACCCTGGATGTTGATTGGGTCTGTGATGGATCTGCTGGTCAGGATCACGGCTTGCAGGTCGTCGTGAAGCAGGTGGAGGATGGAGACAAACTTTTGAGGGCAGCCAAAACGGAGGAGGACGCTTCATAGTCCCTCACGGTGAACAGAGTCAAAGGCCTTTGTAAGGTCAAGGAAGGCCATGTACAAGGGTTGGTGCTGCTTCCTTCATTTCTCTTGCCATTGTCACGCCGTAAAGGTCATGCCCGTATTACCCCGTAGTAGACGGAATCCGCACTGTGACTCCAGGAGGAGCTACTCAGCCACAGAGAGAAGATGGTTGAGGAGGATTCTAGCGATGACTTTCCCAGTGGCTGACAACAGGGAGATTCCTCTGTAGTTGCTGCAGTCGGACTTGTCCCCTATTTTAAAGATGGTCACGATTACTGCATTTCTGAGATCTCCTGGCATGCTCTCCTCCTTCCAGATGAGAGAGATGAGGTCATGCATTCGTGCCAATAGTGCCTCTCCGCCATACTTTACTGCCTCAATGGGGATTCCATCTGATCCCAAGGCCTTGCTGTTCTTGAGCTGACGGATGGCCATTTCTACCTCGTGCAGGGCTGGGGTTTTGCTGAGATGGTGGCAGGTAGCATGCTGCGGGATGGAGTCACGGACACTCGTGTCAAAGGCAGAGTATCGATTAAGGAGATGTTTGAAGTGCTCCTTCCAGCGGGTCCTGACTGCCTCGGTGTCCTTGATGATTGTCTCCCTGTTCTTGGCCAGCAGTGGGGCGGGGCCTTGGGTGCTTGGGCCATAATTGGACTTGATTGCAGTGAAGAATCCTTGCACATCATGGTTGTCGGCCAGCTGCTGAATCTCCTGTGCTTTCTCCACCCACCATCTATTATTTATGTCACGGGTTTTTTGTTGGACCTCGGCCTCAAGCCATCTGTAAAGCTGCTTTGCTGCTCCTGAGTTGGATTGTTGTTTCAGGTTGCGATTTATTAGCTCTTGGAGCTCCTGGTCATTCTCATCAAACCAGTCCTGGTGTTTCCTGGTTGAGTGACCGAGAGCCCCAAGGAAAAACAAGACTGAGGGAAATAGATCCACTTGTTTCTACCTATATACAGAAGTACCTGCATACACTAATATACCTATATACAGAGCAGAATATGTACTAGCTTGTTTTATTTCACATGTCATTGAGAGAAATTTGGATATAGGTATATGAATCTAGTATTGCAATGTTACCAGAACCAGAATATATCTATACCTACTTGATACAGAATATATGCTTTCATTGTTGAATATATTGGCCTATGTTTTCATACTCAGAATCATATATGTAATGTAATGAACATGAACAAACATAACTATAGGCCCATTTGGATCAGTTTGCCCCAGGCCATCAGGCCCTTAATCCGGCCCTCAGCAAACCCATGTGCAACCAGCACCAGCGCAGATACACAAATGTCGATGGGTCCTGCGAGGCATAGAGTAGTGGTGTCTCACACATCATAAGTGAGCAATGATGTGTGGAGACAGGGACAACAGTGGAAAATCCTGGCCAGAGGGCGCAGGACACTCCAAGCTCTGCTCAGCTGGATTAGCTGCTGATTCTCGGGGGCCATCAACAAAAAGTTTGATCTTGGAGGAGCAGCAGCGAATGTGCGAGGCTCTGGCAGTTTTTCCAGCCACATGTGCGATTGTACAGAGCATGAAGGAGCCCATCTCCAACATGAGCAGCCCCATATCGCAGGCGATGGTGACGATGTGCTCTTCCATGGAAAGGATGGCCACCTGCAAGGAGCAGCTAATGCGCCAGTTCAACGAGAACATGCTTGCCGTGAACAACAGATTACATGCGTGCCCTCCAGCTCCTTGCTAGCAGGGAAGTGCGGGTGGCCCATGAGAGGGATGATGGCGAGAGGGGACATGGAAGTGGGGCTCTTCTCAAAGTGCTCCCACTTCTCCCCCATAGCCTCCCTCTCAGTCAGAGCCCCACATGCTGCCTTGGATCCCGATGGCCGAGTTTGCCTCTGCGCAGTTGCAGGAGGAGCAGTCTTTGGTCGCGCCTGCACAGGCTCCTAAAGCTGAGGACGTCTGCCAAAAGTGTCAAAGTTGTCCCAGCAGGGAAGTAAGCAGCCTGCCTCTACGTCTGCTGAAGCCACAGGGGTTACACTTCGTAGAAGCACTCGGAAAAGAAAAAAGACACAATCCTAGATGCACAAGGGTATGCACACGGGTGTTTGCAAAATGTTAGTGTTAAGTTTCAGTTCTATTTATGACACACATAAATTTATCTCTTTGCACCACTTTCCCGCCTTGTCCATTTTTGCCTGCTGCTTGGGAAATGGCCTTGTCACTTGGAGTGAATGATGAGACATTACTTAACATTGTGCAATGGGTGTGTGTTTGACAGGAATGGTTTGGTCATTTTAGGACTGCTTTGTGATGTTGTTTGGGGGGGTGGGGGAAGGTGGTGCAGAATCTGGGAGCTAGATGGATGCACTGCTGCAATTGAACTAAATCAGGCCATTATGCAGCTATCCCGGGCCTCCTGGGCAGCAATGTGCGCCGCTGCTGGTGCTATTTCCACCTCAGGTTCCTCTTCCTCCTCACGTTCCTCCTCCTCCTCCTCAGATACTGTGTGCTCTGTACCTTGATGGTCCTGCAGCTCCAATTCTTGCTGATGCATTATGTTGTCCAGCGTGTAGCATACCACAATGAGTCTGGAGACCCTGGCTGGTGCGTACTCAAGGGCTGCTCCAGATCTGTCAAGACATCTGAAACGCATCTTCAGCATGTCTATTGCTTGCTCCGTGACTCATCTGGTTGTCATGTGGCTTTGATTATAGTGCTCCTTGGCCTCATTGCTTGGCCTCCTCAAGGGTGTCATCAGTCACTTCTTCAGTCTCCATGTCTCCAAGCAGCCAGCCGGTAAGTCTGTTCGGAGGTGCGAACAGCTGAGGGAGGGTGGACTAGCTTAGGATGAAAGAATCATGACAGCTCCCTGGGAATCTAGTGCACACATGCATTATTATCTTTTTATGGTTGCAGATGAGTTGCATATTGAGGGAGTGGAAGCCCTTCCGGTTCATGGACACTCCTCAGTGATCTGAGGGTGCCTTGATGGCTACATGTGTGCAGTCGATGACGCCCTGCATCTGTGGGAAGCCAGTCGCAAAGCCGAGCGCCCGGTCAGTAACACTGGCTTCATCACTGGCAAAGTGTACATTAGTGGCTAACTTCTGAAACATGGCATCAGTCACCTGGGTGATTCATCTGTGAATGGCCGAATGCGAGATCCTGCAAATGTCTGCTGCAAATCCCTGGAAGGAGCCTGAAGCGAAGAAGTTGAGGACAGTGGTGACTTTGACAGCCACTGGTAAGGCAGGTCCTCTGGGCAGCTGGTCTTCCTCCAGCAATCTGCAAATGTCTGTAATGACCTGGCACGATAGCATGAGCCTCTTGAAGCACTGCTGCTCAGTCATGTTAGGAAGCTCATTCTCTGCCTGTATACCCTGTGTTGGGGGTATCGCCTCCAGTGCGGTGCAGCCCTGTGCGGACCCTCTCTCTCCTGTGGCACATCAGGTCGGTGAGGAAAAGGCTGCTGGTGTGATTGCTGCTGATGATGCTGGTGGTATTGTTGATACTGGGGCTCATCTTTGTCTGAATCTGAGATCCAAGGTGAAACAGTATAAGTGTCACCCATGCTGATCTGATAGATGCCAGATAAAGTGAAGATCAGGGACACAATCCTCCAATGTAGTGAGAGTGACTAGCAATGTGATAAGAGTGGCTTCCGAGGTTGTAGAAATCACCTGCAAACTCCTGAAAGTAAAATCTCTGCACAAAATGGTGTCAGCCCTAGCCTTTCCCTTAGGCAAGGAAGCAGGTGTAATGTGTGAGTATTTATGTGCTTTGTCCAGCTGTCACTTAATGAACTCACACAATGACCACTGAGCTCCCACCTTCCCTTCATAGGCAAGGTTCCCGAGGTCTGTGAAACCCATGCGCAAACAGTTAAAGTTGAAACCTCACATTAAAAATGCTCTTAAGGGTCTCTAAAAGAAGTTAAGTACTTCAATAAGGTCGCCCACCTCTCCTGAACAGGTCCGTAGTGCACGTCAAAACGGGCGCCAGTTACGTGTGGAAGTTGGTGGGATGAAGGCAGGTTCCCGATGCGTTGTCAATTTCAGTGCTTTTAACTGCCGACGTATTCCCAAACCCGCACAAACTGCAATATGAAAGTTCCAGCCCATGGGGCCAAAATTCAGGGTCCCGATAAGGCCCGTTAGCGCCGGAATGTGGCGGCCAGGCGGTGGAATCCAATGGCCGCTGATTTCTGGTCGAATGGCCGCTGCCAGCCAAATTCAGCAGGGGAGTTTTTCTGGCGGTCCCCACTTCCACCCTGCCATTGCCGAGAGGCTGTATGTGCGTCATCTGTACGCGCACTGCTGGGACCCACCACCTCCGTCGATATTCAGGCCGAAAAATCTAATGGCCGCTGAATGGTGCCCCCGACAGCTTTTTCTGTCAGTGCACCTTTCATTCCCACTGTCAGCCCTGGCTGCATGGTGGCCATTAAAGGTGAGGGCCCAATGCCGCTGCCGCCATTTTATATAATTTGCTGGCCGATTTCCGTGTTGGCCGGATTATTGTGACCCCTGGTTTATCTAGGCCACCAACAGGCAGCCTGGCACTCCCTCTTGGGTGCCAGGTCGCTGGCCCAATCGAAACCTTCCGTGGTGGCCCAGTGGCCGATCCGAAAGATTCGCCGATTCTCTCCCCTTTAAAGGAGGGGAGAGACGGGATGATGCAGATGCGCAATGACGTCACCACCGCTCCGCTGCTGAGTGACAGCGGTGGAGAATCCATTCCGCCTCCACTTCCGCCCCTCATCAGCACTTACTGCTGCACTTCCGCTCGCATTATTTCCTGGCCGCTTAAAAAAAAATATCGATCAAGAGTCGACCTCTTCCGAGATAGCGGTAAAAGCATTTAAAAAACGGTAAGTGCACCAGCTTTCTGGCGGGTCTGAATTTTGGCCTCTCTGTCTCTTACAATTTGAAATCAGTATTTCTACCCTTCAGGAGATAGTGCAGGCCAGGCCTAATTATTAACCCTGATTGTTAATTGCATATTGGATTTTACATAGGATTTGGGCTACGGCTTCAGTCTGTTGATTGGTACTGAACCAGAACTGCACAGGCTAAAACAACCAGTCCAGTTTAAATACACTTAAATAATGCACAGAAGCAAAGATATCAGAAGATCATTTTCAATGACAAGGCACCCTGTCTGTAGCGCACATTAATTCAATTGGTCCTTAGGTA